>NW_020954639.1:11186365-11250680 GCF_900497805.2 Vombatus ursinus | reverse complement strand
AAAAAAAAAAACCTTAGCATTGCTAAAATTATACCCAAGATCCGTTTTCTCTTTTTCTATAGAATGACTCAATTTCAGAAATTACACACCTCCTAAAACACCTGACAACAGTTCATGTTTTTCAGAGACCCTCAATTTCGGAAGGCCCATGAGTGTCATGATGACTTATACTCAAACTTGGTTTACTTTTTAATTTTTAACCAATCAGATATTTATTAACTATTTATACATGCAGGGCATTCTAGTAGATGTTCTAGGACTTGGTAAGAAATGGTTCCTGCTTGGGGCAGCTAGGTGACGCAGTGGATAGACCACCAGCCCTGAAGTCAGGAGGATCTGAGTTCAAATCTGGCCTCAGACCAAAAACACTTGACACTTAATAGCTGTGTGATCCTGGGCAAGTCACTTAACCCCAACTGCCTTAAAAAAGAAAGAAAGAAAGAAAGAAAGAAAGAAAGAAAGAAAGAAAGAAAGAAAGAAAGAAAGAAAGAAAGAAAGAAGAAAAGAAATGGTTCCTGCTCATAAATAGCTTATATTTTGGGAGATAAAACAGGTAGGCATGAAGATACATTATTTCCTTCCACAGATCAGCGCAAAAATAATTGGTTTAAGAAGGTTTTGGCTTGTAGGTTTAGAAGAAAAGACTATTCCTAGCTGTAGTGCTCAGGTAAGGTGGGACTTGAGGTAGTTCTGAATGTTAGAGAAAGTTTAGCTTGGGGGAGGGGGAAGTGGGCAGGTGGAGAGAATGAGGTGACCACATCCTGTCATGCCTGTGTTCTTGATGTATGTGGATTTTTCTGAAGCTCATGTGCCTGATTTTATGAAGCTTTTCATAGAAGTAAATTGTTAAGTGAAAGAGCTGAGATTACTCTTTAAACTGCATAGAAAGCCAATTTCAAAACTGCTTGTGCTATGGATTGTTTGCCAAGTAGTACTATATTCCTTCAATTTTAGACATGAATCCCAGGGAAGTATTTTTCTGAATTACACATCGGAAAAGTCATTCCCACTAATGCTGAGTTGGGAAATCAAGGCGTTCTTGGCACCCATTCTGTTCTTTAAAAAAAAAAAGGGTTAAAATAAGCCCTTGCTTTGTGATATCTAGCATGTAAATGGGCTGGTTTCTACTAGAAAACTGAGCATCTTATAAATTGAAATTTGGGGCCTGATTATAAAGGACCTCAAGAGGTAAATCAGTCTATCCTTTTTCCTCTAGGAAAGAGCACAAGTAAAATGCCCCATATAAACTGTTTTTCTTTCTTATTAAAAAAGCCTTCCAGTGAAAAAAGATTCAACAGCTTTCTGTAGACATTGTTCCAACATCTAAAAGCTGTTAGCAATGGTTATGACAGCTTTCAGGGGAATTGCAGCAAATTAGTTTTAGCCCCTCTCCACTTTATGTTGAAGTGGTTGGCCAATAACGTCACTCAATTTTGGCTGTACACAGTGAGGTGTTATGCTTGTCAACCAGCAGTATAGGCTTTCATAACCTTATTTAATTCTTAACTTAATAGTCGTAGTCGACCATCAGAATAGAGAGCCCATCAGATGGAGATGGCCGCTTTTCAGAGACAACGCTTAAATGGGAACCATTTCTAAATGTTAACTTGATTTCAAAATGTAAATGGCCCCATCCCTACCTACCCACCACCAGCCTTGTTTCACTTCATGCTTTTTCATGTTCCATCTTCAGTGTCTGCCCACTCGAATTTCTCAGAAGTCGCCCTCGCCGGGTTAGCTAGTAAAGAAAATTTCAGCAGTGTCAATCTACGGAGTGTCAACCTAACAGAACAAAACTCCAACAACAGTGCTGTGCCTTACAAAAAACTGATGTTGCTACAAATTAAAGGTATGTGTGCCTGGGTATCTAAAGTGGTTGTGGAAAGATACTATGTTAAGTCAGTCTGCTGTGACGTTATAAATCTTTGCCTGCCCTCAGGAAGTTACTTTGCATTTGCAACAAAGCAGGAGCTGTTGTCCAGGTCACCAGGTATTGTTTGAACTTCCGTGGAGACTTAGCCATTGACCTTGTGGATTCCCTAATCAAATACTATTCTAGTTTCTAGAGAAAGGCACAACAAGGTGGTAAAATGGTAGAATAGGGAAAGGAAGGGCTAACAGCAAAGGAAACATTGGTAGTCACTGTGGAATCTGAGAAGTACATTGGGGGTATTTCCATCAGAAGGACTGAAATCTCTACAGCCTTCTTAGAACATTATGTTAAGAAGTAGTGAAATAATCGAAGAAAATAGTCTTTATTGGAAGACCTCATAGCGTAATATATTTGCGATATTTTGCAAGTCTTAAAGAGCTGTTTATCCAATCCCTTCCAAAGATTCCAAAGATCTGTTTTTTTTTTCAGGTTGAAGTAGGGAAAGAATAAGATAATGATAGTAGTATCTAGAATTTCTACAGGACTGGAAGGTTTGCAAAGGGGTCTAGAAGAGGTTATGTCATGATGCAGCTGGGTGGTGCTATGAGTAGAGTGGCTTACTTGGAAGTAGAAAGAAGTTATGCAATTTGGCACAGGGTCAAACTCTAAAATATCTTTTGAGTATTAGAGTTCAGATTCAGATCTTCATGACCAAGTCCAAGACTCTCTCCATTGTGACACCAAGTCATCTCCCATAAACTGTAGGGAGAGCATCTTGCAAACCACAAAGCATTAAATTTTAGCTACTAGAAATAGGTAGGTAGCTAGCTAACGCTAAAGCCTTTATTAAGCATGTATGAGATAGCATATGTTATGCCCTATTATTGTTGTTATCGTGTTATTATCCATAGTGGTTTGGTTGTTTTCTTCCCAATGACCATCACCTTGGTTTACCTGAATGATTTCCTTCATGACAGGTAACAGCTATTGGTTGGGGACTTCTGTTTCTCAGTTTATGCCCCCAAAACCATGTTGGCATAATCTTTGCCATTTTTTATTAAGATTTGATCACTTTTAAAAATTTAACATTTATTTAAAACCTATCATATGTGAGACAATTGGGGTAAGAAGAAAAATCTCATAGTCCTTGCTCTTGAAGATATTACAAAGTAAAAAGAGGAGTAAGAAATTTACACACTGTAACAGTATGTAGTTCCTCACATAACTGTAATTCAAGGCAGAGTAGAAAGGAGAAGTTCAAGGCGCTTCGAGAGATTTGAGAAGGGAGTTCTATTCAGCTGGGTCAAGGGGCAGGCTTCCTGGAGGAGGCAGCTCCTGACTCTGCTAAACCACTAACAGCATGCAGGAGGTGAAGTTCGAATAGACCTTCCTATTGAAGTCAGTGCTTTCTTAGAGGTTCCTGAGAAACTTCCAAATCGAGGGAGAAGGTTCACTTCTGAGCAGGAGGCTTGGGATTCTATGTGCAATAAATCTGTGGTGCCTTCTCAGACCCTTGGGACCCCATCCCCGAGCTGTCACCTCCATTGAAAATGGTGCCATCCCATAAATGATGTTCTTGTCAGTGTTCCGGAGGAGAAACGCTGATATTCATAAAAATGAGTGTGTGATACAGTAGGCGCAGGTGAACATAATGTAGCGTAACTGCAATTCCACCAGGCTGCCATTTTAATGTAATCATGTTTCCACTCCTGTAGTGGGGTGTGGGGAAGGCCAACTAATGGGAAATGAAAAGACTAGGAATGTTTATAATCAGGAATACTTTAATTGCAAGATGTCACATAAGACAGTATTGCTTTACGAGGGCACGATGAACTTTTATTTCATGTTTAGGAAGAAGAAATGTGCAGACGAGATTAGTGGAGCCACGAGCTTCATCGCTGAATGGTGGCGATTGCTTTCTACTGTTAACTCCCCACTACTGCTTCCAGTGGGTAGGAGAGTTTGCAAATGTCATTGAGAAAGCTAAGGTTAGTATCCTAACAAAGCATCTCTTTTATATAGGTAGAATTGTCCGGCCCTCATAGGACTATTGGAATGTTTCCAGGACACAGAGTGGCCCATGAAGTCAGTAAAGGCTAGATAAGTTCCATTTCCCTGAATCCTCTCCATGAAGCATGAAAGCTGGAATGCTCTAAGATAAATAGGACATCCTCAGAAAAATGTTGCACATTCATGCCAAAAGGTAGAATTCTGAATTGCAGGGTTTCCTCTGTACTCCATTGTAAAAGAGAAATACGCATGCCTATCAATCCAAAGAATTGGGACACCTGGTACTTCCCCCTAGTTTTTGTTGTTTTTAGTGAAAATAGCTTTAAATGACCAACATTCTTAGGGCCTCTCTGCTCTCAAGATTGCCCTTTCACACGCTCGCCTTTGGTCTGATCTCAGTGTGTACAATTACCCATCGGAATGACCTATTCTATCAGGATAATTATGTTAATCTCTTAGGCATCAGAGCTTGCAACTCTAATTCAGACGAGGAGAGAACTCGGCTGTAGAGCTACTTATATTCAGACCATAGAAGAAGGAATAAATACGCATACCCATGCAGCAAAAGACTTCTGGAAACTCCTGGGTGGCCAGACGAGTTACCAATGTAAGTGTTAATTCTGTTTTAGACTCTGACCAGACTGGAATCCCTTCTCTCCCCCTCCCCCTTCTGCCACCCAGTAATCCTCCCAAACTCCTCTTTGAAATAACTCTTATGTAAAATTCATCATTCAATGATGTGTTCTCCCTACAGCTGCCGGAAATCCAGAAGAAGATGAATTGTATGAAACTGCCATCACAGAAACTAATTGTGTTTACCGCTTAGTGGAAGATAAACTTGTTCCTGATGACTACTACTGGGGCAAAATACCAAAATGTTCCCTTCTGCAGCCAAGAGAGGTACAGGGGGTGGCACTGGGCAGGCCTCTTGTGTACGCCATATTGGCAGCTCTTAAAACCATGTTTAAACTTCTTAAAGAATTGTTTTCCTCTGGATTCTAACAACCATTCCATGTCAACCCAGTGCAGAGGAAACCAAGAGTATTATTTTGCAGGGAAGTAGTTTAGTAATAGTTTTCCTTTTCCAACTCAGCTAAGACTTAATTATTTGTCAGCTCATTCCCCTGGTTTGACTATTAACATCAGTCTTATGTAATATTTTCTAAAGTATGTTTATTCAATAGAAAATTGCAGGAAATGTGTCATATGTACCTATACACACACACATACATACACATGCACAATATGTATATTATATATATATATATATGTATTTATATCTGTTTTATCATATGTATTTATTTTTTGTATGTATGTATTTATTGGGAAATTAGCAGCTATACCGGTGATTTCATCCATTTAAAAAGCTTAGTATTGAAACAATGTCCACTGGTACAGGTGTCATAGTAGATAGAGAGCATTGTACTTGGAATCAGGAAGACCTCAGTTGGAGACCTGTTTTGCTAGTTGTGTGACCCTGGACAAATTACTTAACCTCTCTCTGCCTCAGTTTCCTTGACTATAAAATGGTGATAAGGCTGTTATGATGATCAATGTGTGAGATAACATGTGGAATGCCCTTTATAAACCTTCAAGCGCTGTATAAATGCTAGCTATTTGTAATTTATAATCTTAACACTGTTGCCTAGGGCAACAGGTTAAATGATCTGCGTGTCTTGAATCAAGTTCTTCCTCACTTCAGGGCCAACTTTCAATGTCCTATGATGTGTGTGTGTGTGTGTGTGTGTGTGTGTGTGTGTGTGTGTGTATGTATATGTGCATAAGAGTGTGCGTGTGTGTGTATGCACATATGCATATATGCACAATTTCTAACATGACCATTTGATTTGTCAACTTCCGCTTTTTTTCCCTCACATCAGCAGATATCTATTAAATGTGCACTCAGCTCTACCTAAGACTAGCCAGCACATGCAAAAACTACATAGAATACAGTCCCTACCCTCAAGAAGCTTAAATATAAGAAAGGGATAGAAAAGTTAGAGCAAAAGAATAAGGCAAAGCAGTGTATAAGCAAGGACCAGTTAATAGGGCGAGGGTGTAGTGAGCTCCCGATTAATGCAAATAATGAATCCTGTGAAGTGGTGACATTACTCAAACTCACAATGCATATTTCCACTGGGCCAGAATGAATTACCATATTTTGTATAATTGTGATTTCAAATAGTACAAATCCAAATACATACAACCACTTCATGGGATTCATTATTCACACTAATTGGGATCTGACTGTGCAGATATCTTTAAGAGTTAGACAGTGGAATACTCAATATGATCAAGAGGAGATGTGGCTTGAATGGAGTATGAAAAGGAGGAGAAATGTTGGGTTCTTGAAGATGAAAGTCGGTATGCAATGTCAGAAGGGGACGAATTGGATAAGCCCATAGAACAGAGATGTCAGTTCACGTGTTATTTCCTTGTTCACTCACTTATGCATTATTCATTCATCAAACTAACCTTTCTACCAAATACAAAGATGAATTAAGACCTGGTCCCTGCCCTCAAGCTTCTATCTAGAAAAAAAGAGTAGTAGAAATAACTGACGGAAGGTAGAATCTATAAGTACCCATCAACATGATACAAGAAATGGGGGTTAAGGAGCCCAGTTTGAGGGAAGGGAAGATGACTTATAAATGTGTGAGGACATGGTAAAGGGATGAGCCAGAAGGAAACAGAGAGCACATCAGAAGGAAGAGGAAAGAAAGCTTAGCCACACAAAAGCAGCTCCCAATAGTTATGGTGTTGTTTAGACTGTTCCAGCAGACTATGTCTCATCACACAGTAAAAATGACTGCTTATCTTTGAGTGAGGAAGTCCTTTAAAGAGGTCGCCATAATCTTTTGTTTTGTTTTCACAGGTCTTAGTGTTTGATTTTGGCAGCGAAGTTTATGTATGGCATGGAAAGGAAGTCACATTAGCACAGAGAAAAATAGCATTCCAATTGGCAAAACACTTGTGGAATGGGACCTTCGACTATGCCAATTGTGACATAAATCCTTTAGACCCTGGAGAATGCAATCCTCGTATACCCAGGTACTGTGGCAGCAGGGTGGCTTGGCTCAAGAGGGGCATGCAGTCATGAGTGGGCGCCATTTTTCTGCATCAGTCCCTTTTCACAATTGGTCATGAGGTGGTATGCAAATCACAGCCTGATTACTATGCGACAGCATTGTTTCGAGGTTTTAAAAACTAATCCTGTTCTCAGGCAATAATTTCTCGTTGTTTTCTGGAAGATGTTTAATGACCTCTTTTCAATTTGTTGCAATGAACCAGCATTTCCCACCTGCAGCTTTCCAGCTGTCAAGAAGGTCAGAGAACAGTATTGGTTAAATGCATCTGATAAGAAAATGTTCCAGCATCCAGGATTCAGTGACTCTGATTTCTTGATCTGAAGTCCAGGCAATATAAGTCAAAATTCCCTTCAATTCCCTTTTTAAAAATCTTTACTGATATCTTTTATGTAGGTGATATGATCACCTATATCTTTCAATGTATTCCCATCTCTCCCTTTTCAGAAAGCCGTCCTTGATAATGGAATAAAAAGGAAAGTGGGGAGGGAAGAGTTTAACAATACTCCCTCTGCCTTCAAACCTAGAGAGCCTGGCTTGTCCAGATACTTAAGCCTCAATGTAACAAACTGACCTGTCAGCCATGAGTTATGTTGATTTTATGGTGGTAACATTTTCTGTCTTGGTGAGCACTGAACGTTCGAAGGCCATTTGGACTAGCCAATTTGACCTGGCCCTTTGACTAAATCCTGGATTCAGGCTGCACTTGAGGACCTAGAGGGCCACAGGTGGCCTCAAGGCCACAGGTTCCCCACCTCTGAGACACTGCCACTATCCTTGCCTGATTGTTGTAATGTGATGCACTGTCAGTCACTGATTACCCCATGCTATTACAAACTCTATAGTGTTTCCCTAACTTTGCTTCATAAGAACCTTGGCCTGTATATGACTCCCACTCCACTTTGAGCCTTATGCTGTCAGACTCCCAACCTCATTCTCCTGACTAACTTCTGCTCTATATATAGAATTCTAGCTCTGATCTTAGAACAATTTATCTCAGTATATTACTTTTAATTAATTTAGTAGAATTTAAAATTAAATTTACTTTTAAACATATTATTTTTATTTATCTCAAGATGTTACATATCTCATCACTCCTTTCCCCAAGTTTATTTACTCCCTTATGATGCTGATTTATACCATCTTGAAGAAAACATTTCTTTAGAACCACGGAATTACAGTGGAAAAGGAGAAAAGGACGTTATTAGTGATCTATCCAACCCTTTAATTTAGATCAGAACACTAGAAATGAGCGCAGACAACAGAAGTAATTTTCCCGAGGTAACATAGATACTTAGCTGGGACTGCCTTTTAGGTCTCTGTTTCCCTGGGTTCCACTAATGTCGTTTACTTATATTTTAGACCTAATATTAAAAAAAATAATAATAAGACTTGCATGTGGTAAAGTCCTTTTTATTTTCAGAACACACATCTATGCCATTGGTTGTCCAGATTGTGTTAAAGGGGAAATTGTCTCCTAAAGCTCATACTTTAGTCTAGGATTTTATATCTTTAGAAGCTGAAATGTACTCTTGAATATAGCATCCAGAGAAGTATGTGTGAAAGTGCATGTGGTATGTATGCAATGAGCTAAGAATCTAACAAAAGTACAGTGCTTCCCTCCATCCTTCAAAAGATTGAGGTTTTCCCCCTTAATGAATATCATTTGAGTATCAAATTTTTGTTTGTTTTGAATTCTACATGAAAACCTGTAGAAAATTCCCATGGGACAGGACATTTACTATAATTTCTACCCATGCAATTTGCATCTCAGTTTTGTAGAGGACTGAGAAGTGCTAGCTAAGTGTCCAGAGAGGGTAGAGCAGCAGAGTGACCACCAGGTGTTTAGTGAGTGTGCACTGGGAGCAGAAAAGAAACTGGCTCTTGTAGACACTTCCTGCTTTTCAGATGCTTACAGCCTCACTGGAGAAAGACAGTGAACACATGGAGCAATAATTAGCAAACCATCTAGGACAGAAAATGATCAGGAGGCCCAGAATTAAATAGAAAGAAGAGGAGAATGAGGTAAAATACCATTTGGGGAACTTTGAAGTACTTTCAGTGATCCAGCATTGCTCCTTGGGTTTTACACCCTAGTTTTCTCCTGGTGGTACCATATGGCTAGAAACTATACATAGAAGACCCCAATCCTAGAGAAGACAAAATCTCAGGTTTTCCAAAGGGTAATGGAAGCTGTAAGTGGGCTGTAGCATGTGACCATTGCTAACTAGCTCATGAGAAGTACATTCAAAAAGGACATCATCAAGTTCAGTATGACTGAAGAGGGAGAGATAGCCGATGGATAGCTTGAGTGCCACAGTGGAATCCGTGAAATATGGGTTAAAATTTAGTGGTTTTAGTAGTTTTAAGCTAATAAAGCCTAAAATTAAGACTTTTGGAGATGCTCAATATTAAGACACCCAGAGATGGGCCTCCGTTACGTTGGGAGGATCCTCCATAGTGAAAAGCCACAGATGAGTCTCACTCAAGAAGTCATGGAGTGGCTCTTACCTGCACTAGGAGAGAGAGTGAGATCACATAGATTCATCAGCGTATAAACAATAAGTGATGGGCCTGTTGTTTGCCAATATAATTTCCATTTTTGCTTTGTAAACTAACAAGAGGCTTCTAGGAACCCTATTCTTAGCCTAGTCTGCTAACTCCTCTTAACTTTATTTTAAAGAAAAAAACTAAACTTGGCTGAGACTCTAACTCCAAGGCTGTTTGCCACTGTTTTGCATGCCTTGCATTGTTGGGGCCCCTGTCAGATAAGAAGATTGGCCTAGACAGTCTCAGGGGTCTCTTCTAGCGTGTTGAGTCTGTGATTCAAATGACTTCTTGCTCCCTAGACTCCCTTTTTCATAGGTCATTTCAGGGAGGTCCACAGGGCAATATTTTGCATCACAATATATTACTCACCGTTCTATTTTTGCTGCTTCATTTTGTGGTATCACCCCAACAGCAAGAGGGCAAATTGTGCCAGATGTGTCTGTAATTTGCCTTTATTTATATGCTCTTACATGATGCCTTATAGCTATGATCCATGGATCAAATTGAGGGCTAATTGAAATGTACTGACTGCGATTTTTATTTCCCCAAAGATTAAAATTTGTATTACAAAAAAAAATTATGGTTTATGTATCCCAAAGCAATAAACCTATGGGGAAAAGCATTTGGAGTATTAAAGAAGTAGACCCCTAGGCTATAAACTGTGTGCATAATTAAAAATAAAATTAACCTCGAATTTTCCATTATAGTGACATCATTTTAATTTTAGAAGAGACTTTTAAAAATCATATAAGTAAATATCTTTCATTGGATGAATGGGGAAGCTAAGGCTCAGGGAAATTAAGTGACTTGCCCCAAGTTATAGATCTAATTATTGGCACACCTGAGACTGAAACCTGGTTTCTTTCCTGATAATGGACCATTCTACTATACCATAGGATTTCTTCCCTGCTACAAGTACAGAACCTTGAAAAATAAAAGTTAGGAAAGCACTTTGCCACTTACTCTTAAGAAGTAAGCCAACCTAACAAGCCTGCAGAGCATACCCGATTTAAAGGACACCACCACACCACCACACCACAATGAAAAAGCACAGCCCTTCACAGCATTTTGTTTTTGCCCATACACCTGAGTTATGGTTCCTTCTGAAGACTTCTTTTCCCAGGTGATGACCTTGATTTGTCTCTGCCATCCACTAAGAATGTGAAAACTCAGTTCAAAAACAAATGGCAACTGATCATGCTACATGGGTCACAGTACTGACAGGAGACATCTGAAACAGACCATTGGGATCAGTGATGTCTCCTTAAGTCCTACTCCAATGGATCATTATTATGCCTGGGAGTTGACTCTAGGTTTTCTTTCTTTTTTTAAAATAGTTCTTTTTTCTTAATTATTGAGTTCCAAATTCTTTCCCTTTCTCCCATCCTTCCCCCATCCATCAAGAAAGCAAGCAATATGATATCAGTTATACATGTGAAGTCATGCAAATTAGAAACTCTAGGTTTTCAAAGGCCATTCCAAAGGAAAATAAGATCTGATAGGACTTTCCAAGCTGGAAAGTCTGTAGAGTATGGGCCCAGAAATAGGTTAAATACCTGTTGTGAGAAGTCAGGCTAGCTAAGGACAGAGAAGCTCATTACCAGAAGCTTGGCCATCAGGTTATTAATGCCTATGGCAACTCATGCAACCATCTACCAAGATGTAAAGGGTTTAAGATCTGGGACAGTGGAGTCAGGGCCCACACTGATGAAATCCCAGATCTTTCAAAGGATTGAAGACAGACATAGTGAAGTGCTCAATCTTTTCCAATAACCAAAGACCTGGCTTTGAAGAATTAAAAATATCTATAATTGAAATATCTATAATTTCTAATTCTTTAAAGCCTGGTCATTGATTATGCCATGAAAATCCCCTAGTGTGTACATCACCACATCTTACTTCAATCCTTTCTCTACCTTGCCCTGGAAGAGTCAGACTGGGAAAATAACTACTTTCAAGAGAGCTTTAGTGCTTATTTTCCCAACCTGACTTTTTTCCATGTTAGGGCAAGAAGGTAAAGAAAGACAGATTCTAAAATGCAAAGAAAGTTATGATTGTTCCAAGTTCACATTCATCTTGCTTTTCTTTTAGTTTTGCTATCTGTTCCTGTTGTCTCAAATTGCCTTTCTTGTGGCCTTTGAAATTAATATTTCAATCCATAAAAGTCCATTTTGTAAAATATGAAAATAGACTGCATTAGAGCTACAAGGAAGGACCTGGAGAGTCCCTAAACTACAATGCCATAGAACATGGAATTCATCAGAAACTGGATCTCTTTTTAGGTTTCAACCAAAGGAACCCCTTCCTGGAAGTACAGAGAAATCTGCCTTTCACATGGTCACTGTTTCATAGAAACTCCAAAGTTCAGCATTGTAGCTGAGCTCCTGTGTCATATTAGCAAATTCCTATTTTGTAGAACTGAGTCTTGAAAACATGTACTTAAAATGTTCTTGTGTGTGGGATTTGCTGCTCTTATTATCCAAGTTGTGTTATTAGTGTGGGGACTTTATTGATTTGTATTAAAAATAAATATTAGTGTGCGCTCTCTGTCCTTCTCTGTGTGTGTATGTCTCTCTCCCTCTCTTCCTCCCTCTTTCTTCCCCCTTCTCTGTCTCTCTCTCTCTCTCTCTCCCCCACACATTTTCTTTCTCTCTGTCTGTCTCTCTCCCCCCCTTCTCTTTCCTCCCTCCTTCTCTCTCTCTCCTTTCTCTTTCTCTCTCTCTCTGCCCCCCCCCCTCCTCCCTTCTCCCCCTCTGCTCCCATCTCATCCTTATTTGTCTTTCATACACAGAAAAGGACAAGGGCGGCCTGATTGGGCAATATTTGGAAGACTCACTGAGCACAATGAGACTATTCTCTTCAAAGAAAAATTTCTTGATTGGACTGAAATGAAGAAGCCTTGTGAAAAGAACTCCAGTGAGCTCACCCCACAGAAGGTATTCCATTTGTCCTCATTTGGCATTTGGGGTGGTGTTTATTCCCCCCAAAGGGAGGTCACTGAAGCTAAAAATGTTCCCCCTCAGGCTCTCCTTGTAGAATTGTAGAGTGGCTTCTAACTATGTACGGATTCCAAGCGATGAAATCTGTTTCCTTCCTGGGCCCTCCCAGCTTGATAATAAGGAAACTACTTCATGAGCTTTGCCTCTCTGCACTTTGGTATGTTGCATCTCCAAGCTTCTCCCCATTAAAAGCCAAAGTAACACAAGAAATATATCGGGATGAAGTGTGAAAATGTCTCCAGACACTGGCATAAGAATAGATGAAATGGTACTGAGTGTGACAGGAGAACTTTCTGTAGAAATATGGGTAAAGGAAAAGGAATGTCTCTGTTCTCTTGCAGGAAGAGTCTAGGTCTGAGGTTAAGGCCTACGATGTAATGCTGATGGTGCCGGTGCCCCAAGTGACTGTCGGCACCATCTTGGATGGAGTCAATATTGGCCGTGGCTACGGACTTATTGAAGGGGATGACCAGAGGCAATTTGAGATTGCTAGTGTTTCTGTGGACGTTTGGCACATCTTGGAATTTGACTACAGTAGGCTCCCCAAACAGAGCATTGGGCAGTTCCATGAGGGAGACACGTATGTGGTGAAATGGAAGTACATGGTGAGCACTGCAGGTTAGTGAATTCTTTCATCTTGATCAAGCTAATAATCCCCTAGCTGCAACACTGACTTTGCAAACAGCACTTTTTGCTGTGAAATTTTCTTATTTGTGTGATGTCTTATTCCCAGCTGGGCAGGTACCAGGTAACAATCTTACCATGCATTTAGAGGGCCATTCCCTTACCTCTTAAGAGTAGAAGAGGAGAAATTCCCACCAGCTTGGCACAGTCAATGATCTTTTTCCAAAACCCCTCTTTAAACAGAATTCAGCTTGTATATTTGCCTCTCCCTTTTTTTTCTGTTTAACACTGGTTTTCTATATATGTGTTTAAATTATATATCTGTGAGTTTTATTTTGTGGCTACATATTAGTTACTGGAAAGATTTTAGAGCATAATTGGATAAACCAAATTCAAGTAATTTTAAATCGAAACCGTACTACGAGCAAGGCAGTGTGGCAGAGGAAGACTGCATGAGGATGGGAAAGAAAGCACTGGATTTGGATCCCAGGGACTGCATTCAAGTCCTGACTCCACTATTTCCCAGCTGTGTGATGTTGGGCAACTCCCTCAGATTCTCCAAGCCTCAGTTTCCCCATCTATAAAATAGAAACAGTACTTTCACTACCTCACTTTTAAGGTTGTAGGGAACAAATAATATAATATATGTGAACAAGCCTTGGGATCATTACATGCTTATATAGGATTATACATACAAACCTAATGATAACTTCCAACCTGCTTTATTCTCATTATTATAAAAAGGCTTTATAATAGTGCTATTTTCCTTTCTCAGAGGATGAGGCATAGTAACAGTATTTCATTGGTTTGGTTAAATAGATACTTTTGCAACAATGATTGCCTACATTTATCCAGCAAGTTAAAGTTGGCAAAATTTTTAATGTACATTATCTCACTTGAATCTCACAATAACCCCATGAGGTATTGGTTCTATACATATTATCCCCATTTTACAGCTAAGGAAGCTAAGGCTCAGAGAGTTAAGTAACTTGCTCATGGTCACCTAGCTAATAAGCCTTAACAGCCAGATTTGAACCCCAGTTGTCCTGATTTCAAGCCCAGCATTCTAACCACTGTGCGTCACTGCTTGCTTTTATAGCCAAACTTCTCACAGGCCGCTGTCCATATAACAATTCCTATACAAAAGGTTACATTCTATTTCTACCAGCGAAGAAGAGAGAAAAAGGAGACCTGTAAAAAGGAGCCCTTCATGGGACTCTTGATAGAATTATTTTTCTGTGTCATCAGAAGCAATGACTTGAAACTTTTATCATCTTTCCTCATCCTTATTTCTTTCATTCAATAGAAATATGTGTTAAACACCTCCTGTGTTCAGCACCTGGGCCAGCTACTGGAAGAAATACAAAGTTTAGATAAGACGTGTAGTCCTTGCCCTCATGGTGCTTACAGTCTAGTAGAGGAATGAGACGCCACCACAGATAGCTATAATGCACAATACCACGTGATATGTGTGCGTTAAAGAAGTATGAAACAGATTGCTATGTGAGGTCTAAGGTGAGAAGGTCATTACTAACCGGGGTGAAGTGGCAGAGGGAATGATGAAGAAAAGCTTCATGGAAGAGGTGGCAGTTGGGTCGAACTGGGTAGGAATTAAATAGACAGACAAGAGAAGACATTCCAGGCTTAGGAAGAGTAAGAGAAAAAGTGTAGACATACAGGGAGAGTATCGGGCACATTCTTAGGGCAAAGAGAAGTCAGATCTGGTTGTAGTAAAGAATGAGTGGAAGGGCGTAATGGGGAGTATATAGAAAGGATAGGGTGGTACCAGATTGTAGAGGACCTCAGAGCGTCGAGAAGGCGAGAAGGAACCAGCAAGGACAGAAGAAGAGCAGTTAGGTAGAAGTCCCGTCAGGGCAGCGGGATGGTATCTCTGAAGCCAAAGGAGAAGGGAGTACCCACAAGCAGGGCATGAATCAACCGTGTCAAAATGTGTCAGAGAAGTCGAGAAGGATGAGCACCAAACAAAGGGCAGTGGATGTGACCCTTCAGGGCTGGCTCTTTGGTTACCTCAAAAGAACAGTCTAAACAGAGCAAGGGGGTGACAGAATCCATGAGTGACTTTCTGAGGAGAGAACGATTGGCGAAGAAGTGGCAATCCTGGGCATCGACCGCTTTTTCAAGAAGTTCTATAATGAAGGAAAAATGAGAAATAGGAAATTAGTACCTGAGTGGAATAGAGAGGCAAAGAGCATTAAAGATTGGAGAGACTTGGAGGGAATAAGGGAACAGGCATTTATTAAGTGCCTACTGTGTGCCAAGCACTGTGCTAAGTGCTTTACAAATACCACCTCATTTGAGCTGGAGAATGTTTTCTGGCAGAAAGGAAGAAGCCAAGAGAGAGAGAAGTTGAGGGTTACCTAAAAATGGAGATGGTTACAGTAGCAAGGGCTGGAAGGAGACAGGACAGGATTGGATCTTAAAGCACAGATTGAAGTGAGTTAGCCTGAGGAAGCTATAGTTGTACCAGAGAGAGAGAGAGAGAGAGAGAGAGAGAGAGAGAGAGAGAGAGAGAAAGAGTGCTCTTTCTGAGAGGGAAGGGAAGGAGGAAAGAATGGATGCTGCCGCTGCTGAAAAGCTCAGAACCAGAGAGTTGAAGGAGGTGGTGTCGGGTGGCCTGAAGATGATTGTAGGGCATCTGAGAAGGTGCCGCCGAAGTTATGAATGGATTTATTGATTCCCCCCAGACCTGTCATTTCATCATTGTAGGGAGGTTCCCAGTGAGAAAGAAAATATCTTCTACTCATTTGAATCTTCAGCTTGGAGTCTTAGAGATTTGAGGGAACTGAGAAGGTAAGTGCTTAAGGTGCACAGCCAGTATGCATCACAGGTGGTATGTGAACCCAAGTCATCCTGACTCTGAGGTCAGTTCTCTGTCCACTATGCTGTGACATCAATTCATGGTGGTTAAAAGGTGCTTGATTTCATGCCTTTCTCTAGCAATGATGATGGTGGCAGGTATTGGGGTGGAGAGAAAGTCTTGAGGTCCAGGGGTCAGAGGAAGAGAGTTGGCATAAGGACCTGGAAATGTGTAGATCTTAGCAACAATATGGAGAGAAGGGGTTCTAAATGGATTGCCCAGACTTGAGAGGAAGAAAAGTGATTGAGGGAAGGAGTGAAGGGAATGTTCTAGAAGTAGCAATAGGGAACGAGGCCTACCTCAAATCTTCTCTTTGGGGGTACTTTTATTTGGAGTTAGGTGTCATTTAATCTGTGTACAATGACTGGATTTACTTAGTTGACATGGTCTGCAAGAATATATCTGTCAGTAATTTTTTGAGAAGCTTCAGTAAAAAGCTGTAGTTACAAAATCAAGCTTAGAACTTTATGAACTAAAGATTAAATCTCTTTATGTCACCTCAAATATTGCCATTTTGGTCTCTCTACTTGACATATCTAAATGAAAAGCTAAAGTGAAATATCTAAAAATTCCCCAAGCACTCACCAAAACAGAAATCTGAGAGCTAGGAGGATGAAAAGGAAGAAATGTGGATATGATGCCTCTCTCCCATTGATTTCAAAGCACATAATTTCACTTGACCAATTTACTTAAGAGAGATTAGGCTTGAGTTCTATGTAATCTCAGGTCCTGCAAGTTGGCAATGTGATTTCTAGTAACTTATTCCTTACAGCCTGTATACAGAAACCTGTTCATCTTCAGAGAAACATGTCCTTCTTTCTTAGGCCAGATGGGCCTTGGGGGACCCATTGACAGCTGTTGAAAACCCATCAGCTCTGACTGGTGCTAAGCAGAATAAACAAACCCTTATCCAAATAGAGATTCATCTTAGATTATGCTCTGTGCTGGTAGGCGAAAGAGAAAGAAAACAGGAAATTTGAAGGTAACAGTTGACTCATGGAAATGTATGTTGCATGAGGAAACTACAGAACACCACTCAAATGCATAAACCTCAGATATAAGCTACACGTAAAATACAAGTGTAGATGGGTCGCTTGACAAAGGAATAAATGGGCAATATGCAAGTAGATGTATAGTGATTCTCTTACCCGGTATAGATTTGAACAAGCAGAAGAGACAAGTGAGGAAAAGGAGCTAAGACCTCCAGCGTAACAATAGACCATCAGAGCAATTTAGCTGGGGGCCAACATGAAACTGTACTGACTGCCCCACCTGCTCCACCCCAGAACTTTTTTTTTAATCACCTCTCAATGGACCAAATGTCCATCTATTAAAGGGCAAGGTCTGGAAACACTTTTGCAAAGCAGTAAACAACTTTGAAAATGTCCAGGTGCTAGAGAATTCAATTGGAACAGGAAGCATCCGGATTTCCAAAAGTGCCTTTGGGGGACAGCAAAACACAACCGTATGGCATTTGCAGACTATTTCACCAACAGGGGAACCCTGGTTCACTGGAATGACTCTGTTGATTGGTCCAAAAGGTGACAGACCCCCACAGGGAGGCAGCTGGAGGTGGTTCTAGAAATATAGCCCTCCATTGTAGCACCTTCTAGGAGAGCAGGATTCTGCAGGGGTCAGCAGAAAACAGCAGCTGTGGGGACAGTTCCCCCCACCCCATCCCAGCTATGTTTGCTGATACTGGCCAGGCTGCACAAGAGACAAGCCATTGTGACCTGAGGGGGTAAGAGAAGATGTAATTAGATAGTCGTCTCAGTGCCACAAGTGCTTGATTTGAAGCCCAATATTCTCTTCAAGGGGATCCAGGGGAATGGTATTCTTTTACTAAGTGAAATTTATAGCAAAAAAATACAGCTGACATTAGGTTCCTCCAAGGGATGATGTGACCCTTGCTCCAGCAAGGTAGAAGGTGGTCAAATGGAGCAGTAGAAGACAATTAAAGCATTTCAGGCCTGAGAAGAAACTTCAGGCACCATCCCTGAACAGGAATTTCTGTTACACTGGGGGGCGGGGGGGGGGGCGGGGGAAGACGCCAACCTTTTTTTTTTTCTACTGTATTCCTTTGTGCAGTTTGGTGAGAAGCTTAGGGAACCATTCTCAAGATGTTTTTAAATGCATAAAATAACATACAAAGAATTACAGAGGAAACCAATTATTTTGAAAAGTACAGTTGTCAAAATATATTTTAAAACAAATTCACCAACCCCGTGCTCTCTGATATCCCTGATAAGCGGTCATCTACCTCCCCTCGAAGACCTATAAGGAAACGGAACCCACCATTCCCTCAAAGGTCCATCATGCTTGGAAGCAGGAAACTAAATCTGCTTCTCTGCATCTACTACCCAATGTTCCTCATTCTGACCTCTGGGGCTAAGCAGAATAAATCCAATTCCTCTTTTGTGCAATAATCCTTCAAGTATTTTTAGACAGCAAGCATGTGCCCTCTCTCCCTTCCCAAGTCTTCTCCAGACTAAACGCTTCTGTTTGTTGCACTTCTCGTTTTTAGGTGGTGTGTGTGTGCCTTTAAGTTTCTTTAAACTGACCTTCTAGAGTGTTCTGCAGTCCCTGGTGACCCTTTTGTGGATAGAATTCCAGTTTGTCAGGGGCCTTCCTAAAACATGCCATCCGGAACTGAACATAGTACAGAGGAGCCCAGATGTGATCGAACCACAGTAGGGTAGAACAACACCTAATAGTTATGAGATCTGAGCTATCCCTGACTGGTTGACCCAGGGAGGTAATTCATGATCTTTTCATGGTGCTTCCATTTTTCCACCATTATTATCAAACACACTTCCCAGAGGACATCTTGACAATGCATGTGATGACTTGGAAGGATTTTGTCATTGCTTGAAATCTAATAAGGATTGACCATGCTCTTAGCATGCAAGTACACATGTGATCGTTGCCAAAGAGATTGACCTAGAGTTCTTGATAGCGTTGGTATAATCAGAGACTCACAGAGTGGGAAGGGACTTCAAAAGCTATCTCATTTCCAGACCATACCTAAGAATGTTGTCCATGGTATCCCTGAACTTCCATAAAGTCATGGAGTTGGAGAGCTGAAGGGACCTTCAAGACCAATTCCTACTTCACTGAAGACACTCTCCACATACCCCGATGACCTTTGGGAAGGGGGAACTCACTTTATCCTGAGGCAGCCCCTTTCCCCTTTGGATAACTCAAACTACTAGTCACTGTTTTTCACTTCAATCTGAGCCTTTTTGAAACTCTTAAGAGTTGGTCAACTGTGTAGATTAAAGAGAAATAAGTCACTAGATGCCATAGGAAAATTGCTGGACTTGGAATTAGGAGACCTAAGCTTTAATTTTGGCCCTGACACACTTCCCAGCACTGTGATTATCATCATGGACAAGAAGACATTTTGCCTTTCTGAGCCTCAATTTTCTTATCTATAAAATGAGGATAATATTACTTAGCCTGCCTACCTCACAGGATTGATTGTAGGAAATAGCTCTTTTTGAATCCTAAAGTGCTAAAGAAATAGAAGCAATTTAAAAAAAAAAAAGAAATGGAAGACATTGTTATTATTATAACTTCCTAATTTAAAAAAAAACCTTTAAAATTTAATTTTGCTCAGTACTTAAATCCTCCATTGGAGCTGTGATTTCATCCATGAGGGTACTCCTTCTGGGGGTGCCCTACATTGAATCAGTCTCATTCGTGCTCCTTTCCAAGGGTTCCTGTCATCCTAGAAATCTGTCATAAAGGATCTGCTTGGCATGCTGGAGGTCTGCTTTTGATTAGGCCTTTGAAGAATTTGATAAAATCAGAAATAGTTAAATACAACCATCGGGGTAAATTCACACTGAGGTCTAAGTTTGGCTGTGTTGACATAGAACCAATTTAGCGGAAGTACTGAAAATTCTGAATTATGGAATCTGTTTCTTTTAATGTGGCTTTATTTCAGCAGCTCAAACTAGACTAATCAGTTATCATTTAGTAGTAGTCCTAAAAAAAACACTTTAATTGATTAACAATAACAATAATAATAATAGACATTCACATAGTGCTTTGAGGTTTGCAAAGGTGCTATACATCATTTGTCTCCTTTGAGGCTCTGTGAGATATAAGTCCTTTGGGTATCAACATCTCTATTCTATAGATAAGCCTAGTGAAGCTGACTTGCCCATGGTTACCCAGATAATAAGCATTAGAGGAAGGCTTGGAATCTAGATATTCCTGAGATCAAATCCAATGACCACCAAATGCCCACTCTGCCAGGCTTCCTCCAAGTAGTAGCTGGCATTTATGGAGTGCCTCACCATTTTGAAACATAACTAGACTTCATTTGATCCCCACAGCAACCCTACGAGGTAAGGTACTATCTATTTCTCAGATGAGGAAACTGAGGTTTACAGAGCTTAAGTGACTTGCCATAGTCATTGAACTTGTAGAAACATAGAACTCGGTCTCTCCTGATTCCAAGCCCAACACTCTTCCTACTTAGCAAATCAACTATTCCTGTGCATAATGCCCTTGTATTACATATAGTGAAAGGAGCCTTAAATTTGAAGTCTGAGGATGTAGGTTGCCCTCCCAAATATTTCTGTATTTGCCCTGTAAACTGGGGCAAGTCACTTAGCTCTCTTTTAGAGTTTTTGTCTCTTCGTCTATAAAATGCAGATAATAAAGCTTGACCCACCCATCTCACAGAGAATTGAGGAGGAGAGGCCTTTGTAAAACCTGAAATTCTATAGAAATGTGAGCCACTTAAAGAACTATTGACATGAGAGATATTTACGATGATGAAGATGATGATAATGTAGCTACTTCTCGAAGGTTTTTTGAAGTTGACTGAAAAGTCATGATATTTTGAACACCCTCTCATAGGTATTGTTGACACATTCTCAATTTTCCTACTTTATAAAGAAGCAATTTGCTAAGTAAACTTTAGCACAGCCCCGTCCAACCATTCAGAAATGACAAACAATTGAAGTACAGGTTATTGAGAGTTTGCCATATGTCTTGTCAGCTCCTTGCTGGGTTGTTTGTTTCATCTGGCCTACAAAAATCGACATATTCCCCTTTGATGATTCTTGATATTTGGCACTAACTAATTTTTCATTCATGCTTGAAGTGCTCTGAGAAAGCCTCATTCGGATCATTTATGAAGCACCATTTTGCAGATGGCCCTTGTGACACCTGCTTTCTAGGAGCTTACGGTAAAGTGGGACTTATCTTCCCTTTCTCCCTCAAAACTCAACAGAGATAGTCCACTTAACTATTACTTTAAGCATTTGATTAGAGGGAAAAATTATAGATAATGCAAAAAGAGAGCATGCAAATTATTGCTGTTGGTTTTATAATGGAAACACACAGATGCAATCATTTTCTCACCTCCACCATTTACCAGTCAATCCCTCGATCAGCAAATATTAATTGTGTACCTTGTATTTGCCAAGAACTTTGCTAGACATTAGAGATTCAGATACAAAAGTGATGGTGCCTGCCCTGGAGAAGCCTACATTCTACTGGGGAGATTATGTGTCCAGCAATAAGTAAAAATAGGATAGGCACAAAATAAATACAGTGTTAGGGTGAGGGGGCAGTGGTTGAGGAAATCTGGAAAGGCCATTGTAGGAAGTACAGAGGGAGAGAGCCACGGTATCCAAGATGCAGGGATGAGAAAGAAGAGAACTCCAGGTTGGGGGGGGGGTGTTCAGCCTGAGCTGTCCTTTCTTCCTCCTCCTTTCCCAGTCCCCACCACACACACACACACGCACACACACACACACACACACACACACACACATGCACGCACGCACGCGCGCGCGCGCCCCATTGTCAGGGACTGGAACTTGGATAAGAGAGTGGAAGAAGCTGTGTCACCAAGGAGAAGGAAGGCACAGTTAAAGATCTCATTAAAATGAGGTGTCTGGAGGCCTGAAATGCTGATATATATGATCTCAGTAGCCTTTTACTAAAATGAACCGTTGACTGGTGAAGTTTTAATGACTGCCATTTCAAATGAATGGTTCAATGCTGCTTTATGTATTTTTTTTAAATCACCTTATTATAAAGGAAGGAATTCCAGATCTTTTAATGAAATCATTGCATTGGCAATATAACTGTTCCCATTTGGTCAGAACTTGGAAACTTCTTCCGGTTTTTGCTTTTTTTAGTATCATCTTTACAGGATAAATAATGTTCCTTTGAGCTTCTAACCATCCCAGCTATTGTCCTTCCCCGTGTTACTCAGATGCTAACTAATCTTGTGCCAGAGGGGTGTAATGTGGTGAAAGACTGTGTATTTGGACAGTACGAGTGCCATGGTAAGAGCTTTGATTTTGAACATGCACACTGATTCCCTCAAGTGATGCCAGGTATTTTTCTTTGGGTATTAGGAAAGCCATACAGATCGTTTTTCGTGGGTTGAGAGGCTCTGGGTGACTTAGCAAGAAGTGAGGTGCTTTTTTTTTTCATACTATGATTTATACTCTCTCTTGGGCATAAAGACGGTTCCCTCCAGTTGCCAATAAATTCTCCTCAGCCCTAGGCCAGAAGGCTGTTTTCACCCTGTTTGTCATCAGTTCGTGTCTCTGGAGATGGAGGCGATTGATTTGCTCTTATCTCCCCGGTTGTCAGCTAAGTACCTGAACCTCTGCTGCTCTGTGTGTTTGCAGTTGGGAGTCGGCAGAAGGGTGAGCACGCAGTCAGGACAGCTGGCAAGGAGAAGTGTGTCTACTTTTTCTGGCAGGGCAGACATTCGACCGTGAGTGAGAAAGGCACGTCGGCGCTGATGACTGTGGAGCTGGATGAAGAGAGGGGGGCCCAGGTGAGCCCCCAGGGGACAATTTCTACCCTGGTACTAACGTGCAATGTGAAATGTTCCTTTTCCCTTCTACCCTCCTCCTTCCCCTCCTCCTTATGAATACCCTGGAATCCGAAGGCACCACCCTCCTCGAGGGTCTGCCAAAAATACCAACTGCCCGTAGCCTACCTGGGATATCCCAGTGATTAGCTAGGTTAGCTGTCTCAGGGTTAGCGCAGTCCCGGCACATGATACAGGCTCAATAAGTGCTTGTTAACTTGATGGTGATCCATTGCCTGGTTTCAGTCCCAGACCTCTCCACAATCCCAGGCTTCTCCACATTGTCAGCTAATACTTCAGGCTTCCTCTCTCTTCTACTGACATATCATTGTGGTAAGGCAGTGTAGTGGACAGAGACTTAGCATTCAGTCCCACCCTCCACCCCCCGAGACACTTACTAGCTATATGACTTAACCTCTCTTTGGCTCAATTTTCTCATCTCTAAAATGGGGAGAAGAGTAGCACCTTGGGAGGATCAAACCAGATGCTTAAAGCAATATGTAAAGCTGATATTCTCATCACTCCATCCATGTTTGATCCAAGATTACAAATTAGTTTTTCATATTTTCTATTATCAACATAACTGGAGAAGTAAATCAGGTTCCAAAATAGGATCATAAAACTAGAGCTGGAAGGGACCTCGGTCATAGGATATATTGCAAAGTCAAATCTAAACGCCCTTTGGAATCGCCACAATTTTGCTCCAATCCATTAGTGCTTAGTTTGAAAAAAAAAAAAAAAAAAGAATGGATCCTATATATTGGAAACCACAAAACAAATGCCTTTTCTGTCAAGGATGTGTAGCCAAGCAAAGGGCATTTCTGGGAAGAAGGAGGGGAGAGGTCTTTTCCTCCAAGGTAGATTAGCAAACACATCTAGTCTTCCAAAGACTTGAGATCTATCCAAGAATATCCTTCCTAACTGTCATTAAATTACAGCAGTCATATGTGCGAGGCATAGCGCCCTGAGAGTTGAAAATGATGAGAATTTTCCACTGTGAAAATGTATGTGAAAAATAGTTTCTAGCAGGGGTTTGCATTTGAATGCATTCCCTGCACTGGAGGGTTTTGGTCGTAGTTTTTAAAGAGTAGCTGTATTTATGATCAGACTACTGTGAGGATTAAATGAGATAATGTATGTAAAGCGATTTACAAGCCTTCAATGTCAGCTATGATGATGCTAGTGATTAGTATGGGGGACAAAGAGAACTGGATATTTTACCTAGGCCCCCAGCTTCATCATTTTAACCTTTTTTTTTTAATTTTGAATGTGGAAATGTAGTTGGGGTGTTGGTTTTTGATAAATTACGTGAATTGGGAATCAGACTTCAGATATATTAAATACTGCCATGGAATAGCAGTAGATTATGCAAAATGGTGCAAGCAATTGATAAACCACCTGAGAGTGAGAAATGCTTCCTCCATCTTAGGGCTCTTAGGCCCCCAGGCTCAATAAACAATTTTCTCCTTTAGCGTGCAGAGTCTTGCCAAAAATTATGAATGAACTGACTCAAGCTGAACATTATATATGGTACTGCTAATGCCTGATCGAAGGGACTGCATTAACAAGTATGTGGATGACACATGGTTGTAAGCAGGCCTCTGGAGTGATGAATACAGAAACGTTTTTTCCCCAAATTGTTAAAATTAGCAGTCAGTCATTCTAATTATTATTGAGTGCTTTTTAAAAGAATTTGTTTAAATTTTCAGGTTCAAGTGCTTCAGGGAAAGGAGCCTCCATGTTTTCTGCAATGCTTCCAAGGAGGAATGGTTGTACACGCAGGGAAGCGAGAAGAAGAAGAAGAAAATGCACAAAGTAAATCATTTTTACTGCTAGAAATCGGGTTTTTTTTTCCTCTTGGAAGGTATTTTTATAAGAAAGAGAGACTAAGTCTTAAGCTATTAAAGCTTAAAACTGCCCAAAGAATTTTGGGACACCCTGCCTAGCCGTGGCTCTGCCATGGAAAGCCTCGTAATATTTGACTTTAAAATCTGCTTTGCGGGGAGCTTGCCATGCTCCTGGTAGTTTGCTTCAGAATTAGACTCGGAATGTGAGAGGTGGGAAGATGGAGTATGGGGATGGGCTCCATGACACAGAGGAAATGACTGTGCCCCATGGACTTTACCTTTTTAGAGCTCCCTCACTCCCCTCCCCTGAAAAAACCCAACAACAACTATGGGAGTTCATTTCATTCTACTTTCTTTACGTCTAGTTTTTAGGCACTTTTTTTTTAACTTCTAATATATTAGACTGTATCTTTAAACATTTTTGGATGAGGAGAGTTTCTCTGTTTTGTGGCTTTTTGTTTGGGGGCCTGGAAGGGGGGGGGTCATGGGCCAAACGACCCAGTGAGAACATAGAACCTCAGAGCCCCAGGTGAGCTAAGGGGGCGGGGCGCCCAGACCTCACTCCATCCTTGGCCCATGGTTATATCTGCTCACCCACTGGCATAGGGGGTTGGACTGGGACTCATTACTTTGCTAGAGCTAACTCTGTACTGATGGCGTCCCTTACAGGTGACTGGAGATTGTACTGTGTTCGAGGAGAAGTTCCCATTGAAGGGAATTTACTTGAAGTTGCCTGCCACTGTAGCAGCCTGAGATCCAGGACTTCCATGATTGTTCTCAGTGTCAATAAAGCCCTCATGTACCTTTGGCATGGGTGCAAAGCGCAGGCCCACACGAAGGATGTTGGGAGGAATGCCGCAAATAAAATCAAAGAGCAGTAAGTGGTGGATGACTTCATATTTTGGAAGGGAGGAGGGAAGGGAGAGAGGGGAGAAAGGAAGGAAGAAAGGGGGACGGAGGGAGAGAAGAAAAGAACCAACCAGCCAACCTTCACTATCCAAATGAAAGTCTTGATGGAGTATCTAGGCTTAGCTGTTGTCTCGGGGGGCCTGAAGTTAGAGGGAGTACCAAAAAAAAACAACCTGGGAGTCTTCTGGTGGGTGCACTCATGCTAGTGTAGAATTTCAAGATTAAAGAGACCTCAGGAGCGTTCTAGTCGCACTTGAAAAAACGTTCCCATTGAGGCCTACCCAACAAAGGGTCCTCTAGTATCTATTTGAAGATCTCCAGTGATGGCCAAGGATGGAGTGAGGTCTGGGCGCCCCGCCCCCTTAGCTCACCTGGGGCTCTGAGGTTCCATGTTCTCACTGGGTCCTTTGGCCCATGACCCCCCCCCTTCCAGGCCCCCAAACAAAAATCCTGGTTCAGTCCTCTGAGACCAAGCAGAATAAGCCTAATCCTTTTATTCCATGCTAGTCCTTCTGATCCTTAGAGACAGCTATCATGGCATGGGGAGGCGTCTCTCCTCCAGGCTCAACCTTCCCGGGTTCAGACAGAGGTAGCTGGTACCTAAATACTTGTAAGTTTTTTCATATTTGACAAGGAATATTGACAAGATACTTTCAGAGACCTGTGCAACTCGGTAAAGTCCTCATTTTAAAAACAATACCAGGTTCAGTTGTTGTCGTCACTAAACAAGGGGTTCTTAGCCTAGGGTCTTTGAACTTTTTCATATTTTGATAGCTATATGTCAATATAATTATTTTCCTTTGCAGTCTTATGCATTCTATTTTGTGCATTTAAAAATGTTATTCTAAGAATAAATTGAGCAGCCAGATGGGGAACTTTGTGAGCCTGGGCAAGCTGCTTAACCTCTGTTTGCCTCGGGTTCCTCATCTGTAAAGTGCAGGTAATAGCACCTATCTTTCAGGGTAATTGTAAGCATTAAATGAGATGATAATTATAAAGTGCTTAGCACAGTGCCTGACATATAGTAAGCTGTAGCAGCAGCAGTAGTGGTGGTGGTGGTGGTGGTGGTGGTAGTAGTAGTAGGAGTAGTAGTAGTAGTAGTAATAGTAGTTACATTGGTAGTAGTGGTAGTAGTAGTTGTAATAGTAGTGACATTGGTGGTAGTGGTGGTAGTAGTAGTAATAGTAGTGACATTGGTGGTGGTAGTAGTAGTAGTTGTAGTTTTTGAAGCAGTCCATATGCCTCACCAGATTTCCTAAGGGTTCTATAACACAAAAAAAGTTAAGAATTCCCACTCTAAACTTACAAAGAGTAAACATTTTCTGAGGATTAGCCATTTGACTTGGGCCTAGCCTTTTCAGTAAGGTACATTTCCATTTAGATGCCCTTTTTTTCAGTCTTAGGTAGCCCCTGACTTCTAACACTGGAGATCTTTTTTTTTTTTAATAAGTTTAAAGGATCCCTTTCTGAGATTTTTATTCAGGCCCTTAAAATGTCTAGCTTTTCCCAGACAGCAGAGCAATGAAGGTATTTCACCCACCAGAGAGTATGAAGCAACTACTTTATTTGTCAAGCAGTAAGATGAACCCTTTCCAAGGGAAAAAAAAAAATGCTTTCTCTGGCAAAGAGAACAGAGGCAAAGCAATTAGGGTTGATTCCAAAAAAGGATCAAGTAGGATGAGTCACGGTCACCTGCTGAGGGGCCCTGAGCATTTGACAGACCAAAGGATAATGGGGAGGCTTCCAGATTACTCTGATCTGCCTCATTCTTCCAGGAACACCTAAGCAGCTTAGTTTTACATGGGCCAGGTCTGGTGGGAAGGATTAAAGCTGTTGTTCTTTCAAGGTGTCACATGGCATGAAATGTGTTTTTCCTAAACATTTCACTTTAACACCTCACTGTATCTTATAATCCTATCTCATGGTGAAAGTGATCAAAAGTGAGGGACACGTGGAGAATGATCATGGATAAAATACTCCAAAGACTCCCATAGGTTTCTGCTATCATTACCAAGCTGAAGTCCAAGAGCCAGTGATAGCCCAAAATAGATCAATGATTCCTTTCATCAGGGAAAATTGAATCATGTGACTGATGTGTTCAAACCAACCCTTAGGTTTGGACTTTGGGATTCTTTGTACTGTTGTTACACGCAGGGTATGTACAAAATTGTGTTGGGTTTTCTCCCCACAGATGTCCACTGGAAGCTGGATTGCATAGTAGCAGCAAGGTGACTATACATGAGTGTGATGAAGGGTCAGAGCCATTGGGATTCTGGGATGCATTAGGAAGGAAAGATCGGAAGGCATACGACTGCATGCTACAAGGTAGCGCATCCTCAGTGTCTGTGTCTGTAAAATGGGGAGAGTTACCCTTCCTCTACCTACCTCTCAGGCTGGTTGTAAGAGAAAAGCTTTGTGTGAAGCAACAGAGAAATAGTAGCTAATAGTAGCAGCAGCAGCAGCAGCAGTAATAGCAGTTGTTTCAGCCCTGCCCCATTTCTTCTCCCCCCCCATCTCTCAGCCGCTCCCTTTTGCATTATTGCTGCCAGACTCGAGCAGACAGGATGCCCTCAAGTGCTTGAATAGCTGCCCTTGAGAGTTTTCCGTGCCCTGAGCCTTCAAGGACCACTGGTTCCTGGTGCCTTACCAAGGTTCACTCACTAAGCTTGGCCAAAGAGCTGGCTTGTGGAGCTTTTCCCATCTGCTTAGAGGATAATTTCATTTCATAAGTTTTCAAGAACATCAGCCGTGTCATAAAAATATCAACTTTAGTAGTTAGAGCATTGGACATGGATTCAGGAGGAGCTAGGTTCAAATCCAGCTGGGACAAGTCATTTAATCTTCGTGAGTGCTAGTTTACTCATTTCTCAAAATGGGCACGATAATAGCTGTAGTAACTACCTTGCAGGGTTGTTAAGACTCAAAGTAGATGTAAGTCACTTTGAAAACATTTTATTTTATTTTATTTTGAAGTTTGGGTCTCCCCATCTTACCCCAGGCTGGAATGTAAGGGCTTCTTACATACCTAATTCCACTACTGATTGTCATGACAGCTTTGGCCTGCCAGCCTAGGTCAGATCCCCACTCCTTAGGCAATCCCTGGTGTCCCCCTGACCCCACTCACAGGGGTTCCCATACTCTACCCACCTTAGGGCAGACACCCAATCTGCATTGCCGTCTGAAGCTCAGAACTCCCAGACTCAGCCTCCCCAATATCTGGGATTATCATTACACGCCACCATGCCTGGCACTTTGGAAAGTTTCAAAAGAACTATTTATGTGCCAATTACACAAGCATACGTCTGAAGGTCAGACTTACCATTATCCCCCATTACAAGACTCCAAAAGTCATGTCACTCTCATTTCTAAAGCCCCCAATTATGTAATCACTGGAAATGTGGCTGTTTCTTTCTTCAGCCACAGTTAATTAGAAGTGGTCAATGTCTATTTCTTGTCTTTAGTTCCTTTGTTGTTCTTTTCCCTTCAAAGATCCTGGAAAGTTTAATTTCACGCCCCGGCTGTTCATCCTCAGTAGTTCATCTGGAGATTTCTCAGCCACCGAATTCATGTATCCTGCCCGAGATCCTTCTGTGGTCAATTCCATGCCCTTCTTACAAGAAGACCTGTACAGTGCCCCACAACCAGGTAGGATAATCTGAGTGCTACGACTATTTCTGAACAGCAGTAGGAAAGAAAAAAACACAGCTGCTGCCTGAGCCCTGAGCCATCAGGTGGGAATTCCTGGGATCTGGTTGGAACTGGGATAGTCTTCTTCTCCTGGAAGTGGCAGGATAGGACTTCTTCTACCCTGATCCCCACCTCATGCCTGCCTCTCCACTCCCATTCTCCAAACTTCCATCCATAAATAGACACACACCACACTCTTCAGAAGTATTAACAATTTCAACCTCTATAAGATGGCTAGTGGAAGGTGCCCTCACAGTCCTGATTTGGACTGAGGGTGCAGAAAAGAAAAAGACTGCACACCCTACCCAATTCATTCTCCTTTTCTTTTATTTTCTTTTTCTTTTTTTTTTTTCAGTGAGGCAATTGGAGTTAAGTGACTTGCCCAGAGTCTCACAGCTAGTGAGTGTTATGTGTCTGAGGCTCATTCTCCTTTTCTTCAGGGTAGATTTTGGACCTAGGATAGATAACTAAAAATAAAAGAAAAGGAAAAAACAAATTTAAGAGAAGACTAAGTTCTAAGTAAACCAGTCACAGAGCATGTTAGACATGAAGTCAGAGGATCCGGGTTCAAATCTTACCTTTGCCCCATCCTCCATGTGTGATTTTGGGCAAGTCATTTCACCAGGCTGGTCTAATAAGAGGGGAGGCCTACATGAGCTCCGAGGTCTATTCTAGCCCTGTACCTGTGATCCTAACATCCCAGTGTGCACTGTATTCAGATCCCCAGAGAATAGAACTACCAAGAAGAAGCTCTCTCCTTTGTGTGAAAAATAAAAGGGCAAAGTTATTAGTTCAGTGGCATGTTAATGGAAGGGATAGAGGAGAGCAAAGGAGAGGAGGAATGAGAGAGGAGCAGTTGGCAAGGAGGAGATAGGCAGGATAAAAACTATTTTGAAAACATGTTTTTTGGCTCTCTCACAGTCTCAATCTTGTTTAAAAAGAAAAAAAAAGACTGCTAAGCATAACCCAACATATAAATCACAATAGCCCCATCATGTATTAGAACTGGAGTCAGCAACTCCTTCAGTCTGAATGCCAGCAGCAAAGACTGGCAATGCTCATGGTTCCCACTGACCAGCCTAAAGCATAGTTAGAAAAGAGAAAAAGAAAGGGAGTAGGAGACTAAAAGAAGAAAGAAGAAAAAGAGGAGAGGCAATATGGTGGACAATGATAGATTGCCACCAATAATTGTATCCCCCGCATAAACTGGACCCTATCACAAGGAGGCTTCTGATAGCTATGTTTTCTCTGTAGATGACTGCCGAGGGAATCTGAGAGGAAGGCAGATCAGTTCTGTCCTGGAAAATGTAGTAGGTGACTTTTGGCCTTCTTCTCCACAGCACTTTTCCTTGTTGACAACCACCATGAAGTATACCTCTGGCAAGGGTGGTGGCCAATGGAGAACAAGATAACAGGCTCGGCCAGGATTCGCTGGGCCAACGACCGAAAGTGTGCGATGGAGACGGTGCTTCGGTACTGCAAAGGTAGGCCCCTCTCTGAAAGGACGTTGTGTAGAGACACCCTCAGCTGTGAAATGAGACAAGGGAGAGGCGACTGGGATTCAGTCAGGCCTATCAAACTGGAGCGTTTATCATCTTAGCCAGTGGCTAATACTCCAAGACAGCTCCGTAGAACTTTGGATCATAGTACCAGTCCGTAGCATCAGCTTCTTCTCTTTGTCTTATTTGGTGCCATTGTGCCTAAATCTGTTAGAACATTGATAAGCTCTGGCAGTTTATGAAAAACTGGTTTTTCTTTTATATTTTTTAGGCTTATTTCTTTTGAGATTAGAGATTTTGAGATTTCCAGCATGATTGTGATCATTTTTTTATTGTGGAATGAGGGCTTGCAATAGAGGTCCAAATCCATATTGCAAAGTATTCTGGAGTGGTTAAGAGCTTCCTGCACTCAGGATTAAATCATTCTATGCGACAACTAAGCTATCAGATAATAACAACAGCAACAACAACAACTGTAATAATAACTTTAAGTAGTGCTTCAAGGTTTGCAGAACACTTTACAAATATCTCATTCTATCCTCACCACAACCCTGGGAGGTAGGTGCGTGATATTACTGTCCTATTTTATAGATGTGGAAACCGAGGCGGAGAAGTTGTTACTTGCGCAGGGTCACACAGTGAGCGTCTGGAGTCAAATTTGAACTCAGGTTTTCTTGACCCGAGATCCACACTGAATCACCTAAGATGTAGAGTGTGTCTCACATTTCACTGTCCTTCGTGTAGAGTTGGAAAAGAGGTGGTCCCTGTGGATAGGATCGAAAACCCTTTTTAAAGTGAACGTTTTCAGCATTATTCATTGTGATAGGTTCTCTTCCCAAGCAGTTCCACATGAACACACTCATCTAATTATCACTCAGTGCTTCAAATACTAGAGAACTGTGCAGAATTTCATTAACTTAGGTCTTCAGTAGATAGCTTTAACCTCAGGGCCAAGGTCAGGATAATAGGAAACCCTTCACAGATTTATGAAGGCATAGGAGAATGTAACAGAGATGCCTTCTCTTTTCACGAATCCATCAGGTCCAACAACATGTTGGGCATTGTGGGACAAAAAAATGGGAGCGATGTAGGCAGACCGGATTTTGATAATTAGCTGTAAAATGTACAGCAGTGAACATTTGGTGGGAATCTCTTATCTGCTGTTGTTAACTTTCCCCTTAAATATTTCATTAGTGACCAACAATGATTAAGACTAAAATACTAAACAAGCGTGTTTTTTACCCTGTTAAGTATCTACTAACATTTATGTTTTTGGTCATGGCAGGAAAAAATGTCAAGAAACCCCCCAAGTCCTACCTTCTCCATGCTGGTTTAGAACCTCTGACCTTCACCAATATGTTTCCCAGTTGGGAACATAGAGAAGACATTGCTGAAATCACAGAAATGGTGTGTCTGCCTTCCATTGGTGACTGTTGTTTGGGGGAGGCCATGGTGGGGGGGGGGGGTTGGGAATGGGGAAGTGTGAAGAGTAAGGGGTGAATTTTTAGTCCAAAGAGAGGAAGCCCATTTTTAGTAGTGACAGTTGTTGTTTCCAGGGGCAGTCCTTTACTTTAAACAAAACTTCTGCAGAAATCTTGTGGTTAAAAAAAAATCTTAAAGCCCCTCTTGGCGGTTGTCCTTCACTCTTGAAGAGGACCAAAATGACATCACTATGCTCGAGTCAATTTACAGACCAATGCTCCACCACAGGTCAGGCACAAATCGTCCGTGTGAACATTTGGGGTGGATTCTCTAAATTTGCGCATCTCGAGTTTCTTTCAAGCTGCTTCAATTCTGCTTTGTTCATAGACCACAGCCCCTTCTCTGCTGATGGCATGCCATGCTGGGCCGTCCTGTGCCAGTGTCTCCCATGTCACACAATCAGTTCCAGACTTCTTAAGAGAGCCCTTGAGAATGTCTTTGTACGACTTTTTCTGACCACCATGTGAGCTCTTGTTTTGTCTTTCTGGCAAGCATACGTTTTGCATTCAAACAATGTGGCCAGCCCATCAGAGTTGCACTCTCAGCAGTAGAGTTTGAATGCTTGGCAGTTTAGTTTGAGAAAGGACCTCAGTGTCTGTCCTGAGTCTCATCCTGCCAGGTGATCTTCAGAATCTTTCTAAGATAATTCAAATGGAAATGATTCAGTTTAATTATTGATATCTTTTTTTTAATCAGCTTCATTTCCAAATGTATCTCAGCTCCCTACCACTCAGAGAGCCTGATTATTTTTAAATTTTATATAGATTCTATTGAATATTAAGGTTCCTTTTTTGCTGCTTACCAAAATTTTTTAAAAAAGTTCTACAAGAATGCACCTCCTAGGGGCAGCTAGGTGGCGCCGTGGATAGAACACTGACCCTGAAGTCAGGAGGACCTGAGTTCAAATCCAGCCTCAGACCAAACACTTGACACTTACTAGCTGTATGACCCTGGGCAAGTCACTTAACCCCAATTGCCTAAAAAGAAGAAGATAAAAAAAAAAAAGAATGCACCTCCTTTTGCCTTTTCCAAACCTTGCCATTTCATTTCCAAATAATGACATTGAATATGAAAATGAGACTCTCTAGGAAGCATAACGGCTTTTTTCAACAATCAGACTTTTCCATAGGACAGAATGAATAGATGGATGGATGGATGAAACAAAAAGCATTTATTACATTCCTACTGTATGCCAATGCAAAAGCAAAGATAGATCCAACCCTCAAGGAGCTTATGTTCTGATTGAGGAAGATAATACACTTTGAAGGAGGCTGGTGACATATAATATGTGTCAGTTTACTCTAAATGAAACATAGAATTGATGAGTTAAGAATCCAGTCATGTTCTCTCTAGGGTCCCCTCTAAGAAAATACTGATCCCAGCTGGAACTACTAATTGCTCTGTTGAGTTTTCTCTCTAACTTTCTTCAATATGGCCACGGATATAGTCACCATATTTTCCAAACAAAAAGTCAGGACACTTGGTCTGACAAAGGCATCTTTATCTGCTTTATGAATGGAACAAAATATCTGAAATCAGGACTTCCCTTGAAAATCTGTGACATGTTGGTCTTTGTACCTATAGGCTACATCTTAGGGAGAATTAGATTGAAAGGAATGTCAAATGAGTCAGTAGAGAAAGTGTTTGATTTGATTTTTATATACTTGACTTTAACATTTAAAGTAGCTTTTTCAATTTATAAGCATTTGTTTTTTCTCCCTACATGCCCCCCCATTAAAAAACCCACACCTTTGTAAATAATTATATGTAGTTGAGTAAAACAAATCCTCACTTTCCCATTTTTTTCCAAAAATATATGTCTCATTCTGTACCCAGTGCCCCTTACATCCCTGTCAGGTGAGTACTAGGTATCGTAAGTCCCCTAGAGCCATGGTTTGTCTCTGCATTGATCAGAATTCTGAAATCTTTCAAAGAGGTTTGTCCTTATAGTATTGTTATCATATTAATTATTCTTTTGGTTTTGCTCACATCATTCCGCATCAGTTCATACAAATGTTCCCAAGTCTCAGACCCTTTCATCCTTGCTTACAGTACAACAGTATTCTATTACACAATGTGTCAAGCATCACACAAAAACTGGATACATCTCCCTGCCTCTCAGGCTGACCCTCCATGCAGCATGAATTCTATTACATTCATATGCCGTACTTAGTTCAACCATTCCCCAATTGATGGACACCACTTAGTTTCCACTTCCTTGCCATCCACAAAAAAAGTCAGCAGAGAAAAGATTTTCCTTAATAATTTCTTGAAAGATGCTGTCAAAGCTCTCTTTTTTTTTAATCATGGCTTTCAGCTAATCCAATAATTCTTAAATTATCTCTCCTAGATCTATTTTCCAGGTCAGTTGGTTTTCCAGTGAAGTATTTTACATTTTCTTCTATTTTTTCATTCTCTTGCTTTTGTTTGACTGATTCTTGATGTCTCATAGAGTCATTAGCTTCCACTTGCCCAGCTCTAATTTTGAAGGAATTATTTTCTTTGGTTAGCTTTTGTACCTCCTTTTCCATTTGGCCAATTCTATTTTTTAAGGAGTTGTTTTCTTCAGTCAATTTTTGTCCATCCTTTTCCAAGCCGTTGACTCTCTCTTGCAAAATTCTCATTTCTTTTCCCGATCTTTCTTCTACCTCTCTTCTTTGATATTTAAAATCCTTTTTGAGCTCTTCCAAAAACATTTTTTGGACTTGAGACCAATTTATATTTCCCTTTGAGGCTTTGCACATAGGCATTTTGACATTGTTGTCCTCTTCTGAGTTTACATTTTGACCTTCCCTGTCCCCACTGTAGCTTTCTGTGGTCAGGGCTCTTTTTGGTTTTTTTCTTCATTTTTTAGCCTATTTCATGACTTTTAAAGTTAAGCAGTAGTCCTAAGGCACAGAGGGCACTGTCCCAAGCTTCTCACACTGGAGGCCCTGGACCTGGTCACTGGGTTTCTAAGCAGGAGCCTCAGGTGCACTGGGGTGGCCTGGCCTAGTCACGCCTGTTGGGCTGGGATTCTTGGGCTGGCACTTTGCCCTCTGTGCTGTGGCTAAGAGCCTCCTGCTAGCTTGCCCAAACACCACCTGTGCTGGGCTGCGCTTCCCTTTTACCCAAGTGAGGCAGACCTTTCCTGAAGTCCTTCTAGGTTATCTGAAGCTGGAAAACTGTTGCACTCTGTCTTTTTGTGGGTTCTGTTGCTCTCGAATCCATTTAAAGGCTTGATTTAATGTTGTTTCCAAGGAAAACCGAGGAGAGCTCAGGCAACTTCCCAGCTTCTCTCTGCCATCTTGGCTCTACCCTTGGCAAACTTTTAAAAGCACCCAAGAAATGTTGTTTATTGTCATTTGCCTTGCCAGACACAGGGCTCACAGTTAATAAGTGCCAGAGATGGGATTCAAACCCAGGACCTCTCCCTCTAGTTCCCACTCTGCTCTCCCACACTGCTAGCTGCTGCCACCACTCAGAAGGTACACAGGCACTTCTCAGTGATGGATGCAGCTGCAGCAGCTCTTGGCCAGCTGGAGATAGACATAGACAGCAAAAGTACACCGTTTGCTGTCTGTGCCCATCTGCCATTGCAAGGTTTTTCTCAGTAGAACTCACTGGCCTTTGTGAAACTGCAGGTGTTGGAGGAAAACATCCTAAATAGAGGGTCAGTCTGAGTGTCAGGGAGACTCATATTCAGTTTCTGGTGTGATCATCACTTTGTGTGATGTTGGACACATCATTTAACCTCTCAGTGCCCCAGGCAAATGATAGGTGGCCTTTGGCAATGGTGGAAGAAGTTCTTTATGCCAATGAAATCACAGCCAGTCCCTTCCCCTCCTGCCTACCCCCTGAAATGGTCAATAAAATGAAAGCTGTTCCCACCCTACCAGGGTCTCCACACCTTCACACAGTGTAGTCCAGTGGTATTTTTCTCTCACTCCAATCATATATGTATATGTGTATGTGTGTGTTTGTGTTCATATGTATATATATATATATAAAATATGTATTTGTAAATATGTACATATATTTATATATGTAGGGGTGTGTGTGTGTGTGTGTAGGTAGATATATATGTAGATATATAGATATATGTGGTTAACCTAGCTGAAATCCCGGAACCATACCACACTGTCTCTCCAGTACTTCTTACAGTTTTCCTCCATTCCCAAGTTGGATGGTTGATGTGAGGTCTCAGGGCTAGAGAGAGAAAGGAACTGATGTGGGCGCTTGGTGTCGCCTTAACATTTTGTGCCCAGCCTGTGGTAGAGCATTCCGAGTTTGTATTGGTCTGATGGGTCACAGTTGGACACACCGTAACTGCATTCTAACATAGCAATGTCATTTTGATCCTCTTAGAGGACAAAGGACAACAGTCACACCATACCAAGCCCACAGGGCAGTCCCTAGAACAGCTTTTATTTTAACCTTTGGTTCTTGATTCTTGCTTTTTCTCATACTCAAAAACAATTTCTTCATTCCTCTCTTCTCCAGGATACCGAAGTTTCTAATCAGATAATCCTCGTGGAAGACGTGTTAGCCAAGCTTTGTAAAACCGTTTATCCACTGGCTGATCTCTTGGCCAGACCTCTCCCTGAAGGAGTTGACCCTCTGAAGCTTGAACTGTACCTTACAGATGAAGATTTTGAAGTAAGTCATCTGGAGGGCAAGTAGGCTGGTCATTGAGTCAATCAACAAGCATTTTTAAAGTATGTACTAAATGCCAGTGGGTAGCTTAGTGGCGCCGTGGTGTATAGAACGCTAGGCCCAGAGGCAGGAAGACTCATCTTCCTGAGTTCAAATCTGGTCTCAGACACTTAGCTGTGTGACCTTGAGCAAGTCATTTAACCCTGCTTGCCTCAGTTTCCTCATCTGTAAAACAAACTGGAGAAGGAAGTGGCAAACCACTCCAGTAACTCTGCCAAGAAAACCCCAAGTTGGGTCATGAAGAGTCGGACACAAATGGAAAATGACTGAACAACAACAAAGTACCAGCCATGGTGCTTGGCCCTAGAGATGCAAAGTAAAGGTGAAATGGTCTCTGTTCTCAATGAGCTTAATGGGAAAGAGAACATATACAGACGCAAAGAGATGCATAGTAGTCGGGGAGAGAGGAGCCTTGTACAGAAGGTATCCCTTGAGCTGAATCTTTAAGAAAACCGAGGATTCCGAGTAGAGGGGAAGGGAGAGAGGAGCATTCCCGGCATTGGAAGGGTAGAGGTTTGGGATGGAGCATCCCAAATGAGGAGTAACAAAAAGGCTAGCTTTATGGGTCCAGTGCATGTGCAGAGGGGAGTCATGGACAGTAAGGCAGAAAAGGTTGTCAAGGGCTATGTTTTGAAGTTTTAAATGCCAAACGCAGGCATTTGTATTTGATTCCACAGGTAATAGGGAGCCATCAAAGTTCATTGAGGGGGAAGGAGATGCGATCAGAACTCTGCTTTAGGAAAATCACTTTAGCAGCTATGTGGATGATGGACTGGAGTGAGAAGAGGCTTGGGGAAGAGAGAAAGGAAGAGAAATCATCCAAATAGCAGCTTCTTATAATAATAGCCCAGGCAGGAGTTAGTGAGGGTCTGAATTGGGTTGGTATCTGTATGAATGAAGAGAAGAGGATCAATTGGAGAGAAGTTGTACGGGTAAAGATGACAAGGTTGACAGCTGATTGGATCCATGCACCAAGGAAAAGTAAAGCTATGAAGGTGACGCTGAGGTTGACAAACTGGGTGATAAGAGAGAACAGCCTACTTCAGCACCAGACAAAGTTTTCTTACTCTGGGTTGTTTTTTGTGTTTTTCCTTCTTTCAGGTTGCACTAGACATGACCAGAGAAGAATATAGCATGCTGCCATCTTGGAAACAGGTGAACCTTAAAAAAGCGAAAGGGCTTTTCTGAGCTTCGATGCTGCCAATGGAAGATGAGGCCGGAGAAATCTCTGTTGTCACTTCATGTACCATTGGGCCAAGAAGATGGACATCTATTTGGACTGGTCTTCAAATTTTTAAAATCAAAGTAGAAACGATTTGAAGTTATTAGATACTGCCTGAGCTGGAGTTGTGTAATTTTGTAAATGTGTAAGAGAACTCGCTGGAAACTTTCTCCCCCTGTTACTCAGAGGGTACTTCCTATTTGTAAACTTGGGTCTCCTGTGCACTTGGAGCAGTAGCCCCTCACAGCTGCTGCCGAGCCTTCCTCTGGCTCTCTCCAGCCTCTGCCTATTCATTTTTGAAGACGCTCTCTTTGTAAAGTGTTATTTTGTTAGCTTGTGGATTATTAAAAAAATTATATTTATATAAACACCGTATAGTTCAAGTATGTGTTTAACAAAGCAATATGTATTCACTTTAAAAAAAAATTTTTTTTGGTGTCAAAACAATACCAAGAAGTAGATGGAGTTGCTTCTACTGAATTATCTATCCCACCAGTATATGTATCTTATACACGTTCTGAAACGTTTCCTTTGGCAATGGGCAAGGAGCTGTTCTAATGACCGCTGCCAGGGCTAAAAGGAACAAAACCTTTGTACTTATGGCTGGGGTCTCTTGAGAAACTCTGCCACCTTCATACCTTAACATCCAAAACAAACAACAAATGTATAGTGCCTTGTTTTGTGTACAGTTTATATACAGAAAAGTTTGGGTCTGCCTTTTTGAAGATGGTTTGGAACAGTATCTACAATTTTACTTTACAATGATAGAAGTTAAAAAAAAAAACATCTCAATTTATAATACTTGTAAACACGTCTTTTTGTGATATAAGATTCCAAAGTAAGAGCTTCAAAATAAAACTTTGGCAATGAGTTGTTTGGTCTTTGTTTAATTCCAAGCATCTACTCTTCTGAAATGTCCTTCCTCATGTTTAAGTGCACCACAATACTGACATCCCAGTTAACTAGTAGGGCTTCACTTTGGGTACCTGGCACAGAGCAACGTGGTGAGCGGGGAAAGAGAGATTTTACTGCAAAATTTTCAAAGAACATACTGGGATGGTTATCCAGATTCATCAGGTTAGCAGGTTTAATGCCAGCTCTTATATTCTAGGTGTTACATAAGTACCCGCAACATTAGCTCTGGCTCCCATTGCGCTTTTCCACACTGGGAGTGTCCGACCCGTGTGCAAATATAACCAGAGCGTGACAGAGACAGAAACAATAGCTATCTCAAGACCTGACTCAGTTCCATTTGGTTCCATCCCTTGCTCGTTGTATGACCCTGGGAATGAGGTCATCTCTGAGCCTCTGTTTCCTCATCAATAAAATGGGGAAAACAATATTTTCCTTGTCACAAGGACACTGTATAGGTCAAAAAAATAGATGCAAACATTACAAATGTACATATAGTGATGATAATGCAACTAGGAATATGAAACAGGAGAGAAGACAGGAAACATTTAGATTAGGAATTCATCCACAATTAGATGATGTTCAAAGCTAGGACTGTGTTTAAGCTCTTCAAGGAAATAAATGTAAAGAAGAGCAGAAGGTTAAGGACTTGGGGCCCATGGCTAAAAGTGAGAAGAAGGCATCAGAGGTGAGGAAGACAAGAGAACCAAGAAAGTTCTTTTTTTGGGGGGGGGGGAGGGGCTGGGCAGTGGGGTTAAGTGACTTGCCCAGGGTCACACAGCTAGTGAGTGTTATGTGTCTGAGGCCGGATTTGAACTCAGGTCCTCCTGACTCCAGGGCCAGTGCTCTATCCACTGTGCCACCTAGCTGCCCCCCAAGAAAGTTCAAGTGTTAAATATTCCCTCCTCTTTCTCTTTCCTCATTCCCTGTCTTTCCATTTTCTTCCTTCCTTTTAACCCTTCCCTTCTTTCCTTTCTCCTCCCTTCCTTTCCATTCCTTCCCTCATCTTTTCTTCCTTCTTTCCTTCATTCCTTCCCATCCCTCCTTTTCTTTCCACCTTCATCCTTCCCACCTTCTTTTCTTTGCCTTCGTCCATTTCTGCCTTTCTTCACTCCCTTTCATTCTCACTGTCCCAAACCTTCTCTTCATAAGTAGTGCAAAAAGAATCACAGGTTCCAAAATAGTGAGATCTGACTTTAGGGGACAAGTAGAATTAGAAAAACTGGTGTTGGACTAGTTAGCTTATTGGGCTGGCTTCTGTCTAAGCAGTTTGCAAAGGATGTAACTCAGGCATTCTAACTGTGGGTCTTATGTTTCTAGTCTCCAGTGATACTCATCCTTTCCATAGTTGCTATTTATTGCTCTACACTGCTTTGAAAGGTCCCAGCCACCCACAAAGAGCATCATTCGCTGAATTTGGCAAATCTTGAAAACATAGCCAATTATAACATGTCAAGCTCTAAGTTACCTCCCTTCTCAATCAGGAGTCATCCCCACAGCATCTGCATTTACAGGAGAGCACCACTTTGCTCAACTAACATCAAGTCACTGGTATTTTTTGGGCCTGCTATTTTGGAACTGAGAACCCTTCCTTCAAAGATAAAAGGGAGAATGGACATTTGGGGATTGGCAGCTCCATTAAAGTTGCTGAGTGTTATCTTTCTGGAGATCAGACTTTGTATGTATTCTAAGCATTTGGCTGGTTCGTTTTAAAATAACTTCTGGGGGTAGGGAGTATAATTCTTTTTACTCTGTCCTCTCACATGCAGCATAAAAATGGGAAAGCTCTTGAAACCCTGGGGAGGGGATTTGGACACTTAGCAATTCCAAATCCCTTAGGTCCCCATGGCCAACTTAAGGAGTAACACAGCTGTTATTTTTCCCTGTTCCTCAAGTTACCTCTAATACTCTCCATCCCATTCTCTTTTCATCCCTCAGCCTCATTCTTCATAAACACCAAAACAGAAATGCATCCCAGCCACCAAGACTATTTTGGGTACATGATTTTAATATGGGAGTATCTGCTGTTTTAGGAGGTAATTGTAAGCTTCTTGAGTGAAAGGACTGTCTTTTGCCTCTTTTTGTACCCCCAGTGCTTAGCATAGTGCCTGACACATAATGGGCACTTAATAAATGCTTATTGATTAAATTACTACCACATCCAAACAAATACAAAGCCCCCACCAGGACAGTCTAATTTGAAGAGACCTGGCTAGCCATGTCATTTCCACACTCCACATTCTGCATGCTTCTCCATGCTTGGAATGGACAGCATTACCACTCAATCCACCAACCTGGAAGCTTCAGTTTTCCATTAATTCTAGTAGCTTCCTTGGCTCATCCTTCATAATCTGTCTTAACTATAGTCACAGCCACACCAGATAAGTGTAAAATTGGGAGAGCTTTCTTTTCAAAAAGATTTCTGGCTTTTGCAATCTGCAGGGTTGGAGAGCAACAGTCACCTTCTTCCCTTGTGCATTGGAAGGAATGCATTGCTTTCCAAGTACCCAGGCTTCTCTCCTTAGTAGATGACCACAGTGTTGTCCATAAATGACCTCCCCATTTAGCCCTGGTCTCCAAAACCATAGAAAGAAAATCTCAAGTTTGGTCCTTATTCAAGTCCCTTCTGAGTTATGGACTCAATGGAATGGTAGTAAGACTTAACATGGAATGCAGTAATAAATGCCAAAGGAATTAAAAAGAAGGGTCTGCCCTGGGAGGATTGTATGACATTTGACACACAGTAACTGGAAAGCAGGTTTTCAATTCTTTTAAAAAAGGATGTGCACACACATGCATTTGCTTACTTCACTACAAAGAAGCAACAGCCCTAGCTGTGACATTGCTGGCTGCTAGAGGTCACCGTAGTGGGTCAAAAGCCTGTATCCTGGAGTAAATGCAGATTTTAAAGCTTTCTGGGGCTCTTCTTGTTTTCCTGGATAGTTGAGCTTTGTAGAAGACTAACAAGTTTTACTACTTGAGCATCAAAAGCATGGACAGCTAGGTGGTTCAGTAGGTAGAGTGCTGGGCCCGGAGTCAAGAAATTCTGAGTTCAAATCTGGCCACAGACATTTCCTAGCCATATGACCCTGGGCAAGTCACTTCACCCTGTTTGCCTCAGTTTCCTCATATGTAAAATGAGCTGGAAAAGGAAATGGCAAATCACTCCAGTATCTTTGCCAAGAAAACACCAAAAGGGGTCACGAAGGGTCAGAAATGACTGAACAACAAAAATTCGAAAGCATAGACTGTAGTTCCTTTATACCACTTCAAGAATATTCTAGCAAGTCCTGATTATTGGATCTACCTGAGAGAAGTAAGTATTTGGATGACAGCTGAGAAGCCTGATACAACCTAATCCCCCAATGGGCTGAAGGACTTGGGCCCTTGACTTCAGAGGACTGGAATCACCCTCTGTAATAATAAGCTGGCCATCTTTTTGTTGGTGTGTTTGCTCGCTTGTTTTTAAGCCTGGGTCTCCCCATCCCACCCAGACTGGAAGTGCTGAGACTACTCAAAGACCAGAGTCTACTGCTTATCAATATTTTGACCCGCTCCGTTGCAGACCTAGATCATTTCTCACTTCCTAGATAACCTTGTGTCCCTTCCCTACACTCTATTCCCCGCCATGCCCCACCAGGGGCTCACTATATCCATGCCAGAAGCAGCCCATCACAAGCTCAAGAGATCCCCAGCCTCAGCCTCCCTTCGGCTGAGATTGCAAGAATGCACCACCATGCTCTGTCTAGCCTTCTTTTGAGCCCTCTTGTATGATAATGCCCAAAGAAAATGTCTCGAAAAGTAAGCTGTAAGAACAGAAATGTATGCCTGGAGCATTTGGTTTTTCCCAGTCTTGTTGGAAAATATGACAGCTGAAGTTCCAAGGGTCTTCCAATGGTCGATGGATGTTTAGCAATTACTAAATCTTGCTAAATTATCAAGCAGCTTCAATGTATAATCTCATAGTACAGCCTATAACAGTGAGTGCAGGTTCAGTTAGGTGAGTAAACAAAAGAAAACACTGCTGAGCCACAAATCAAGAGGCTTCTAATTTCTGATGTATTTTATAGGAAGCAAGAAAAATGAAATGTATCTGAGGAAATAAGTCAAATTTACAAATGTTTATCTCATGTCAACTTTTTGAAGTAAATAGGGCAAGCATTATGATCTTCATTTATTTTACAGGTGAAGAAACTGAAGTGAGACAACAGGGTCACATCAAGTATATTTTCATGCCTAGATCAGCCAACTCCAAAGAAAAAGCACTTCCCAATATCCCACACATGCCAGGTCACTAAATAGATGATACTGTACATTTATATCAGGCTTTATCACTGGTCATTGGTGAACACTTTCATGTGTTTCATTTAGCCTTCATTGATTACTGAGGTAGGTGGGGTAGGTAATATTCCCATTTTACAGAGAAGAAAACCAATCCCAGGTCTTTAGAATACAAGTCTAGCAGTCAGAAACTGGATTTGAAGATTTTTCTACTATCAGGAGGCTCCAGAACAGAGATCTTTAACCTAGAATCCATGAACTTTTTCTGTGCTTTCATAATTATTTCAATGTAATTGATTTCCTCTGTAATCCTATTTATTTCATTTTATGCCTTTTAAAATATTATTCAGAGAAGAAGTCCACAGGCTTCCCCAGACTGCCAAAAGGGCCTTTGCCACAAAGCATTTAAGCCTCAATGTGGGAAAATTGAGGCACTAATGCACTATTGGTGGAGTTGGGGACTGATCTAACCATTCTGGAGAACAATTTGGAACTATACCCAAAGGACTATATTACTGTGCATACCCTTTGATCCAGCAATACCACTACTAGGTCTGTATCTCACAGAAATTTTTTTTAAGTGGGAGGTGGAGCAAAAAGGACCTATTTGTACAAAATATTTATAGCACCTCTTTTTGTAGTGGCAAAGAATTGGAAATTGAGGGGATGCCCATCAGTTGGGAAATGGTTGAACAAATTGTGGTATATGAATGTAATGGAATATTACTGTGCTATAAGAAATGATGAGCAAGTGGATTTCAGAAAAACCTGGAAAAACTTAAATGAACTGATGCAAAGTGAAGTGAGCAGAACCAGAACACGGTAACAGCAACATTGTATGATGATCAACTATGATTGACTTAGCTCTTCTCAATGACACAGCGATCTAAGACAATTCCAAAGGACTTTTGATGAAAAATGCTACCCATCTCCAGAGAAAGAATTGATGGAGTCTGAATGCAGTTCAAAGCATACTATTTTTCACTTTCTATATTTTTTCATGTTTTTCCCTTTGGGGTCTGTATCTTCTTTCACAATATGACTAATATGGTAATATGTTTTGCATGATTGAACACGTATAACCGATATCAAATTTCTTACTGTTTTAGGGAGGGGGGAGGTGAGAGGAGGGAGAAAATTTAAAACTCAATTAAAAAAAACTGTTAAAAATTGTCTTTACTTATAACTGGGGAAAAATAAAATATTATTTTTTAAAAAGAGTCCTCTTCCTCAAATCATATTCTACTAAAAGAGGAATAATGAACAGTGGCCTCAGTGCACCATCACTGGCCTTCAAGGCAACTAGCCACCAGTTACAAAGAGTTGGTACTCAAATTCAACTTAACATCCAGTAATCAGACACCAACTGGAATTGCAGCAGGAGATTCCCAAGCCCTTCAGCCCATTGGGTTAGCAGGCTGTCTCGGGCTTCTCAGGTGTCTTCCAAATACTCACTCCAACAGCCAGTCCCTGCTTAAAGAGCGAGCTGAACATTGCAATCATTTGCACATCACCACAAGCCCCCTGTTGCAAGATGGATGGCCTCGGCCAGTTGACTCTGAATGCCATCCTGACTCTCACCCAATCCTGGTGTGGCATCTGACAACCTGTGAGGGAGGAAAGGCAGGGAGGCAATAGCAGCTTTCTTGCAGCTCCCCTCCTGTCCTGGCCCTGCCAGTTGTGACAATTCCCTGCTTGGGTGAAAAGGAAAATTGGACCTTGAATCTGCTCTCTCTTTGGAGATGGTTTTGGTCTTTTGTTTCTCTTCTTTTAGTGAAGTTTTACAGATTCTCTGACCTCTTTGTCTGAGGTTAGCTCATCAGTGAGGCTGTCTGGCCTGTAGCCATGCGACTGTCCCTGAGCTGGGAACTGACTTGCTTAGCTGTACCATTAGTTGTGTGTAAAAAGCCTGTAACATCCTGTGCTCACTAATTGGGTAGCCAGAATGTGGGTTATGGTGACTTTGCTCTCTCTGTAGCAAAGGGAAGGGAGTCTGGGAAGGGAGCTGATAATGAAGTTATGGGCCAAAAAAGCACTTGTCTGCAAAATTAGGGGAAGGGAGAACAGATCTCAAATCAAATAAGGTAAGTCAAGTAAGAAATTCAAATGGAGATCCTGTGGGAAGTGTCCACCGATGAGCTTCCAACATCAGCTTATTTATAGATATTTATGTTTATATGCATATTTATAAATATGTGTATCTATATCTATGTATATATATATTTATATTTAGAGACTACAAGTATATATAATATGTATATATTTTACATATGTGTATATTTTGTTGTTCAATCATTTCAGTTGAGTCTGGCTCTTCATGAATCCATTTTGGGGTTTTCTTGGCAAAGATACTGAAGTGGTTTGCTATTTCCTCCTCCAGCTCATTTTATAGATGAGGAAACTGAGGCAAACAGGGTTAAATGACTTGCCCAGGGTCACACAGCCGGTGTCTGAGGCCAGATTTGAACTCAGGCCTTTCTGACTCCAGATATAGCACTCTATCCACTGTACCACCCAGCTGCCATCTGTGTGTGCATATATACACATATATACATATATACACATATGTGTGTACATATGTATATATACATTATATATTTCACACACACAGTATATACACTTAGATGAAAGCTAGTCTAAGAGGGAAGGTGCTAGCTTTGGGGGGAGACAAGAACCAGGAAAGGTCTCTTACAGAAGCTGGGTTTTGAACTGAGTCTTGAGGTGAACAGGGAAAGCATTTGTGGCATGAGGGAAAAGGTTGAGTCAGAATGTGATGGAGTGACATGTCTGAGAAACAAGACAGTCAGTGTTGCTGGATTGTGAATGAATGGAGGAGAGGAAGCCTCAGAAGACTGGAGAGGTCGGAAGGGGCCGGGCTGTGAAGGACTTAAATGCCAATCTGCATTCTAGGTAGGTGCTCAGCCAGTTAGTTTAAGTGCCATCTTTACCCCTGCTTGCTACACTTACAATGAATCTCTTTTTATTATGCCCACGGTTGACTTCATCTTGAGTTCAAGGGCTTCTCACCAGCAAATTTCCTACCTCGTGCTTGCATCTGGCCGCCCCGCTCTTTCCATCACCTGGTAGACTGAGGACTTGCCTGCTACCTGGGCCAGCACCAGTTTGCACCACCACCACCTCCCTGGTGTGACACAAAGCCCCAGCACAGCCTGCTGCATTCTGGGGCACCCAAGCAGTGGCCTTATCTCCAAGTCACTGACGGGCGAGACGAGTCTCTGGGAAAGCCAACACCCCCCTCCCCAGTCCCTGCTTTACTGAGAGCCTGGGCGCCCATGGTCCAGTGGGTCGTTTTCCCATCAGACTGGCTTTTTGGAGGAGGAGAAGAGAGCTGCGATTCTGTTTTTCTGGCTTAGCTCCAGGAGAGGTGATTAAATCCTGCTGCAGTTTTTCACAGAAGGCTGTTCCTCACTTCTTACCTTAAGCTGGGAAGTACTGCTCGGATAGCTGAATCACTGTTAATGCTTCATCCCAAAGGCCTCCGCAATGCAGCGAGAGGTGCAGCAACAACTTGGCCCACCAGGTAAAACTGGCAAAGGGTTTGTGCACACTTAGGGACTACAGATCATCGCCTTCCTGTAAGCTTCCATCCTTCCCTTTTCCTTAATTGAACCCACCTTGCTGCCAGCTAGGCCATCTACAAAATGGAGGGGATGCCTATTTCATAACTTTAGATTTAATTAGTTGTCTGTAAAGCTCTCTGCAGATGAAAAGTGCGCAATTCTATTTAGCCAACATTTAATCAGCTACATTTGGGACTGGTTCATAATCACAGTATCTCCTATTGAGCTATTGAATAACCAATCAGGGGGAATAAATCAATTGCATCTCTCATCTCCCAGGCATAGATTTTCACAGATTACATAGCCATGGTTATGGAATTATAATTTTAAAACTTTCCATGTATTGCCCAAGGCTAAGAGACCTCACCAAGGCCCCGAATCCAATTTCAGGCAGCCAGACGTCATGTGTCCCATGTGTATTCTACCTCCTCTTAGGAATTTATTGGGCATCTCAAAGGCACAGCTGGGCAGCTGTGTCTGATGGAAAAAAGAAGCAGTACCAGTGTGAATGGCAGGGGACCTTGGCACCATGCCTCTGACTCATTCTTCCAACTTGGCAGCCACTTTATCACCTCCACTGTACCCCAGTCTCCCCACTTCCCTGCCTGACCAATGTCTGGTCCCTCCTCGGCCCTCAGGGACACTGTGAAGAGAGATGAGGTCATGTCTGTGAGGCGGCCCTGGGCTCTTCTCAGGTGTAGGGTGCCACACAAACACAGGCTTTAAGGTCATTTCAAGGCATTTCCAGTGAGTCAGAAGCAAAGTCCACAGCAGCACCTGAACCGGTTGTCTCCTGGCTCGGGGCTCTCGGCCCCATTTGCCGCTTTCTCCTGTGAAGGCAGAGGTTTACACAGGTACACAGGCTCGTGTGTATCATGTATATATGGTATTTCTGAGGCTCAGGGGCAGCATTTCCTTTATTAACTTTTGAATACCATCATGAACACAATTTATGGGCATGGTAGGGTAAATTAAGCCAGGAAATCAACTGAAGGAACTTGCTGGGAGTTCTGAGGATGGCCAGGTGCTAGAGTTGTGAAGGGGGGGTAGGGACAGGAAGAAAGAGAAGATGAAAGTCCTGAAGTCCTCTATGCTGTGATGTCAGTCTGCCCCTTGGATGGTGAAATAGAGTTGCTAAGTCAGGGATACACCTCTGCCCTTGCTTACTTCTATCAGTCAGTCAACAAGCATTTAGGTTTCTTCATAATCTGGCCCTTCCTACCTTTCCAGTCTTCTTAGATCCTCACTCCCTTCAACATATAGCCGCACTTACCCTTGTTCATCCACAAGATTCCATCACCCATCTCCCTGGAATGGACTCCCTCCTCACTCTGCAGACAAAGAATAATATAAAAGTTAGCTGTTGTTATTTTTATTGCTCTGGGCTGAAACTTTTTGAAATTCCTGACTTTCTTCAAGACTCCACCCAAGTTTTACTTTCTACATGAAGTCTTTCAAATCCCCAGCTGCCGGTGCCCTTCCCCTCAAACGACCTTGATTCAATTTCCTGTATGGTCTGTGTGTACTTATATTCTTGCTGCTCCTCTCCCTCTCCTTTAGAATGTAAGCATCTTGAAGGCAGGGATTATTTCACTTCTGTATTTGTATCACCAGCAACTCACACAGTGCCTGGCACATTGTTGTTTAGCTGTGTCTGACTCTCTGTGACCCTGTGGATGATGGCACACCAGGGCTGTCCATGGGATTTTTCTTGGCAAAGATACTAGAGAGGTTTGCCATTTCCTTCCCCAGTGGATTGAGGCAAAGAGAAACTATATGACTTGGCCATCAGACTTACACAGCTAGTAAGTGTCTGAGATCAAATTTGAACTCAGGTCTTCTTGACTCCAGGCCTGGTGCCCTATCCATGAAGCCACCTAGCTGCCTGGCACATAGGAAGCTCTTCAATCAATCAATCAGTCAATGAGTAATTATTATTATGTGATTATGATGTACCAAATATTGTATGAAATGCTAGAAATACAAATACAGAAAGTGAGATAGCCTCTGCCCTCAAAGGACTTGCCTTCTACTGGGAGCGTGTGGTATTCTATACAGCGCAGATGACTAGGACATTCACTAGCTGTCACTGACAAGTCACTTCACCCTGTTTGACTCAGTTTCCTCATCTGTAAAATGAGCTGCAGAGGGAAATGGCAAACCACTCCAGTATCTCTGCCAAGAAAATCCCAAATGGGGTCAGAAAGAGTCAGACACCACTGAAAACGACTGAACAAAACGGTAGAGAGGTAAGGGTACTGGTCTTGGAGTTAGCGGGGTTTGAGTCTTGGCTTTGATATTTACCCCCTGTAACTCTGAGCAAGTTGATTAACTTCTGTGAGACTCAGTTTCCTCAATTGTAAAATTTGGCCAGTAATACTTATATGTACTACCTATCTCAAGGAAAATGCTTTGTAAACCTTAAAGTATTGCATAAATGTTTATTAGCAAATGTGGGAGGGAAAACCCATCATGTTATACTAGCATAATGATAATAATAACACTAGCATAGTGCTGGTCTAGACATTCCTTAAACTGAGTTAAACAGACATAACTTTTTTGTCCGCTACGAGATTACGATCGGGGTAGACCACAAAGAAGCAATGAAATGATATACATATAAGGTTCACATCACCCTTCTATTTGGTTGTCTTTACCCTAGACATGCTTAGGTATTTTTTTTCCATCCCTTAACCACCTCTTCTACCATTATTATCCCCATTTTATAGGTCACCCAGCTAGAAAGTATCTGCAATCAGATTTGAACTTGGGTCTTCCTGATTCCAGGTCCAGTGCTTTGTGCACTGTGGCACCACCTAGCTGCACAAAGACTTATGGATGAGTCATAAGACTATCATCCACAACCACAATTATTTCAACAAGTAGTAATTGATGGAACTATGCCCAAAGGACAATCAAATTGTGCATACCCTTTGATCCAGCAATACCACTACTAGGTCTGTGATCCAAAGAGATCTAAAAAAGAAGAGGGAAAAAGACCTATTTGTACAAAAATATTTATAGCAGCTCTTTTTGTGGTGACAAAGAATTGGAAATTGAGGGGATGCCCATCAATTGAGAAATGGCTGAACAAGTTGTGGTATGTGAATGTAATGGAATACTACTGTGCTGTAAGAAATGATGAGCAGGCTGATTTCAGAAAAACCTGGAAAGATTTACATGGACTGATGCAAAGTGAAGTGAGCACAACCAGGAGAACATTATATACAGTAACAGCAACATTGTATGATGATTAGCTATGAATGACTTCACTATTCTCAGCAATACAAAGATCCGAGACAATTCCAAAAGACTCATGATGAAAAATGCTATTCACATCCGGAGAAAGAACTAATGGAGTCTGAATACAGATTGAAGCATGCTATTTTCATTTTCTTTATCTTTTTCATGGTTCTTTTCTTTTGGTCTGTTTCTTCTTTCACAACATGACTAAAATGGAAATATGTTTTACATGATTGCACACATATAACCTATATCAAATTGCTTACGGTTTTAGAGAGGGGAGAGATGAAAGGAGGGAGAAAATTTAGAACTCAAAATTTTTTTAAATGACTTAAAATTTTTCTTTACGTGTAATTGTAAAAAACAAAATGCTATTTTTAAAAAAGTATTAATTGAATATTTATTATATGTTCAGTGCTAGGGTAGGTACTAGGTAGAATAATAAGGAAGTATGAAACATAGTCTCTGTCTTTTAAGATGTTTATAATCTAGGGGCAGGTAGGTGGTACAGTGGATAGAGCACCAACACTGGAGTTAGGAGGACCTGAGTTCAAACCAAGCCTCAGACAGTAGCTGCATGACCTTAGGCAAATCACTTAACTCCTGTTGCCTGCAAAAACAAACAAAAAAACAAAAACAAAAAACACCACCCCACAAAAAAACCAATGAAGCTCCTAATCTAGCTGGGAAGGTAGGGCAAACACTCAGGAACTAAGTAAATAGGGCAGTATATGATTAAATGCAAAAATTCAGTGCGGCAAATAACAATACAATTTAGAATAGCAAAACAGGAAACAAACACAGTTAAAGTGGGACCAAAGCAAACTATTGTATAGGAACATGATATTTCGTATCTGTTAAAAATAGCAAGTCCGTGGACCAATGAATACATGACCATCTGATTCCATGTACCGTAACATCTGAGCTTGGGGGGCACATTGTTCATTGGGAGGGGCTTCCAGGACTTCCTTTCCCCAGGGGACTGTGTACCTGGATGCAGGGTGATTGTGTTAGGAGCCTAGTACTCTCACTGTGGAGAGAGAAACTGCCGAGAAGCAGCCTCATGAAAGCAGCTTTCACGGCAACACATTACAGGATGCTGAGAGCTGATTGTTTGCTATTAAAAGTAAACTAAGGAGCTGTCTGAGAGACAGACAATATCCTGATATGACTGAGATAACTAATAGCCAGAGGGTCAAGAACCACAAGAGACATATTGCTTGACTACACAATAGACTCAAGAAAGCGAGCCTTTCTGGGGAATGGGTCCCCAGAGTTTCTCCTGTCATTCCTCAGTGAAGACATTTGAATCTGCTGACTGCATGTGGAGGGTGTTGATTCTATTTCTTTGCTAATTGTTTTAATCCCAATCAGGTGTTTTACTTTTAAATGTATCTTCTTACCACAGTCTGCTAGCTTGATGCAAATGGAGTTCTGATTACTCTGAGGTTCCCTACTGAATTCCACAAATATATTTCAAGAAGATACATTATGGAAGGCTTGCTGCTAGGGGCTGGGGATACATAAAAGGACACCCCCCGCATCCTCAAGAAGCTTATTTTCTACTGGGGGATACAGATAAGGAAGTACAAGGGGCAAGAAAATACCAATATCTGTGGGAAAGGCAAGGCTCTGAAAAGCTTATAAGAGAAGACGCCTGAATTGAGCTTTGAGACCAGAGAGGGAAATGCAATCCAGGCATGCTCAGAGGACAACCCCGCCCCAGGCCAATTTATCAGGAATGAAGTATTTGTGAAGGTGAGTAATAAGAAGTGATTCTAGAAACATAGGTGGGATTGAGGCTGGGGATTTTGGATTTTATGCTAGCAGCAATTGATGAGATTTATACTGGAGAGGGCCATGGTCAGACTGAAGAATTTTCATTTGGTAGCTGAGTAGAGTGGATTTGAGAGAGGGAGGGAGTGAAAGAAGAATGATAATGGTGGACATTTTATGGAAAGTATTACTGCTCTTTTGCTGAAAGGGGCAGGAAAAGGACATTTTTTGGGGGAACTGGAGAAAAGCAGTTTGAAGAAATACAAATTATGCTGAAGGAACCTGAGAGAAAATAATCCCTTAGATAAAAATACTGAGAGGACCAGAGGGAAAGCAGTACAAAGACAAAAGTACTGACTGATTATACTAGCTGTTTCCCAGCAGCTAATCTGCATGTGAGTGTTTTCAGAATTTTAGAATTCATTACTGGGAAATTGAATCAAAGAGTTGTTTTGAGATTGTGATGTAATAATTGTTTGCATCGCATCTGACAGAAATGTGGATTTGGGGTTTCGCAACATAAGCTAGAGATGGGTGGAGATCCTTGTATACATGAGTTGCACTGGATGACCACAGAGGTCCCTTCCTATTACCTATTTCTGTGATTTTGCATATTGTCAACAAGCCCTATAGTTAGCTCACCCTAATATGAGTCTTTGTCTCTGTTCTTGGAAATCTGTGGAAACCTTCCTGGACCTGGCTTGCACAATGCCCCTAATCAGAAATCACTATCTTACTGTATAGACCTCCATCGCCTTCTTTTTGTTGAGAGAGCCAACAACTTTCCCATAACCACAGATCTGCACATTTGGAATCTTCATTGGATCTTCTCTCTTCCTCAAAAGTGTTGTTGATCTCCTTCCTGATCTCTCAATCACATCCCCTTCTCTCTGAGAGCTTTCTCGCCTCTTATCTGGGCTATTACACTGTCCCCCTAATTGAGGCAGTTAGAGTGCTGGACCCCAAATCTGAAAGACCTGAGTAAGGCATATATGTAGAATACATTTGTGGCAAAGGAGAAACATAATTCCTGGCTAGAAATCCTGGTTTGAGTTCTTATCTGGTCCCCTTCTTTGGTCCAAGAGGGCGTGCTCCCTCCTGGGATAAATGTTGTCGCACCTCTGTTTGTCCTCATTGTACCACTCTGCTCTTGGTTGGATAGGTTTTCTTTTACTCATCCCTTTCACTAGCTGGAAGCAACTCTGTTGGTCTAAAGACATGGGAATTAGGGAGGGGGAAGGAAGAAAGAAAACAAGACAAAGAAATTGAGAGACATTCTGTGTGTGTGTGTGTGCGTGTGAGAGTGTGTGTGTATGTATGTATGTAAAAGAGACAGAGAAACAGAAATGGAGACAGACTCTTCTCCTCTCCCCCAGAATGATTCCTCTCTCTAGTTCTGGAATTCTCAACCCCCAACCTTAGTCTATGCTTCTTTTTTTTTTTTACTTTCAGTAAAAAATGGGCCAAAATTGTTTCTCTGAAAAGGTGATTTGGGATCAAATACATGACATACTTAAACATGTAGAGTATCTTTTAAAATCTCATATTAAATGGAAATGTTTTACATGACTGCACGTGTACAAACTATATCAGATTGCTTACCATCTCGGGGAAGAGCAAGGGAGAGGAGGCAGGGAGTTGTAGAACCCGGGATTCAAAACTGAAAAGAAAATGCCAAAAAATTGTTTTAACATGCAACTGGGAAAAAATAAAATTTTATATATATATATAAAAACTCACTAAAAATAGTCTTTGGGTAAAATACTAATACTCAATCACTATAAATACAGCTTTGTTTACCTCGGTAACTGAAGGATATAATGGAAAAACAAGGAAAACAAAAGAATAAAAAAAGAAAGCATCTAGCCTGGTGTCTTGCACAAAGTAAGAACTTGGGAAATACTTGTTGAATGGATGAATATTGTACTAAACTCATTCTACTTCTACTAAATCCTAGGTCCCCACCTCTCCATCATTTGATGCAAGTTAATAGTTAGAAAAGACCTTGGACTCCTCATTTTATAATTGAGTAAACAGGCTTAGAGAAAAGAGACTTGTCCAGTCATCAACTATTAAGTAATATAAACAGGACCCCAACCTAGCTGTTCAGATTAAATGAATGAAAGAATGAATGAATTTTTTGTTCTTGGTTAGTCTTATTGTCCAACTCTTCATGACCGCCTCTCCCCTCCCCCCGCCCCCCCCCACCTTGGGCCTTCCCGGCAAAGACATTTGAGTGGTTGGCCATGTACCTCTTCAGCTCACCCCACAGATGAGGAACCAAGTGACTTGCCCAGAGCCAGTAGATGTCTGAGGCCAGACTTGAACCCAGGAAGATGAGTCCTCCTGACTCCAGGTAACCCCCAAACTTAGTATACCACTCTGGAATTGGTGACAAATTTGATAGGCTACTGGTTTCTATAAGGGCCCAGAGGTATGTCTGATTCTTTTAGCAAATCACAAGATGTTTCCAGGATGATGTCATAAAACCCTACAATCTTCTCAATCTGATGAATGACTTACTCACACATTATAGTCAGGTTGTAGGAAAATTCCTTAATTTCTAGTTTAAAATGTTGATTGATTTAATTGAGGCATCTGGGCCTTTTATGATTAAATTAATTGAAGTAGGGGGTTCTACACTGCTCTTAAAATTATGTATGTATGTGTAATTCCCCCCATTAGAATATAAGGTCCTTTGGGACAGGGACTGTTTCACTCTTGTGACAATGGTCTGTGTCCCTAGCACTCAGCATAATGCCTGGCATATAGGGGCTTATGTTCAATTAATTAATACCTCAGTGGATCATGATATCATTAATGTAAGTACTCATTCCATTAGTGCAAATTACACTGCTTTTATCACTTGGGATCCTGGGTAGAAGCTCATCTGTTCTCTCCTTAAAGACTCAAAGATTTTGAGCTGCCTTCTCATCCTACGTAATTCTCTTCCATGTTTTACCAAAGACCCTCCATAAAGGATCTGTCCCACATACAAAAGAGTGAGGGTTTTGTTTTTTTTTAATTTTATGAATACCAAGGCATTACTTGGTCTGTCCATTTGCTTTACCTCACTCTTGATACCTGACTTGCCCACCTCCTTTTCCACTCATGCATTTCCTAGATCTTTGATTCCATTTCTTACCCATACCGCTAGAAAAAACCTCCGGCCTACTTGAACCCCTCCATGCATCTTTCCATTGACCTTTGAGTTACCCAACTTTGATTCTCGGAGTACTGTGGTATTTCAAGATTCACAATCCAACAGCATCCCTGGGAGAGCATTTGCATTCAGAGGATGGCTTTTTGTGTCGGGCAATAGCCTTGAGATTGTTAACAGCTTTGTGCAATTTCCCAAATGTAATTCAGACCACTGTCTTCCTCCCATCCAATTCTGGGCCCCGCTCATTGCCAATCATATCTCAATGCAGAGTGCTGGCATTTGATTAATAATATGATGTTTATTCCAAAATCCTTCAAACCCATTGGCAGTAGGGTAGGAATAGAATTGCTAAGGCCAGAATTCAATATCCCCATCTTCCAAAAGACAGAACAGTTTCTCTGCATTGCAAATGTTTTTCTAAATTAATTAGACTGCAAAAATTTGAGTCTGCTTGTGCATTGACCCTCCTTCTGTTTATCAATGTTGTCCTCTCCTTTTTGAAGTCATCACAAACACACACACACACACACACATACACACACACACACACACACACACACATACACACACACACACACACGCACACACACACACACTCTTACCTGCTCCTCACATTGCCAACCTAAAAGAATATTCTTATTCAAAACACCACCATCAACACCCGTGCCCAAGGAAATTAAATGAAAAGGGAATGGGGACAAACTCCCACATTTCTTTTGGTCCCTCTGTCAATTATTTTTTCTTTCATAAGATTAATTTTTATTTCTCTGGGGCCTTGGCCATGTTTAGTAATTGGACATACCTTACTTTTCCAGATCAGAATTTAAAGATGGACTTTAAAAACAAAAATATATTTCCATTCTGTAAGAAAAATAAAACTTTTTAATTAAACAAATAAGATAGCTTCTTATAACCTAGAATCTTTTTCTAGTCACTCGATTAATTGGTTCCATTTTCTAAGAACAGAAACCACCACCTGTCTGGAACCCATCCTTCTATCAACTTCCTCCTGGAGAACAGAGATGTGAAACCAGTAACCAAAAAGAGACCACTGAACAACCCCCCAAAACATCACAGAATCCATATGCTAGAGGACATATTTTACTTATGAAAGAACCTCTCAGAACCTACTTAGGTTTACTTTACACACAATTCTAAAATGTTTCAGTAGTAATCAATGAACAATTAATCACTACATAAACACTACTATTATTTTTAATGTATACCTACATATTGTTTTCCTTATGAAAAAATCTCATTTCAGGGGAATGCCTTATGCTTGGGATAGGTTGATATTTAAACCAATACAGTACGCCTCTCCACCCTACTTGTGCCATCCTTCAAAAGCTCATTGACCCATAAAATAGACATTTCAATAAATGTTTATTGCTACTGCTGATTAAGATATTTAAAAAATTAAAACATCTCTTTTTAATATTTTCTCAAGGTCAGAAAACTTATCCAGTACTTAAGGCCCAGGGATGAAATGCTATCATCCTTCAACAACTCATAGGAACCCAAAGGGCAGCCTTTTGAAAATGACTGAAGGAACCATCTTAGTAAATTTGAGGGAAATAAAATTCTTGCAGCAGATGTATGCCTATTACATCTTTGGATGTTAATATTTTTGTTTGTTTTTGCTTTTTTTTGGTGAGGCAATTGGGGTTAAGTGACTTGCCCAGGGTCACACAGCTAGTAAGTGTCATATGTCTTAGGTCACATTTGAACTCGGGTCCTCCTGACTCCAAGACCAAAGCTCCATCCACTGTGCCACCTAGCCGCCCCGATGTTAATGTTTTTATTGACATGTTAAGAGAATGTGGAAGGAGGCTCTGCACTTTGACTGAATTTCTCTATCTCTTCTCACCCTCATCATACTGTTTCTACTGGTATTGAGGATCCATGAGGCTCTGAGAGACATAGGACGGAGGGAACAGAGTTCTGTTATTTCACGTCTTGATATACCCTTGACTTGTTTATTTTAAAATGTTATAGACTGATATTACAGAGAGACAGAGTGGTATCGAGGACAGAGTACTGGATTTGAGGTTAGGAATCAATCAATCAACAAACATCTATTAAGAATCAACTATGTGTCAGGCAAAAAAACCTGAATTCAAATCCCATCTCTTCCCTTAACTACCTCTGTGACAATGGGCAAATCATCTAATCTCCCTGGAGCCTTGGGAATCTTTCTAAGATTTATTTATGAGGTTAAAGATGGGTGGTATATCAGGGCAAGGGCAACATGACTCATTTCAGTCCCTCAGGTGTTGAGGAATGGTTCAAACTTCTTGCAGTCCATTGAGGTAATATTCCAGTTCTAAACAGAAATCTGGCCTGGCTTTCATCAGTGATGGCCGACTCAGCGTTTTGGGAGCTCCTGACGTATTTAGATGTAAGGAAATGGTGGTGAATCATTCTCATCTTTCCCATGACTTAAGGGTGAATACCACAGTCTCTTAAGGTGAAGGTGTCTCCTTTAAAATTTTTCTATCCAACTGTCTCACATTCTTCCTTTTTTAAGTTGTTTAAGGCCAAAAATCTCTGGCTCCAGCTCGGGAATTTAATCATCATATTGACCAAGTAATTTCTAAATTGTACTTGTGGCTGAAATGGCCTTATAGGAATATTAATTGTTTGAAGTTTGTAGCCAGAAAAAAATATGGCATCCTAAATTTTTATTGCTCATTCTAGATAATGGTGACACATTACTGAGAAACGCAGATGCTTCCTAACTCCATAAATTGGATGTTGTTTATAATAATGCAGCAAGTACAGAAATGCTTATCATAAGATGCCATCTCCATGGAAAATCATTGTTGCTTGTGTATTTGATAAATTGGTCATCACTCATAGGCAGAAGAGAAATTGATCTGGCTTGTTTTATTTACAGGGGATTGGGCAATATGTTATTTTCTTATTGGACTGGTGTTTTTCCTACCAAAAGGATTAGGTTTCTGCCCAAGTGTAACTCAAACACTGAGATTTGTTAATTCCATTAGCCTTAAGAGCTCAAACAAAATGCACGTGGAATATCTAGGTCTGATGCTGGCTAGTCCTATTATCTATTTCAGAAGGGAATCTTGGAAAATTTCACAGATATTCTCCCAAGACAAATGCTGAATTTCTCATCTTACAAACGGAGCAAACAAAAAGGGAAATGATGACTTAGGATGAGCAATTATTGTCAAATAGCTAACTGGGCCACAATGGAGAGGCCTTGACAATTTGACTTGTTCATGATCTCTTAAAAATAGGAGAGAAGTGCTGGGCCCATGAGTCTCCTTAGTTTACTTGGCCTCGGTTAAGTGATCAGCTGCAGGGAGACAGATCTGACATTTTTTTGGCCTGTCCTTTTACACTCAAATGGTCCCCAAACCCCTTCCCATTGCATCTGGGAATACATCCTAGAAGTTGCCTTAAACAGCTATTCCATGGAAAACATGGTGTCACAGCAAGTGATGAATTAATTTGATTGATTATCACTCTTCTGAATCCAGCCAATATTACACTTGGGTAACTGTTGTTTTTGCTGTCCCATAGTGCTTTGGGGCAGGATGGTTGGACTAGTATATAACTCCACCAACAATGCATTAGTGTCCCTATTTTTCTACATCCCCTCCAGCATTTGTCATTTTCCTTTTCTGTCGTGTTAGCCAATCTGGTAGGTATGAAGTGGTACCTTAGAGTTGTTTTAATTTGCATTTTTCTAATAAGTTGTGATTTAGAACATTTTTATGGGGCTGTTGATTGCTTTGATCTCTTCTTCTGAAAACTGCCTGTTCATAACCTTTGATCATTTATCAACTGGGGAATGGCTCTTATTTTTATCAATTTGGCTCAGTTCCCTGTATATTTGAGAAATGAGGCCTTTAACAGAGCAAAGAAAATTTGAGTATAATCTAGCTAAAATTATTAATTGATTCCGAGGAAAAAAAATTATCGGGTGAAAAATGTTATAGGGGTTCTCATTTCCATAGGAATAATTTTGCAAGCGAACTATTGGCTGAACATTCTGAGTGGAGGTGGAGCAGCTTCTCCAAGGTGAAATGGGGTTTAATACTGTCAATAGTGTGAAATTATATTAGCCAAAAGAACTTTAGGTGGAGTAAGACTGTAATGCCCCCACAATCTGAGAATCAGGAGACTGATAGGAAAGCACAGTTTTAGTCACACCTTCCAACAACCCAAGATCATCACAAGGAAGACGCCATGCACAAACGCCGTGTCTGTAAGCATGCCTGCACGTATCTGTCTGATGATGTTCATCCCATAAATGAATTGACATCAATAAACATTTTATCAAGTAACTACTCAATGTCAGACACTGTTCAAGGCACTGGGGGATATGAAGGCAAAAACAAAGAAGTTTATATTCTGCCAGGGAAATCACGTACACAGATATAAAGTGATTTTGACATACGCAGAGGAGGGGAGAAGGAGTTAGCCCCTTTGGATCCACCCCACCAGCCAGTACACGTGGGGCTGGATTTGGGGGAACAATGAAATTCCTATTTTTATGACACTTTAAAGTTTTTAGGGTACTTTACTCCCCGAAGTTTTCCAAATTACTGTTCCCAACATTTGAAGAAGAATCAAGTGCCCATGACTGGCACTACCAATGCTGCACTGCCATTGAACTTTTTTATCAGTAGCCAAAACTAGTAGGTGAAAGGGCCTTCCTTGCTAGTTGCATATTTCTCCTATTAAGTGCTTTTATAAAATGTAATGGAATTTGCTTTGATCTCACTGAAAAAGTCAGGATTTCCTGATGTGAGGGGCTCACATTTATTGTTTTATGCTTTCCCCAGCCTGAGTAAATTTAGTGTTCCTGGTCATCTTTCCAAAGGTAGCTTCTGGTCATTTTGCCTGGCTTAGTTCTTGGGTATCTGTCCCCCAGCTCCTTGGGAAGCCTTGTGGAATACATGGGATGTATTTTCATGGACATGCTTTTCAATCTCCCAGGTCAGACGTGAGCTCCAGCTGTCCACAAAGGTCGGTAGCAACTGTGGGGTAATGGAAAGAACTGGGCCTGACCTTAGGAAACCCGAGCGTGAGTCCCAGTGTGGCCACTTAGCAGCTGTATTGTTTTGAACAAACCAACCTTTACTGCTCTGAGCCTCAATCTCCTTATCTGTAAAGTAAGGATAATGAGATCTGTGTAACTCCCTTTAAGCAGACCACTTGTAAAAAGAGAAACAGAACCTTGCTCCTGATAGAGAGGCAATAGACTCATGGTTCAAAACGAGATATATGTTATTTTGGACATGGCCGTTGTGGAAATTAGTTTTGCTTGACAATTCATTAAAAATATTTTTTCAATGGGGGAAGGTCAGAGGGAGAGAAAGTAGATTCTTGTCAACTGAAAAAAATTAAATTTTAAATAAATAGAAGCAGTGTGGCACATTGGAAAGAGCATTGGCTTTGAAGTCAGGACTTGAGTCCAAATCTCACCTTTGCCACTTATCATCTATGTTACCCTGGGTCTCAGTTTCCTCATCTGTAAAAGGTGAAGTTAGACCTCTCATAGCCTCTGAGGTCCCTTCCAGGCCTAAATCTAGGATCCTAAATTGTAAGCTAATATAAAATTCATTAGAACTTTTTAGAATTTTAGAAATTTAACTATGGCCTGTGAGCTGGAAGGAACCCCAGAGACCATCTAGACCAACCCCCCACTTTACAGCTGAGGAAAGAGGCCTGTGAAGACTGATATACCCAAGGTCATGCAAGTAGATAGATAGATGGACAGACAGATGGATTAGATAGATAAAAATAGTTATTAAATGTTTACTGTGTGCCAGGCATTATGCTAAATATTAAAGAGACAAATACAGTTCAAGATAGTCCCTGCCCTCAAAAGGCTTACATTTTAATGGGGGAACTGAGGTAGGACAGATGGAAAAAGAAGTGAGGTGAAGACCCAGACCTAGGCAAGAAGAAGAGAAAACTCGCCAATAAGGACTTGGGACGTTTCCAAAAGCAGACTCCAATATTCTGGCAGGAAGGAAGTGGAGATAATGGTGTGGCATGGAGACAGCCCGGGGAAGTGAGAGAGAGTAAGGTAAATAAGGTGAAAAAGTAACCAACTGGAGCCCAGCATGGTTCCAGCGATAGGTGTCCAACATAGAATTTGAACCCAGGTCCTCTGGCCTCAAGAACCGGTGCTTTTGCCATCATCCACCACTTCCTAGGTCTCCTGAAGTCTAACTATGTCTCTGCTTTTACCAAGTTGTACCATCTCCCTTAGAGAAACCCTGTCCAACTTTCCATCCATCTTTCACTTATTATAGGGATCCTTTTTTTTTTTTTAAATAGAAAACCAACTAAGCTTCGGGGAAACCCATGCTGAAAATTTCCATGGGTAGTTTCCAGGCCAGTGACCTGGGGAAAGGGCCAGGGGGTTGGAGAAGGAGGGCATCGCTAGCTGGTTGGGCAGCTAAGTGACATTGATGTAGGCCACCAGCAGATGGTGCCTCAGGCTAATTAAGAAGGTGACTGGATGCAAACTGAGCCTGTTTGCCCCAAGCAGTTCCACAAAGCACGAGAAGGGATCAAGTTGATCAGAAAACTATTTGGCCAGAGCCCATCTGTTCTGAACCTAGGACTCACAGTGACCGCAGTTAAGACACGCACAATGGAAAGTGTCTGGCATTTCCCAAGACTATGAGACCAGAGGAAGGAAACGACAAGCCTGCCGATGGCGGAGTGGGAAGGGAGAAAGGAGTAAGCCTTGGTGTTTTACTTATTTATTACTGATTTTGACTAGGCACAGCTCAGTCAAAGGGGGCGCCCTGGGCCTTGGGGGGTGAGAGGCCACCCCCTCCATCCTTCTACCAGTCTTTATTGCAGATCTCATTCCTGGGAAGGGATGAGGGTCTGGCTGTCAGCTTCTCATCCCGAAAGCCCCCAAAGCACGTGGTTCTGGGTGGGGGAAGAAGGAGACTACTGGAGCTCCGGGCATGTTGGCAACTTTTCTGCTGACTTCATCCAGTTAATTGATTGCTTGGGTCACTGATTTAACAATGAAGAGTCATCTGCTAAGGGGGAAGGAGCAAGGGAGGAGCACAGCCCAAGCCTGGAAGCTTTCCCCAATGTGTTCAGCTAGGGGCTGGGAGAAGGGAACAGGGAGACAAATGGAATGTGACCTCATCACAGATGTTTGCTGCATTTGGTCAGTACTGGCACCTCTTCCTTCCCGCAGCCCTGAGTGCGAAGGAACTGGGGCCAGCGGAGATGAGCCGAATAAGGGAAGGGTCTGAGCTCCCCATTTCAGACGGTGTGCCTGGAGGTCATAAACTTACTTGGGACACGTGTGGTGATTTTCCCCTTATGTAATAAGCTGGTTTAAAAAGAGGCAGCATTGATAAGGGAAAAAGGGCCAGCTTGGAGGTCAGAAGACCTGAGTTCCAATCTGGCTTCAGACACTTACTAGCTAGCTATGTGACCCTGGGAAAGTCACTTAACCAATGTTTGCCTCAATTTCCTTATCTGTAAAATGGGGATAATCATAGCACTTACCTCCCAAGGCTGTTGTGAGGGTCAAATAAGATAATATTTGTGAAGCACTTAGCACAGTGCCTGGAACATGGGAAGTACTATATAAATATTAGCTATTATTAGAAGATCAGGGTGCAAGTCCTATTTCTGACACTAGCTATGAGACCAAGGACAAGTCACTTAACTCCTCTGTGCCCCAGGCGAGTCTAAAACATCACAGGCAACAAGATCTGGGTTCAAATCCTACCCACATACTAGCTAGGTAGGAGCAAGGGCAAGTCATGCGCCCTTTATGTTCAGTAGGCGTTGAATCACAACCGAGTTCTCTATCTGCATCTGTGGAGAGAATTTCCACACCTATACCATCACCAGGCCAGAATAAAATAAAACAAAAAGCAAATAAACAAGCAGAGTAAATTAGGAGAAGACAGTTATGTGTTCAATAGCATATTATTTAGAAAGTCTCTACAAGGTTCCCTTAAAAAAACAAAACCTTCACTTTATTAACCCATTTTCCAGCCTCCCTTCACATTGCGGTCTAATGTGGCGGGCCAGCTTCAGTGGGATTAGGAGCCTTTCACCAGTAACTCCCCCACCCAGTTTAGCATGACAGATACCTTACCTGCCAGGAATGGCACCCATCTCCTGTGCCTAAAGAGCAGCTTCTCCTGGCTCAGGGAAGAGAAAGAAGACATTCCCCTTCTCCGTGCCCAAAGGACTTTTGCTCCTATCTCTCCAGCCGAGATTCCAGGATCTCTCCATGGGTCAGTTGGAGGCCAACGCGAGTCTCCAAGCCCCACCACCAGGCCCCAGGCTCAATGCCAACCTCAGCCTCAGCAGCGCCTGCAGTACCTGAAGGCCTCCCCTGGAGGTACTCTCAAACACTGGTGTACCCACCCAGTGCACCTGGTGAGCTCTGGTGATCTTTGCTGGCCAGAAAGGCAAAATGGCTGCTCTGCCCACCCCTGCCAGGACCTCCTCCAGGCCAAACCTTTCTGGAGGAGCACCGTGATGTATATCTAATACTCGCTTCTATGCCAGCTACCAAAATGAGCCCTGGCCCACTGGAGGAATCTGAGCTGGTCTAATAAGCACCAGGCAGTGGGCCTAATCAGAAATTCAATATCCTCTACCTCTCTTCTCTGTGGAAGATCAAGCTATCTCCTTGGTGCAGCAGGCCCATAAAGCTTGTAATATTTTAGAAGTTATAGCCACTCACCAAGACCTTGTAACAAGTAGCCCAGATTTGGTTTTTAATTTGTTGGCATTTGTGTGTCTCTCTCCAGCATCACACTGACCTTCCTGCCTTGCTTTTTGACTTTATCTCCTGCGGTATCCTAGGCCTTGCAGAGATCATTTTAGTCTGCGTTTATTTTCCAGGCAAATGTCCCAGCTCTCAATACAGAGCCTGAATTTCCACTCTGGCTCCTTACCTCATTATTTTGCCTTCAAAAGTTAGAAGTTTTCTACTGGTTTTATCTTTTTATGCATCGACCTGGTCCTTTTTAAAAATATCTTTATCTTAACCTAGGTTAGTAATTTTAGAGCTACAAGGGACCATAGAGATCATCTTGTCTACCTGCCTCATTTTAGAGATGAGGTACTGAGGTACATCGAGGTCAGGGGACTTGCCCAGGATCACACA
>NW_020954639.1:10896543-11186355 GCF_900497805.2 Vombatus ursinus | reverse complement strand
TATCACCACTGATGAAGGTTTCCCCATTAAGAAGAGAGCTGGAATTTTCAGGACTCCATTTTTACTGGCAAGAAGTGGTTCAACCCTCTACCATTTAGCAAAAATGACTAGAACGTCTTCTCACTAAATATATCCAGAGACAATTTTTACAATTATAGTGATTTTAGCTACTTGGGGAGGTCCCTGGACTTTCCTGGTGAAATTTTAGGGACTCACTAATTTCCCCTTCATACTATTACCTAGTTAGGAATTCCAAAATTAGAAATTCTTTTAAAAACTTCCTTCTATCTTTATTTTTTCCTAGTTAACAAACATTTGTTATTCCCCGCCTTCTCCCTTCTTCCAAACAACAAAAGAAAAAAAGAAAAACCTCCTAAGAAATATGAATCATCAAATGAAGCCAATATCCACATTGGCCAAGTCCAAAAATGCATGTCGTCTTCTGCGTTTTTAGTCCATCGCTTCTCTGGCAGGAGATGGGTAGCATGCTTCATCTTCGGTCCTCTTAAATCATGGTTTGTAATTGCATTGGTCAGAGTTCTAAAGTCCTTCAGAGTTGTTCTTTTTAATGATGTCATTGTATGGATTGTCCTCTTAGCTCTGCTTACACAGGGAGTCTGCCTTCATTCATAAAAATCTTCCCCGTTTCCTATAGAATGTCCATTGTGTCATTTCTTATAGTTCAATAATATTCCATTTCATTCATATATCATCATTTGTTTACCATTTTAGCCATTCCCCAATAGATGGACAGTCCCTTAGTTTCCAGTTTTTTGTTACTATAAAAAGAACTGCTAGAAATATTTTTGTATGTGTGGGGTCTTTTTCCTTTCTTTGGATATTCATTCTCAATTCAGCCTTAATTCCTTGGTAAAAATGCAAAATAACCCCTGAGAGAGGTCATATATTTATCTTAATCAATCATGTTCATCTTTATGTGAATGAATTTGTAATATTCTTTCCTGAGGGCAAGTTGTGATAAGGATAGGGAGCAGGAAAGACCATGAGTGTGCTAGACGCCTAAGAGGGAGCAGAATGAAGAAGGGGGAACTTCAAAGGGTCCATTTACTTTCCACAGTTACCAGCCACAGTTCCATTCACCTTCTAGTCATCCATTTGGTAATCAATATAGAATCCCTTTGTTTTAAGGGCAAAAAATGTTACAACACAAGGAAACCCTATCAAAGAAAATAGACATGCTTCACAATCAACCTTTATTCAATCAACACGAAAAACCTTCATTAAAAATGTTCATTAATGGGGGCAGCTATGTGGCGCAGTGGATAGAGCACCTGGCCTGGAGTCAGGAGGACCTGAATTCAAATCTGGCCTCAGACACATAATATTTCCTAGCTGTGTGACTCTGGGTAAGTCACTTAACCCCAATTGCCTCACCAAAAAAAAATGTTCTATCAATAACCACAATGGCATATTTCTTTAAGTTTTGTTAATGTCTTTTTTTCATATCACTGTCTTCCTCCAACAGCTGTCACAATGAGTCTTCCTTTGTAACAAAGAAAAAGTTAAGCACAAGTGACCAACAAATAGGACTTCTTCTGGTAGCTTATGCAGTCTATTATACTCATAATCCTGCACCAAGAGGAGAGAGGCATAGTTGATCTTTTATTCTCTGGGAACAAGATCAGTCATTGCAATTCAACTGTCTGATTGTCTTTTCCACATTGTCTCCTTTCACGTTATTGTAGGCATTGTTCTCTTGGCTAGCTTTACTTTACTTTGCATCAGTTCGTACAAATCTTCCCATATTTCTCTGAATTCTTCATACCACAACAGATTTTTCTGAGTATTATAGTGTATAGCATTAAAGCTAGTATTATTTCCTCTTACTTCATTGCATTTGGGCCCACTTCATTAAGCAGTAAATTAAAACTACATTTTCTTTTTTTTTTTCAGTTAGATGGTAACAAAATACAATTTCAAAACTCTGTGAACATAGAATAAAATGGAATCTCCTTGAGGGTAAAGACTATTTCTTTTTTGTCTTTGTATCTCCAGTGCTGGGTATAGTGATAGCTCATAATAAGTACTTCATAAATATTTTTGATTGATTGCTGATGCTTCTAAATAACTTTTAAAATTGTAACGTGCCATGCAAATATGTGGCATTATTATTGAACCTCCTACCTTCCACAGTGTCCTAAAGCTGGTGTTGCTCTTGTGATTTCTTTCCTCTTTCATGGTCATCCTTAATGCTAATCTTAACCAACTTCCACCTACATCAGACTGTTATATGTATGGCAGGGGACCCAGCCTCTGATTTTTTGCCTTGGATCCACACCTTTATAGTGATGGTCTTGTGCACAGAGGAGAAAATTCCTGATGGAGATAGAGCATAAACTTTAGGATGACCATATGAGTAGAAGAAAGAAGGCAAGTCCCCTGGGCCAGGGACTAGAAAAGTCTTGCTGGAGTGGAGTAAGTATATAGAGAAGTAGTGGAAGGTATGGTTATAATATGACTATGTTATCCTAATACGTTATCATGAATAATAAACAACAGTTTTTTAAGAAAAGCTATCTATAAATCACACATGTCTACACATTTTAATTTTTAATTATTTTAATTATTTAATAAAATTTTATTTTAAATTTTATTTTTAATTTAATAAATTTTATTTTAATAATAAAATTTAAAATATTATATTTAAATTTTTATTTTTATTTAAATATTTAATAATAAAATCCTTGTCCTCTGGAAGCTTATAACCTAAAACAGGAATTAGTTAATAGAAATAAATGTAAAAAGGATGAGGCAGGGAGAAATACAATTATGTAGTCATCAAACAATATAAAATAAGCCAAGTAATTACAACCGGTATCACTCCTGTCCTAGGTTCAGAGCAAGCTAAGTATCTGACATCTCTTACTGAGTGGACTAGAGAAACTGCAAGCTTGGGTAGTTAATTTCCAGAGCAAAATCCAGGGCATATGGAGTGTATCAGCAGGTTGTTCTTGGAAGTGGTGCTCCTAAGAAATTGCCTTGGAAGCTTCTGATGAGACAGGAAGTCAGGCAGGAGAGGATACTGCTTTGCAACACATGAAATACTCAATACATTCCTGAGGAATATCTGTGCTGAACATCAGGGGATGCAGAGGAAAGTACTAGGAAGATCAGGGTGGAGAAAAGGTCACAGAGATACTGGTAATGATGGAAAGGAAAGATCCCAAATAGGTTAGAAGTAGTATGTCCAAAGATTGTTCCATATTCCAGTTTTGAAGAATGGGGTAGATGTGGCATGCAAAGGTCTTTGCAAAGTATTTCTGGACCATTGGCACTTTTTGAAGGCAACGGAAAACCTAGGCATGGTAGAATGCCTGATGGAAGAAGTAAGAGCCCAATTCCCATTTGACACATTGGGAAACATGTAAAAAGGGCTAAAAGTCTTGATGCTCATTACAGGTGATGGAAGAGTCCAAGGGTAGAACTGAAGTCTCCTGTCCACTGAGCTGACACAACAACTTTGATTCAACCACAGTGCTTCCCATGATTAAAAATATACCATAAATTAATGGGAAATCATGAAGGACAGGGTGGATTCTGAGGTTGGAGTGTGGTATTTCCTCAGGGAAAGGGAAACAGTAGATTGATAATACTTTATTTAGTACTTCAAAGATCTATAATTTCATTGGTAGGGGTACTCCTTGAGCTGAGAAAGACTGTAATCTCTCTGTGCTTTAGTGTACTGATTTTCAGATGTTGTTTTTAAAAAATGAAATTGAGACCTGTGATCTCATCAACATAGGGAGCTTTTGATATGGAAACTCCAAGACTTGAACCCAGGGACTCTTACCTCTGAGACTGACCTTCTATTACATTTCTTTGAGAGTTTCTATGGCTGAAAAATTCATTATCCTGAAGCAAAGCTAATGATGAGCCTTTAAGAACTTTATTTGGCTGGTCCTCAGCTAAGAGTCAGACAGGCCATCACTGTGCCCATAATCAAACCCCCTTTATGCTTAGTGTAACTTGGCAGAATTTGCTCTCTACTGTTACAGCCTTTGTGAACCCAAGGTCACCTTATTAGATAAGGCAGGACTTTGGTGGAAGATGATGCTTTAAGATAATAAAAAGCAGCTACCCTATTACAAATAAACCTATAGGCCTCAATTTACTCCTCAGTAATGTAATTGGCAGCTAGGTGGCACAGTGGATAGAGTGCCTGGCCTGGAGTCAGGAAGACTCATCTTCCTGAAGTCAAATCTGGCCTCAGACACTTACAAGGCAAAGTGACCCTGGACAAGTTACTTAACCTGGTTTGCCTTGCTTTCCTCATCTGTAAAATGAGCTGGAGAAGAAAATGGCAAACCACTCCAGTATCTTTGCCAAGAAAACCCTGAAATGGGGTCATGAAGGGTTGGACACGACTGAAACAACTGAACAATGACAATGTAAGGGAGTCCAGATGGATGACTTCTAAGATTCTCAGCAGCTCCCACATTTGTTATATCTGATAGTGTCTAGGCTTTTCATGAATAACAACCCAGGAGCATAGCAGCTAGGACAGGCATTTAACCTGACAACCAGAGCTTTACTGTTTCATCACCTAAGTTCAACTCATGGGCTAAATGTCTTTCTGAAGAATTAAAAACTGCCCATCCTAGTACCCCAAGTCAAAGAGCACTGTATCTAGAGCCAGAAGTTCTGGGTTCAAATGCCACCTCTGAGGCTTATTACTTGCAGGACCCTAGGAAAATCATTAACCTTTCTGAGTCTCAGACCCCTCATCTGTAAAATGAGGGGGTTAGACTAGATGATCTGTGAAATCCCTCACCACTCAATCTATGATCATATAATCCTTATTTCAGTACAGGTCAGATTCCATTACAACAACTATGCTTTTTTTAAAACTATATACAAAAAAATCCACATCCCCAGATGATGACCTAACCATTCAAAACCATTTCAATGTCCATCTGTAGTGCCTGTCAAGAGATATATACTGATGGAGTAAGTTAATGGGCTGCCCACCCAACCACATGTCATTGTCTGGAAATAGGCCCAGAATTGAAGAGATTGGTTGCTTTTGGGGAAAGTGTAGAACACTTTTCACCATCCCAAGCTGCTCTTTGACATGTGAAGTTATCTTCCCAACATCAGTATTCTCTCCATGATGTTAAATATCAGCAAATTCTGGAATATCACAACCTCTAAAAGGATGAAAACTGACCCAAAGGACAGAGAGATGCATTGTGAGTGAAAGCTGGCTGCAGCAGCATATGAAGAAGCCTAAAAGATACCATCCAGGAAACGTATCATCGGGAAAGTAGGTGGACCAGTTATCCAGTAAGAGGGATAACAGATGGGCATCTCGAGTTCAACACTGGTTTACATGGGATGTTAAAAAAAAAAAAAAAAACCTTAGACGAATCTATTCAGAATGTTGGAAAGATAGTCTATGGAGCATCCATGGGAAGACGTGGATGAGAATTACAAAGCAGGAAGGTAGAGATATGGTGGGGTTTGTATCATCAGAGGGCGTACCCAAATTTGTGATGTCTCAAATCCACTTAAATATTCATGACAGAATTCTGGTGCAATCAATGAATATGGACAGACTCTTAGAATTTATGAAAATGGGATCTAACTTAATGCACAAGAACCCTAGAGGTGTCATGCAATTTAACCTAGAAAAAGGATAACTCTATATATCTGACAATCCAGAATCAGGGACTGATTTAGTCATCTTAATCAAATTCAGAGCAGCTAACTGGGTACCCTAATTTGAGGAATTTTGCATCACAATAATAATAACAACCAACACTGAAACAGAAACTTTGGTGTATGGAGGTAGGGGCAGAGGGCAGAAAACCAAATCTGTGATTTCATCAGGGAATTCCTGCTGAGGACCTTCCTCTACCAGGGTAGGCCGACACCTTCTCTGAAACTTCCAGTCTTTAGAGAGTTCCATTATGGAGCCCAGACTCAAACCCAGGTCTTCTGATTCTAAATCCAGGGTTCATTCTACCACACTTTCCTGGCCTGTGTTGGTGCTTGGAAAAATCCATATCAGTACAATATAGCAGGATAACACTACTGATTTATTTTTCCCATACTTCCTGAGGTCTCCCTTCAATCCAAAGGGTGGGCCCTCCAGAGAAGCTGCCTAGGTTCAAGGTTCTTAGTATGTCTACAGCCACTAAAATAGCTCATGAGCCACTAAAAATGGGTTTTCCAGAGGACCCAGTGAGTTCAGAGCAAAGGCTAGATTACATTGGATTATTGGTCATGTAAATTAAATTATTCCTCCATTAGCCACCAAAGAGCTCAGGGACTCCAGATTCCCTTGCTTTCTTTGTTTCTTTGTTCATTCATTTGTTCCTTCCTTCTTTCTAAATTTCCTAATTTCAAGGGCCTTCCCATTTCCCATGTAGATGAGTACGTAGAGAGACAAAACGCCCAGGTGGCTGGGTCCTTGTCTCTCCTACTTAGCCACATTTCTAGACCTTCGTATGTGGTGACGGCCAGCATAATTTGCAACGGCATTGTGTTCACCCTTACATTTATGTACTCACCTTCCTTGGTCATCACTGCCACCTCCCATGGTCTGAACTCCTCCATGAGAATGTTTTGGGGGTGAATGAAGGTCTCTTCTTGGATTCTTCCAAATCACTGAAAATGAAAGAAATGCAAAATAAATAATGCTGATGTTTCACCTAATTCTATGCATGTTTACAAAGAAGAAAATGATGAGAAGAACAGTGGTGGAAGGACTGTGGGAAAACAGGCACTCTACTTGAATAATGTCAGAATTGTAGTTTATGCAAACCATTTTATGTTGCAATGTGAATTACTCTAAAAAAAAAGACCCTTTTGACCCAGCAATCCCACTACTGAACATCATATACCTTAAGGAATTCAAGCATAGAAACAAAGGTAGAAGCATCCTTTGTGATGGCAAAGTGCTGGAAAGAACATGTGTCCCTATTTATTAGAGAATATTTTTTGTTGTTTTGTTTTTAAGCTATGGCACATGAAAAGGCAGCTAGGTGGCACAGTGGATAAAGCACTGGCCCTGTCATCAAGAAGACTTGAATTCAAATCTGACCTCAGTTACTTAACCCTGTTTACCTCAGTTTCCTCATCTGTAAAATGAGCTGGAGAAGGAAATGGCAAACCCACTCTGGTATCTTTGCAAAGGAAACCCCAAATGGAGCACAACTGGAAATGACTGAACAACCAATGGTAGATGAACGTAATAAAATATTATGATGAAGTTAAGAAATGACAAATGTGATGGATTTAAGAAAATGTGGGAAGATGTGTATTAACTAAAGCAGAAAAAAATAAGCAGAACCAAGAGAATAATATACACAGTCACTACCACAATGTTAGTGAAAACATCACTAAAAGAAGCACTAAGTAATGGAAAAATCAGTAAAAACCCTGAAGAAGAGATAATGAAAGCATACCTCTTCTTTCCCAGTGGAGGGATATGGGGCTTTCACTATAGAATATTGTAGATGAGGTTTTTCTTTTGGTTGTTTTTACTTAATTATTTTTTCTTTTTACAAGAGAGGGTCCAGATGGGAAAGAGCTATAACGTAAAGACATAAGGCATCGATGAGATAGTTTTTAAACACCTTGATGATGTGAGATTTGGCATTGGCAGGACCTGTAGTGACTGAATGGCCGGGTCAGGGCCACAGCTGTCGGCAAGCCCAAATCTCTGGAGTGACAGAGGCCCAGAGAGGTCATTAGACCAGCTCCACTGGAAGAGGTTAGGGGGGAAAACAACTCTTTGGGGAGACAGACAAAACCTTTGAAAGATGAGGGCTTCTGCATAGCAATGCTTTTAACAGAAACAGCAGGAGATCCTGCAAACTACTGTCTCTTAATCGGTGTGTGAAAAGGGGAGGGGGAGATCCAGTCCTCAAATTAAAGTCAATAATACACTGAGAACTTAGTTTGTGGTTTTATAGTCACACTAATCTTTTTTCCCCCCTAAAACCATCGACTTAACATGAGCATCAGCAGAGCCAATACACAGTTGCACGTCCAGGCAACAAACTTGTAAACCCAGAATCTGGATTGTTTCCATAACAGCTTTGTAACATCTCCCAACGAAAGGGCGTCATGATGGACTACAACGGAGCCAACTGGCCATTGCAATGTTTTGTGTCAAAGATCTGCTTATTCAAGCCTTCAGACGGCTTGCCCCATAAATCAGAGCAGTTACAATGTTTTGTTTTCATTAACATCTCCATATTCCAGAATGACACAATAAATTCTAGTGGTTGTTAAGAGCTGTTCGGGGCTTTGCGGCCCACTGCTTTCACGGTGTTTTCTTCCCCGCTGTTCTGCTCCTGGGGATGTATTGTCATCCATGAAAGCCACAGGGGTTCCTTTGGAAGCTGAACCCCTTGGATTGAATTGTGGAGGGGGCTTGAAGGAGGGCTAGAAGGGAGGAGAACATTTTTCAGGGGTAAAAAATGCAAACTTGCTCTTTTCTGGTACCTTATGGTATTTTTGTGACTGCTTGTGTTAGTTACCAAACTAAGGGAATAAGATGTAAATTTATAAAGTTTTTTTTTTTTAAATCCAGATTCAAAGGGAATGAGAGAAGTGTGACTCCTGGCTTAGATCCTCTTACTCTGAAGCACAATAGTCCCGGAGTCTTAAGATTTTGAGATAGAACTCTGTCATGTTCTAGATGAGGGAACTGAGACCCAGAAAAGTTAGGGAGTTTGCCTATAGCTAGAGATCTGGGAACTGAATTCAGGCCCTCTGACTCCAAACTCAGGGTTTTTAGGGTCACAGGTGAGGAGCTGGAAGGGACCTTTGAGGTTATGTAGACCAATGCCCTCAGTTTACAGGTGAGGAAATTGAGTCTCAGAGAAGTGGCACAATCTGTCCAAGATTAAGTGGCAGAGCGAGGATTTGAATCCAGGACCTCTGATAACAGAGAAATCCAATGCGCTTTCTTTCTACTCCACCACCATGGTACTCCTGGGTTCAAGAAAGACCTAGATCTGAGCACAAACTCAGTCATGTGGCTTTTTGGCAAATCACCTCATCTCTCTGATCCTCAGTTTCCATATCTGTAAAAAGGAAGAGATTGGATCAATAATCATGAAGGTCCCTTCCAGATTTTATGATTCATGATTCTATATTCATGCTAGATAAGACCCATTTGGGTTTTGAAGAAAGTCTGAGATACATCGGTCAGAATGCACAAAATCAGAACGACCATTTGAAAAATGAAAAATGCAAATAGCTTTGGCACTTGGAGTCAGAAACACACACATACAAGAAGATGTCTCCATTTGGCCTGTTCCGAGGGGCTTCAGGGTAGTGTTTTTACCAAGTTCAACTGAACTGCCTCGTGCACGACAGTAATAGATTGGTTGGTACTTGTACCTCGTTCTTAAAGAGGCCCCAAAAGAAGTCACTATGTTGGGGTCAAGGTACAGTGCTCCCAGCTGTGGCTTGTATCACAAGTTCAGAAGGCTCTACCACAGGTTAAGAACAAATAGTCCAGATAAATAAATATAAAAAGAGAGAAAGGGAATCTATAAGAATCCCTTTAAAAGTTCCACATTTTTTTTAAACAGTTGGTTTTTTTATTTGTTTGTTTTGAGTTCTAAATCCTATCCATCTCTCCCTTCTTCTCCTCCCTCCTCCCTGGGACAGTGAGCAATCAGATAGAGGTCATATATGTGCAATCATGTAAAACATTTCCATATTAGTCATTTTCTACAAGAACACTCGAATAAAAGAAAAAGAACAAAAGAAAGTGAAAAATAGCATGCTTCAGTCTATATTCAAACAATATTGGTTCTTTCTCTGGAAGAGGATAGCATGCTTCTTCATGAGTCCTTTGGGATTGGTTAGGATCATCCCATTGCTGAGAATAGCTAAGTTGTTCACAGTTCATCATACGGTATTGCTGTTACCGTGTATAACTTTCTCCTGGTTCTGCTCACTTCACTTTGCATCAGTTCATATAAGTTTTTCTAGGTTTTTCTGAAATCATCCTGCTTGTTATTTCTTATAGGACAATAATATTCCATTACACTTTAATGCAGAAGTTCTAAATATTTTATGTCATGGACTCCTCTGGCAAGCTAATGATGATAAATAGGGAATGGGTTGGACTAGATGGCTGATGCGGACCCTTCCTACTCTCCTTCTATGATGCTCTCATCTGCAATACCATCAATGGATGGTATTAGTCGATTTCTTTCCTAGGGGAATAGTTCTCTCCCACTCTTCTACAAAGGAGAAACACTTGAGAGGGTATTATAGCTCACAATTCAGCTCCAGATTAGTGTATCTCCATTTCAGACCTTACCTTTTACTTATATTCTCATTAACTTCGATCTCATAGAAGTGTGCCTCACTAATCGGAGTACAAATTATCCTGCAGACCTCCTGAAGCATTGGTGTCATCAATATTGTATTGGTTCAAGGTAGATTTTACATTTTGATGTCCTCTCCCTCCCAGCATCCAAGCAGTGCCTCTCTTAGGTCTATAGCAGAGGTGTCAAAAGCATAGCTTGCAAGGCAATGGGTCTGAATCAAATGAAAATGTAGTTGGGGAATACTTAACAAAATAACAAAAATACAATAGAATATAGATAATATTAATATGTGGTTTTCTAAGTCAATATGAAGGCAGCTAGGTGGCACAGTAGATGGAGTGCTGGGCCTGGAGTCAGGAAGACATCTTCGGGAGTTCAAATATAGCCTCAGACACTAGCTGTGTGACCTTGGGCAAGTCACTTAACCTGGTTTGCCTCAGTTTCCTCATCTGTAAAATGAGCTGGAGAAGGAAATGATAAACCATTCCAGTATCTTTGCCAAGAAAACCCCACAAGGTATCATGACGAGTTGGACACAACTGAAATGACTGAACAAGTCAATATGAGGCCTGTAGAGATTCTTAAGAGATTTTGACACCGTTGGTTTAGAGACTCAGGAGAATGTCCTAACCTTTTCCCAACTGTCATTTGGTACCTACTGTCCTGAATTTCTTTCAGGTAGCAGGATAGAACTATTGAAATTCCCTAGAGCTGCTTCCTAAAGCTTCTAGGGGAGCTCAGATTCCCCCCTTGTTTTGTTGTCCACTAGGGAGAGAAACATTTGCAATCTCACTCTGGAGATATTTGTGATTAAGTCAAAGCCGTAATCCACACCTGAGAATTATGAAGAGTCATAACCATTTTACTGCAGTTTTCATTAGTAGTTGTAGGGATTCTAGCAAGTCAATACTTTCAATTTTGTAACACTCACAATGCTTAACATGGCGTCCTTTCTTTGGAGAAACTAAGTAATTGTTGGTTGACGATGTCACATATGGAGAATACACAACATACCAAGGCACCATACCTCACCACACCATACCACCCCAACTTTTACTTTAGAGAGAGCCATTTTTCCACCTGCCTGTGATCCTTCCACCTTCAATAGTTCAGGGTCACATAAAGGATCCAACCTAAGATGAACATTTCACTCATGACACAGGCTGGCTGAGGAGAGAAGAGCAAAGAATTGTCCACAGGCAATTCTCACTTTGTTTACGAGAGCTTGAAAAACTTGATCCATGTCCCAATAGCCCCTAGCTTGTGTGGTGAGGCCAAGTGAGAGGAGATAATGTTTTAATCAAAGAAAGTTCTCACGACAGTTACATTGTGCAGACACAAACAGTCAGGAATAGGTTTTCCCAGATTTCCTTTTTGAACCCATAAAGAAAATAAAAGACACATGTGGAGAATCCAAGTTGGAGAGTGCTGTTCTTAGCTTTTCTGTATTCAAATTAAGGCTGAAAATCTAATCACTTTGGGCAAGTATTGAAATTTTTATGATGTTCTGAAGACAAGATATTTATCATTCATTTTATCCTCACATTTCTTTCATCAAAATCAAATCACTGGTTATTATCCAACTTTCTCTGAAGCAAATTGTCCCAGAGTCTGTCCCTAGTGGAGGCAAATGGTTAAAATAACAGGTGGCTTATGGGATTTGACTTTAATTAAATATTCTAGGCAGTCAGGAATTAGGTTTCAATTTTGGCCCTAACCAAAGCTCCAATTTAATTGAAGCCACATTATGAATATCCTTCCCTTCTTCCTTTCAATCTCCTGTCCACTTGCTCTTTCCTAGTTATCTCATCCTTCAGTCTTTGAGCACTTTGTCTCATACATGTTAATAAAATGAATATGAAATATACAGTATGGTTGCTTTTAGTAGGCAGCCTCAGTTCACATTGATTTGGAAGACAGTGTGCTGTAGCAGGAAGACCACTGGGTTGGACTCAGGGCCAAAAGAAAAATCTCTGTATCCTGCCTCTGAGCTTCAACTTCTCCTTGTATAAAATGGGAATCATAATACTTACATAATGTACCTCATTGAGATGTTGTGAATAGCAGATGAGGTAATATATGTAAAGCATTTTTTTTACTCTAAATGATTATATGCAGTACATGAAAGCTATCATAATTGTGGACTATTACATACATCTGGTTTTTCCAACTAGAGTATAAGCGCTTTGAGGACAGAAATTAAATTTAATGTAATGCACACATACTTATGATATGCAAGACCTCTCCAGGGGCATTCCAACTTACTTTTCCAGAATCATTGCTCATTGCCCTCCTTTCTTGCTGTCCCTAAACAGCATCACTCCCCTGCCTTCATTCCTTTTGCATAGGCTGTACCTCATGCGGGAATGCCCCCTCTGCCTCCTGGAATCCTTAGCCTCTGTTAAAGTTCAATTCTAGTCCCTTCTCCAATAGGAAGCTTATCTTTATTCCCCTCCACTTACTGGTGTCCTTCTACCAGAAAACACTTTACTTTGCATATTTTTTGCATGAAATTGTGAATTTACACATTGCCTTTCCTCACTCCCTAATAAAATATGTCCTTGAGGGCTAGAATTGTTGTTATTATTGTTGTTGTTTTTGTTTGTCCCTTGTATTCTTAGAACCTAGGGGCAGCTAGGTGGTTTGTGAGTGCAGGGCTTGGAGTCAAGAAGACTCATCTTCCTGAGTTCAAATCTGGCCTCAGACGCTTACCAGCTGTGTGACTCAGGGTAAGTCTTTTAACTCTGTTTGCCTCAGTTTTTCATCTGTAAAATGAGCTAGAGAAGGAAAAAGTCAAATCATTCCAGTACCTTTGCCAAGAAAACTCTAAAAGGGGTCATGAAGAGTCAGATATGATTGAATAATTATAGAACAAAAATCCTCAGAACTTAGCACAGCATCTGAAAAATAGTAGGCTCTTAATAAATGCTTGCTGAATGAATGCAAATCTGAGATGAACCAGAGGGAGGTATGTTATTTTCCCCACCTCTATCTCTTTATATAATATATATAATATAGATAGATATACATACACACATATGCACATATACATGTGTGTATATACACATGCATACATATATGTGCATATGTGTGTAAATGCAGATAGACATACATATGTATATAAACATACATACACAGGATGAGATAGATTGAGCCTCTCAAGATATGTTGAACCAAACAACTGGCACCTACTTCTAACCGTTCACTTAGGGATTGATTAAATAACCAGAAGGAAGCCAAAAGCATTGGATTACCAATGTCCTAGGCAAGCAACTGAAGACCTGAAAGGCACAGATGGTACTTCCATTACAGCTACTCACTGATGGAAGGTAGGGGATTCAAAAGTAAAATGGAGATGGGGGAAGTGAACAGCTTGTTAAGAATATGGTGTCTGTGAATGGGATTTGGATTTCTGGACCACAACTTATGACACAAAAATAAATGGGTCCCTAGTGGGGATGGATGTAGTATGTCTAGTGATGGTCGATGGAATCAGTCTGTAACCTTAGAGATTGGGCACATGTAATGAAATTAAATTTAAAAAGGATTCAATGTAAAGTTCTATACTTGGGTTTAAAAGAAAAAGTGCCTTGCTCAGTACAGGATGGGATGGGTATGATTGGATAACGGTTCCCATGAAAAAGTCTAAGGGCTCAAGTATGAGTCAACAGCGTTGCCCAGTGACCTCATGGATCTAATATTCCAAATGAGGGAGATGATGACCTCCCAGCATGGACTAGCCAGATTATGCCTAGAGCTCTGGGTTACAAATTGTAGGAAGAACATTAATAAACTGGAGAGCATCCAGGGGATGGTGATCAGAAAAAGATGAGAGGACTAGAGAGCATGACACACGAAGATCACGTAAAGAGAATGGAAATACTTACACATAAAAAATGAAAACTTTGAGGGGAATAGATATTATAAACTTGTACCTGGGAGGAATAGGTAAAAGCTACAGAGAGACAGATATTGAAAATAAGCTAAATATATGTAAATATTTCCCAACAATTTGAACGCTCCAATAGTTGAATGGGCTACCTTAATAAGCATGGGGAATTCATGAGATATTAAAGTAGAGGTTGAATTACCACTTGTCAGGAATATTCGAGAGATTTCTGCTCATGAGTGGAGTTAGATTAGCTGACCTCTGAGGTCATTTTTCACTCTAAATCTATGATCCTGTGATCTTTCTGAGATTTCATGATTGTGTGACTACTGTGAGATAAAACTGGAAAGACTAGTTGGAGCCACGGGTATGGAAGGCTTTGGATGCCATGCTAAGTAGGGTACGTTTCATCCTATAGAAAATAAGAATGTTTTTGAGCAGGAGAATGTCACGGTCAGACCTGGGCACTAGGAATATTGTTTTGGTGAGATTCAAGTCAGGGAGAGTAACTAGGAGGCTTGTAGACTGGGTGTGAGGTAATGAGGGCATGAACAATGGTGGTGGCAATGTGTGTGGAGTGATCACAATGAATGCAAAAGAGATTGTGGAGGTTTAGTCTAGCAAAGCAAAAACAGAGCTAGATTTGGATTAAGAACTGGGTTCAAATCTCAGTTCTGCTTATTGCTACCCATGCAATCTTGGGCATGTCTCTTAATTTCCCTGGGCAACACTTCCCTCATTTGTAAAATGAAAGTATTGAACCGGACATCCTCTGAAGTCCCTTCGTGTTCTAAATCTATGATCCTACAGTCAACAAGACTTGGTAACTGATTAGAGAACTACATTTAACCCCAATGCTATAGGCCATGGGGTGCCTGAATCCTGCTGGTGCTGAATAAAGGGCTGTGAACAATGATGGCAACACGAAAGAAACCACACTGTTCTGGGGCCGACCTGAGGGCTGACACAGACCTCTGCCCATGATAGAAAGGAAGAAGCGGCCTTGAGTTCATTAAGTAGATTAACTGCCCTCTTAAATCTTGAGGTGTGGAATTCTGGCTGTCAGCTTTGTCTTCTGATGAAGGTTGGAGGATTGGGTTTAAGACAAGATGGAGAATGCTGGGCCATTAGCAAAATCAACAGAAATCTAGGTGTCCTAATGGTTGGGGGGGGTGTGTGTGGAAATTTAATGCTGTTGTTTAGGGGGAAAGCAGTCAGCTTGAAGCCAGGTTACAGACTTTTTTTTTCTTTCTGGGTCCAGATCCATGATTTCATTTGTATAGGCACCAATGCATCTCCAGTTTTCAGTCTTAGAGAATTGTCTGTGGCATTGAGTGATTAAACATTTTGCCCATTTACTCACACAGCCAGCAGTTGTAAGAGGTATGATTTAAACCAGGCCTTTCTAATTCCAAGGTTCTCCCTATAGCCCAAGGGCTCCACGGACCCCTAAAGGATCTATGGATAGATTTCAGAGGGTCCATGCACTTGAATGGCAAAAGAAAATCTACATCTTCATTTTCACTACACTCTAACTGTAATTTAGCCTTTCCTTCCATTTTGATTGTGGGCAACAAACATTATTCTGAGGAGTCATAGATTTCACCAGTCTGCCAATAGGGTCTATGACCAAAAAAAAAAAAAAGTTAAGAACATCTGCTCCAGCCTCTTGTGCTCACATAGCAGTACAATGCATCTATAGCGGTGCTATCCACAGGCCCATGAGGCATCACTCCCACTGAGCACAGACATGGCTCCGTATTTGAATATTTGGTTCTAGTTTGATGATGCACAATTTAAGAGAACTTATTAGGAAATGTTGATGGGGTTATTCAGCTGGGAAAAGAGAAGGCTCGGGATACCCTAATGCCAGTGTTCATTTAGTTCTAATCCAGGAGGGCGTGATCAGGTACTCTCTGCCCTGGACTCTCAATGAGAAAAATGGGCATAAGCTTCAGTCTGAGACATTTCTCTTTGGCATAAGGAAAACATGTGTTGTTGTTTGTCCTTCATTCTTGAAGAGGACCAATGACATCAGGAGAGTGATATCTACTCTGAGAGAGGCTAAACTGCAATCCTGTTTAGACTAGAATGCAGAGAGAGGTTTTCAAATTTTTGGAGATCTCTAAATAGGGGACTTCTTGACTTCCGGTTGTCCAGAGCCTTGGGTAACCTGATGATAGTGGCCTTCCTGTGTATGGACCTAAACAAGGGGTGGGGAACCTGCATAGACCTTGCTAGGATACTGCTATGCCCATCCCTCCTCTGCCATGTTCAACCATTAAATTTGTGCTTTCAAGGTACATTAGAGATGTAGAGGTTGGACCTACCTTTGCTCTTGCTCCAAAGCAGGCTCCCGAGTTTTGTTTACCAAAATGAGGTGGAAATGACATTGCTAAGGCAACTGGTGACTGGAAAGGGCAAAGGCTCACAGTGAACCTCATTTTGCATATATTCACTTATGTAGGCACACTGCTCCCTAACCATCTCGTGCCATGTTCTTGTGTTCCATCCTCAACCTCCAACCCTCTCTTCAACTCTAGCTCTACCTGGGGTTATCTGACTGAGGAGCAATATCCTTTGCTACTCGCCAACCAAACTCATGCCATGTCAACTCACGCTACCCTACCTCCTTTCCAACTCTACCTCTGGAAATAATATTCAGATCAATACTACCACTATTGGAAAGGATGTATCAATCAATTGCCTCATGACTCCATTCAGAATCTCTGTGGCAAAACATACTTCCTTGGCCACCACCGCCTTACAAAGGTTGTTTCTTCCTATTAAAATATAAGCTCCTTAAGGACAGAACTATTTTGCATTCTCAGTGCTTGGCACAGTGCCTGGCAGAGAATAATAGCTTAATAAATTTCTTTCATTCATTTGTTCATTCATTCAAGTTGTTTCCCCAGTAGAATGTAAGCCCCTTGAGGGCAGGGTTTATTTGATTTTTTTTTTTGTCTTTGTAACCCTAACCCCTAGCATAGTGCCTGAGCACAAAGTGACCACTCAACAGATGCTTGTTGATTGATTTCAAATAGAAAGATTCAGTTTGAATAATGACAACAGCTCACATTTACATAGTTCTTCAATATTTTAGGATCCTTATTTTATTATCCCTATTTACAGAAAAGGAAACTGACTCTCAGAGAAATTATGTGACTTGCTTGAGGTCATACACTGAATAAGTGTGGCAGGATTTGAACCCAAGTCCTCTGAATTCATATCCAGAATTCTTCCTGCTGCACCACACTGCACCTCATCTTCATAAAACAAGAGGGATCGTCATTTATCTAAGGCAATTTAAGATTGTGGCATGTCTTTCCAAGACTTTCCTCAGCTCTGTTCCTAAAGCTGACCAGTGGAAGCCCGGAGCATAGCCCCAGAGCCAGTGGTGGAGTGGGAGAGTCTATGATTTGTTGCTGTTTTGTCATTTTCAGTCATGTCTGACTCTTTGTGACCCCATTTGGATTTTTCTTGGCAAAGATACTGGAGTGGTTTGCCATTTCCTTCTCCAGCCCATTTTATAGATGAAGCAACCGAGGCAAACAGGGTTAAGTGACTTGTCCAGGACCACACAGCTAGTAAGTGTCTGAGGTTGGATTTGAACTCAGGTCTTCCTGACTCTAGCCATGGCACTTTATTCAATTCACCACCTAGCTGCCCTGGACAAATAGCCAAGTGTTCTATGAGTAGTTCAGCTCTGCTGATATCAGGTACCAACCTGTCTTTGTGCAGTCAGGATGTTTCCTTGATACCTTAAATCCAAAAGCCTCTTCTTAATCCTCTTCCCTTCCAAATCCTCAGCTGCTGAGAGACAGGTGGACAATTCTATGCCCTGAATGTGTAATACCAAGCCCCTCCCCTTGGCCACCCCCAGTGCCACTGCTCTGAAAGCCTGTGGGGCTGCTGCCCTACATAGCATCCGGTCACTAGGTCCTGTGCAGAGGTAACAACCTTTGAATTAGTATCAAAGGGACACTCCTGACTTCATTTTCATCCAGTTCTTATAAACTCAATTAAAAATCCATTCCGTTGCTCCAAAATGTAATCGTGCTCTGACTGTTAGTGACCACCTACAGAGAGATGGGCTTATTGTAAAAATAGTCCGGTAAGTGGCTTAAAGTCTTAGAGCCAGGGTGGAAAATTCAACTTCCTTCTTAGAGGTAGACTTTCCAGGGTAAATCCAAGAGATGGCACAGCACACCTCCTCCTTGAAAAATAATGCCTTCACTCAAACCACGGGATGACATTGACAATGATGGGCAATGATGTCTCATTTCATTTCCTTGCTTGGATGATCTGTGAGTAGAAAAGTCAGGTGCCGAATTGGGCTGAGAACATCAGCTGGCTTCAGAATCAAAGCATCTAGATCCCAAAGAATAGGAATGTGCCTGATATTCCAACAGCCACGGGAACGGGCCATGTGCATCAGAACACAAAATGATTCTTCCAAAGCAGTCTTCCTGGGCTGGTCCAGTCCTTTGACCTTGACTTTGCAAGCTTCTTTATCCATTCAGTTCTTGACTCTTTCATCCTCTGCCGGCAGATTCAAGGTTTGGCTTGTGGTCAGGGGTCACTGAATTAATCAAGCTAAACAAGAGCTTTGCTGATGTTTGAGAATTTCTCAGAGTGACCTAATTCTCAGTTGCTGCTTTCCACAAATTTTCCATTTCCCCCCCTGCTGTTGTTTATAAGAGCAAGTCACTAAACTGAGATCAAATGGTTAGCAGAGCCAAGAAACAGCAGAAGCGGCAGAGGGCCCTGAAGGGCAAAGGAAATAGGCTCTCCAAGCATCCCTGGCACCCTCCCCAGGGTGCCCAAGGTAGCCTGGCAGTGGGGCCCAATCTTCCGATCACCTCAGGGGTAACTTTCGGGAACATTCACTCAGCATGTGGTCTACATCAGGGAGCTCCATCACGACGCTTCTTACATCCGCCCCAGGAATGCTTATGGAAGCCATGATGCAGACCTTGGCGTGTGGCCACTTGGGCTTGGACTTAAGTGGGTGATGATCTCAGTTGCAGTTGTTGTGTGTGTGTGTTTTGGGGGTAGGAAGAGAGGGAGTGAGGGAAGGCTGAGCAGGTGGAATGGGGGTGAGGGTTACCTCACTTGGCTATAGAACAGTAGAAAGAAAAGCTGGGTGAGTCATAATGATACCTCGCATTTATAGAATGCTTTAGGCTTTTCAAAATACTTAACATGTTGCTTCCCTCATTTGAAGGGAGGGTCCTTGAGGGCAAAGACTGTATGGTTTTTGTCTCTGTATCCCCAGGCCAAGCACAGTGTCTGATGCAGAGTGGCTGCTCAAGAAATGCCTTCTGAACAAATGAATAAACTACATTATCTATGCTCCCCTAGTCCCAGAGCTTAGGTACGTTATGTGGGTCTTGTCTTCTCCTTTTTGCACATGAAGAAACTGAAGTCCAGAGAGATTAACTGATTTGCCCAAGGTAACCTGGCTGGTTAATGTCATGATCAGAATTAGAATGAATATCTCATGATTCCTAATCCAGTGCTCTTTAAAAAAAAAAATACTGGTATCATCTGGTTTGACATTTCCTAATTTATTCCTCCCCATGCCGCCATTTAGAGAGCCACTCTTTATAACAAAGAATAAAAAAAGAAAGGGAAAAAGGCAGACTAGCAAAATTACCCAACACATCAGCGAAGGCTGATCTTACGTGCCATGTTTCATATCTAGTCTGCCACCTCTACGGAGAAGGGAGGGGAACACATTCTTGTATTTCTTCTTCAGGCTCACACTTGGTCATCACATAGGCCATGCAGTCCATAATGTTGTTGTTTCTTTCATCAACATTGTTTTAGTTCTTGGGTGGATCCAAGCATTCCTTCTTTTGTACCATAGCACCAGAAGACCCATGTTCTGATTTCCCACCCCCACCTTCATTATCCGGTTGGAAGGAAATGCTGCACATTGATTGGTTTGTGATTCCTCTGTAGTTTTGAAGTCTCTGGTTCAATGAGAAACTTTGGGAGAATCTTCTTTCATCCCTTGATTTTCATTATTGGTAGAACAGGAGTAACTAACGAGTTTTCCGGTGCCCCAACACAAGGACATCAGTCCCTTCTGGGCTGTGAGGACCACTTCTTTCACCTGGGCCAATGGGCAAGCCCCATTGGATCTGTGTCACTAAGTGTATGTCCCTCTCCTATGTAACATCTAGGAGTTTCCCCTGCAGAGTGGAGGTTTCTCCTGTGAGGAAGGGAGTCTGCCTTCCTGAAGAGTACCTCAGACTCTATCTCATTCCTGGGAGATAGGTAGCAATAAAATGAAAATAATGAAATATTAAACCCACCCCTCCTACCACCATGTGAATATGATGGGACAATGAATGAGATCATATCTGTAACATACTGAATTCCTGGAACAAAAAAGATATCAAATTCCTTTTATTATCATCATAAACTCGTCCTTGTTGGTAAATTCCTCTAGGGATTGGCAAGTTGAGTTGAACTTTTGACTTCATTCCAACATTACAGACCCGGAAGTAAGTGATGGCCTAGATTTCATAAGTTGGATGATTGTATTCAAAGAGTTGTCATCAATAATGTAACAACTTGGCAACCTTTAGTGATGGTGCCTCTGGGGGATTGTCTATGACTCACCTTCGGTTTCTTTATAATCTGACTTCTAGGGTGATGTTGGGAAGGAACTCGCAGGAAAGGAAGGAAGGCAGGTTATCAGTCACGTTTTCTGAGGATGCTTCTGATTACAGAATAAGGTTCAGGTCCCAGGTTTCCCTTGCCCTGGCTATCTAGGCAACAGGTTGCATCCTCCAGCTGCCAAATTGATTTGACAACAACGTCACTCCACCATTTCAGAAATTTTGACAGTCCTCTATTGCCTCTAAAATGAACTATCTCTGTCTGGCCTTTGAAGCCTTTTCACAGTCCGGTTCAACCCAGTCTTTACAGATTGATTCCCATTATTACCCCATCATGCAGCCTGTGCTCTAACTTACGTATTTCCATCTCCCTCCCAGATCTTTGCACAAATTGTTCTCCATGCCTGGATTACTATCTCTCCTCACCTTTGCTTTCTCCCTTCTGAGATGACTTCAAATGCCATCTTCTCTAGGATTTCTCCAGTTGGCAGAGTCCCCCAGTACCAACACTGATCATTATAACTACTTGGCAATTAGATTTCTTTTAGTGCCTTTTAGAGTTAATTTATTAGTATTTGTTTTGTATTGCATATACTGTGTATTTACGTACACGTGAGCATGTTGTATCCCTCCACAGTAGACTATATGCCTGTTGAGGACAGGGGCTGTCTGATTTTTGTCTTTTTTTTTAAAATCCTCATCTCACCTCCTGACATAGAGGCAATGAACTTAAAAAGAGAGATACAGACAGACAAAGTTGCATGTTCAGCCATGGCCACTGTAGAAATTTGTTTTTTTCTGGACAATGCAGTTTTTATTGTTCAATGAGAGGAAAGGTGTGCTGTGAGAGGGACAGATTATTATATATGCCTATAAAATAATACCTACATAATAATATATACATAATATATAATAATTTTTAAAAAATGGATTTAAAAAAACAAAGTTAAGCTCAAAAGTACCCTCTTACATGAGTCCTTTCTTGATCTCTCCAGTTTCTGGTGTCTCTCCTTCAAAATTACCTTCAATTTCTTTTATAAATATTTTGTGTACACTTATTTTGTATGTACTTAATATGTCTACAGGTTGTCTTCTCCATAAAAGTGATCTTCAAACTTTTTTGATTGCTCATAACTCTGTAAATTTTTTTTGAGGATATACCCATAATATATGTATATTTATTTAGAAACTATGAGTTACACTTTTGCATTGGAATATTGTGTACTTTAGGAAACACAGGAAAAGACATAAAAATGAATGAAATGAAGATGAAATTGATAACTTTTTTAAAAATTATTTCATCTTATTAATAGAAGAAAACATTTCTGCTTTCAATGAAACATTACTGATAAAAAAATTTTGTGAGAGCAATGTAATTGAATATATGTTATCACAGTTGACATTTTTGGTTTAACACTTTTTGATATATTAATTCCAAGGATTCTAAGTTCAGTTTATTTTTTACTTTTTAAAAATGGCTGTTACATCTGAAAAGATGCCTCACAAAGATCTGTAGATCCTAATGGTCAGCTGCACTTAATCAGGGTGCTCATTTTTCAGTCCTATCCACCAATTATACAAAGGTTTCTATTGAAATTTTGTTAGTAAATTTCTGTCTTCTCTGATGTCAATCAGTTATTCTTTCAAAATACTAAGAAGGTCTCATGTTTTTATATGTTTAACAAATGGGTTCAAAACCCATTGAAATTTTCCATGTGGAAGAATTTTTAAGTCTAAAAGTCTATTAAAATGAAAACCATAAACCCACTTTATGGGGGCAATATATTGTGATATGCTAAAACAAATGGGTGAGAATGCCACTGTTGACTTCTCAATATGATGGAAATTCTAGTTTCCTCTTGGAATACCTTGGTGGCATGATAATATGACAGTCAGACCAAAGGAGGGTGCCAGTGTTAATTCATATAATAAATATTAGTAAATCTTAATTTCTTTAGTAACAAAATTTAGTAAAAGAAAGTTCTCTAGTTAATATTAGTAAAGCTAAAGGTAAAGAAAAATTCTAATATTTTCTTCCCATAGCCCAGTAGCTCATGTATCCCCTGAAAGACATTTGTCCTACTTTGAACACCACTGCCTTAGAGAATGTAAACTCCTTGAGGGAAAAGGGATATTCATTTGAACTTTGTATCTCCAGCTCCTAGAACAGTGTTTGACAAAACATAGGTGCTTAAATACATGCTTGTTGATTAATTGGTTGCTACTGAGACTCTGACCTGATAGGCAGATTTTGGTAGCTTGTGGGAAAATGAATTCAGCCAATTGAGAGCCATCCTAAGATGGGAAGAGGCAGTGCTGAAAACTTATTTTGAAAGGACTTAAATTAGCAGCCTATCACAGCACATCCTATGCATAGAAATTCAGCAGTCTTAATTGAGACAACTATATAGCTGAATGAAAACAGGAACAGGAGGCAGACTCCAGAGAAGGAAAATTGTATAGAGAAACTGAGACAGAAATAGCTCTGCAGCAAGTTTGAATCAGCTGGAGAACGCTGTCTTCCCCACCACCTCCCCAGCCCCTCGAGGGGGAACCACACAAAACTCTCCTTGACCTGTCCTCCCAGGTTGGTGGATCCCGTCACCTCGTGTCAGTGAGATTGGGTATCCTCTTCTGCCACCTTCAACCTCCAGGAAGGAAAGAGGAGAGGATATCTTATCAAAATGGGTATCATCAGTTACCACAATCAGGAAGGCAGCAATTGCTGCTGATGGCCCTAACAAGGGATCTAGAATTATTCATCTTATTTCCTAATATGAAGCCTTCAACTTGATGTTCAAGGACCTCGGGACCAAACTGAATATGTTTTAACAGACATTAGCTATTCACTCCAGAAAAAAAAAGTCCCATACTCAAGAAATTTGGGGCTGGTTACATTGGCAGAGGGTTATTTGGCTACAAAGTGAGAGAATTTCTGTTCCCAAACATGAATTTTATATTTATACATTTTGCTGACTTGGGAGAATCAGCATCCGCATTTGGGTAACTGGCCTTACAATGACCTTCTTGCTTCTTTATGGAAAATGTTGAGGGCATTTTATTTAGAAAGAACTGTTTTTCCATGGCCTCAGTAGTCTGTGTTTTTCCCATTCTTTTTAAAGGACATTCACAAGCAGACAAAACTTGTTTCTGGAGCTCATTATTTCCAGTTACTGACTCTCACGTGACATCAGAAACTTTTTCCCCCTTGATACATTATGGTTCCTTTTGAGGGTTCTGCTCTTGCAAACACCAGCATTTGTAAGGTGGTACATTTGGTGAAACTGGCGTGCAATTTATTTTTGGTCTGTATACTCAGAGTGCAGATGTTAGTGGGTAATCCGCAACCCTGAGCTAGGTTTCACAAATCCAGAGAGATTTCCCCTTTCATAGAATCTGTAGTATGTGTTTCCCTTAGAGACCTGGTCTTCAAACAATTTAATACCAGGAAGTGGCCTTTGACTAGTGGCTTTGAAATTTGGTGAATGAATACTTTAACTCCTAATTTGGGGGAGAGGGATGTGGGAAAAAGGAGTGATCCAGAACTCTAGACCACAGATGGACAGCAGAAATAGAACAGTGGTATCACCAATACTAAAAATAATTAAAAGAAGACCTCCAGCAAGGAGAGGATTTTTAGAAAGTCATGGCACAGGAATGAGAACGCATGGAAGGGTTGTGTTCTACATTGGTCTGATTCTCACCTTCTCCTAGAAGTGACTAGCCCTCTCTGGATCTCAGTTTCTTCATGAAGTCATGAGAATTGACTAGGCACTCTTTAAAGACCCTTCCAGTTCTAAAATTTTGTGATTCTAGGATATACTGACTCATACCAAACTTTTAGAAATTTCATTGGAAAGTCCAACTATTCTTCTCAATTCAATTCAGCAAAAATTAACTAAGCATCATCCAAAATACAGGGGCACTGTTGTTATGTGTGGAAGATACAGAGATGAAGAGTGATAATCTCTGCCCTTGAAAATTTTGTATTTTAGTGGGAGTGATATGACATGTGCATAAATAAGCATAACATAAGCAGGAATAAAGGAGATATCAGCACAGGGTGATCTAGGAAAACTGGAGGAGGAAGGCACATTTTCCAGGATGGAGGGGAGGAGAGAATCAAGGAAGGCTTCAGTCGCAAGGCGCCACCTGGGACCGAGCCTTGAAGAAAAAGAGGTTTCTGGCAGGCAGAGATGAAAGGGAAATATATTCTGGGCACGGAGGATTTGACCTACATGAATGTAGAGGGACACAGCGAGCTCAGGGAAATGCTGGTAGTCTAGTTTGGGAGGAATGTAGAATGGATGAAGGCGGAAAATGTAAAATAATGCCAGGAAATAGAAGGAACCGGATTGGGGAGGGCTCTTGAATACCAGGCTAAGGAGTTTGCAGATTATCCTAGGAGCAATAACGATCCACCACTGACCTTTTGAACGAGGGAGTATAGACCAGGCCTCAAGCAGATTATTATGAAAGTGATGGGGAGGGTGGTTTGGAGAGGAGAGAGTCTGGAGGTCAGAAGACCAACAGGAAGGCTACTACAATAATTCAAGGAAGAAGGAATGCCTGCCTGCATTGGAGTGGAGAGAAGTTAACAGGTTTAAGTGATGGGGAAGTTGAACTGTGAAGACTTAGCAACTGATAGTTTAAGGCTTAACACACACAATACACAAGGTGGCTACAAACAGAGACATGTGCAAAAGCCTTAGTCAGTCAATAAACATTTATTAAGCATTCACTCTGAGCCAGGCACTGTACTAAGTGCTGGGAATACAGAGAGAAGCAGAAGACAGGCCCTATTCTCAAGAATCTCACAATCCAATCCATTCTGGAGAGCTGGTTATCATAGTGCCAAACACTTCAGTGGGTGGGGAAAGAGGAGACTGCCCTTGGATGCATCAATAGCCCAAATATTTCAGGGAGTGTGGAAGGCAATGATACGTGCTTAATAAATGTTGGTTGATTGATTGATAGACAAAAATTTGGTTTTTACCCTTTTTGTTCCTGATCTTCAACAGTTCTCCTAAAAAGAAAAGAAAGCAAAGGAGAGAAGGGAACATTTATTAAGTGCCTACTATGTGCCAGGCACTGAGTTAAACACTTTACAAATATTATTTGATCTAAAAAATCTAGAAAAGGGTTTTAGACAAGATAAAAAATTCTTAATATTTTCAGTTGGACTAAAAAGAAGGTTTTTACTATGCTGCCAAGTAGAAGCCCTTCCTTGTAACAAATATGTACAGTCTAGTAAAACAAATCCATACATAAGCCAAACCTGAAGGTACATTTCTCCTTCTCTATCTCTACTCCATCACCTCTTTTTCAAAAATTTGTTTAATAATTTATTTATTTTTAGTTTTCAACATTCACTTCCATAAGATTTTGAGTTTTAAATTTTCTCTCCCTCCTCCTCCCCCCTCCCTAAGATGGCATGTAATCTGATTTAAGCTGTACTTATACATTCATATTAAGCAACTTGTCACATTAGTCATGATGCATAGAAGAATTAGAACTAATGAGAGGAACCATGAGAAAGAAGAAATAAAACTAAACAACAAAAGAAAAGGAGAGCAAATAGTATGCTTCCATCTGCATTCAGACTCCATGGTTCTTTTTTTGGATGTGAATAACATTTTCCATCATGAGTCTTTTGGACTTGTCTTATATCCTTGCATTGCTGAGAAGAGCTAAGTCTATCAAAGTCAGTCATCGCTCCATGTGGCTGTTACTGTGCACAATATCCTCCTGGTTCTGCTCATTTCACTCAGTATCAGACCATACAAGTCTTTCCAGGTTTTTCTGAAGTCTGCCTGCTCGTCATTTCTTATAACACAATAGTATTCCATCACATTCATATACAACAACTTGCTCAGCCATTCCCCAATTGATGGGCTTCCCCTCAATTTCTAATCTTTGCCATCACAGAAAGAGCTACTATAAATATTTTTGTACATGTGGGTCCTTTTCCCATTTGTATGATCTCTTTGGGATATAGCCCTAGAAGTGCTATTGCTGAGTCAAAGGGTATGCACATTTTTATAGCCCTTTGAGCATAGTTCCAAATTGCTCTCCAAAATGGCTCTCTAACAATGCACTAGTGTCGTTCCCAGTCTTGAGAAGAATGGAGGACAAGGGACTGGGGGGCAACTCCACCACTTTTCCAACCTCAGGGACAATCCTTCCTCCATTGTTCCTCCTGGTCACATCTTGGGCACAGTCCCAGAGGCGTCGCTCCTGGGGCCTCCCTCTAGGGGGGTGTTCTGGAGGGAAACTCCTTGGACCAGTGACCTCCCTGGTGGCATTGAAAGCAGGTTTCCCCATTGCTGGAGTTGCCAGGAGCACCCTTGGGTCTTTTCCTGGCCATTGCAGCAGCCAAGAGTTATGCATGTTCTCTGTCTGTAGCCCTTTCCTTTCCCTTTTTCTTTCCTCTGCTGCTACTACCTGTCTGTTGTTTAAAAACTCCAAAGGCCATCTCCAGTAATTGGGCCTGAGGTGTTTGGGGGTCCCACTGCCAATTTCTGCAGTTTCTTCCTAAAATCTGGGGCAGACTGATTAATGAAATACATGCTAAGGATTGTTGCCCCTTCTATAGAATCGGGATCTAAATTCACATACTTTTTAATAGCTTCTACTAGCCTGTCTTGGAAAAGGGCAGGGTTTCCTTTTCTCCCTGAGTAATTTCCTTAATTTTTTGAAAATGGACTTGCTTTTGAAATGCAATTCTTAGGCCTTCTAATGGGCAAATTATCATATAGTCTCTCTTTCCCCTATCCTCACTCTTCTGATAATCCCATCCTGGGTTAGTAGTGGGAATGGCAGCTGTTCTAGTAGGTATTTTGTGGGGTCATTGCTAGCCAAACAATCCCCAAATTTGGGGGCTTGTTCCCAGATTCTCCTCTTTTCATCAGTGGTACAATAGGTGGAAAAGAGGATATGCAAATCACCCCCAAGAAAGCTCAAATTGTAGGAACATGTCCCTAAAGCCCTTAGTAAACTTAGTGGGATCTTCTGAGTATTGCTCCAGTTTCTCTTTAACCTGAATGAGGTCGGAAATGGAGAACAGAACATGCACCCTAGTTGTCCCATTAGGAACTTCCCTTAGGGGAAAAAGCCCCAAAGGCACTGTGGGAACTGGGGTTAGGGTGGAAGGGAGATAGGAAGTCCCACTTCTTGTGAGTGAGGGACTGGGGAATGCTGGCTGAACTGGACTGGACTGCAAAGCTGGGGGATCTGGCTGGCAAGGGGAAAAATCAGCTGGCACCAGAGGAGGGGGAGGGGGAGGGGGAGGAGATACCACTGAAACTGGGTCTGAGGCCAGGACCTGGGTGGTCCTTGCCTCAGGGTAAAGGGCCTGGGGAGGAGGTGCCTAGGCAAGGCCCTTTTCCAAAGCCTGAGTAGGGGTCGCCTCCAGAGCAGGGACCTTTCAGTCTTGGTTGGAGAAGAGCTTGGGATTAGGCAGTTCTTCTCGGTCAGGGAACCATATGTTGAGGTTTAGGGGTGCTGGGACCCCAAAATCAGAACACATGGGTCCTGCCCAAATGAATTTCACCCAAACCTTCTTTCAGCCAAAGGCAAGGTTATTAGAACATCCGCCATATTGGCCAGACTCTTAAGGAATCTAAGCATTTGTATTGCAAAGGCAAGTGGGCCAGATCTTAAGAATCTGAGCCTGTGGCTAGATTTTAAGAATCTGAGCCCCATCACCTCTTTACCAAGAGAGATGGAAGAGGACCCTCCTCAGTTGCTAATTCTCCTACTTCACATAGTCCTTTCCCATTCTAAAGGCCTGGGAAACCAGAACACATTGACTTGGGTGAGGATGCCACCAGAATTGAGGACCAAAGATGAAGCGCACTGTCTGGGGAAGTATTTCTTTGTTTTCTGGGAGAGGGCGAGACAGGAGTCAAGTCAGCAGTCTCAAATCTGAACATTTTGGAACTCGGGTCCATCTTATATGTCTCCACTTGCCTGAGGGGCCCCTCCCAAAAGCCCATATTGCTGAGGAGGCGTTGGATGTTTTCAAAGGAAGCACTAGTGCTCCCAAAATGCTTCACAGCTCACATTGCATAGCTTGCAGGGTCTCAGCTAGTTCTTTGGGATCAGTTCAGAGGCACTGCCCAATCAGGCAAGGAAAGGCAGCACAGAAACTGTGTAGTTTCTTGTTCATACCACCCCCCCCTCCAGATGTGGCTTCAGTCTCCTTGGATTCTAAATACTGTATTGAATTCTCTTGGCCAGATGGTATTAATTGGAGCTGTCTCCAAAGTACAACTTTAAAAGTTTCATTGAAAATGAGAGAGAGAAAGAAAAGAATTAATTCAGTTAACCCAAAATAGGGCACTAATTGACCTTTTAATGCTGTATGTTCAACATGACACTGTGCCATCTGCTTATGCAATTAGGTCAGTAATTAATAATGTAAAACGTTATATTTCCTTTACATGGAATATGGCTTCAAAGCCACAAAGTCAAAGAAAATGGGACCAATACACATCTATGCATTAGATGCTTCTATATCTTTTCCAACAAATATCTGTGTAAGCCAAGGACCCAAACAGAGGGTCTCTCTGCTCCCAAGTGAAAAAGCTCTGGGGAAATGACCTGAAGGTCTCTTCCTGAACGGAGCTTGTCAGAGTAGAGAATTGTTGGAAGGAACTGATCAACTCTTATTACCCTCCTCTATGAAATACTCTCTTGACATTAAAAGATAGGGGAGATCCAATCTAATCCAATCCAGCAGGCATTTAATAAAGGCCTACTATGTGCAAGGCACTAAAGACACCAAGACAAAATGAAAAACAGAGATCAAAGAGGAGAATTTATGGTATTTCCTTCTTTGAAGGGAGAGTTGATTTTTTGCAGAATCCAGCAAGAGAGATAAAAAGGAGCTTTATTTAATGACAAGATGTATCTGAAGGAAAACATGGGTAGTCATCTTCCCAAAGCAATGAGGTGTATGCATGTTGGCATCATCGATTAGCGTTTTCATTTGGTTACGAGAGACTCTCCAATGGCTACTGGGATTTTTTAAAAAAATCTCTCACCAAATCACATGTGAATCAAGGGTGACACCAGTCTGGCTTGAGGTAGAATGAAAATTTTTATTTGTTTGTTTGTTTGTTTGTTTTTTTAATTTTTCCGCATTTTTTCATTCTGGACTTAATGAACATCAACTAGGTAAGCACTTCCATATATTTTTTACAGTAGAACAGAAGGAGTTCTACATGAAAATTGGGCATCTCTATTATGTCCAGATTGCTTTTCTTTTTAAGTTCATTATATATTTGATGTGATACTTTCACCTGTATGAGTCCCCTTTTGTTGTTGTTCAGTCTTTTCAATCATGCCAACCCTTTGTGATCACATTTTGAAGTTTTCCTTTTGTTTTTTAATTTTTTTATTAATTTATTTTGATTTATCAACAATCACTTCCATATGCTTTTGAGTTTAAAATTTTTCTCTCCCTTCCTCCCCACCACCCTCCCCAAGACGGCATACAATCTGATATCGGCTATACATATACATTCCTATTAAACATATTTTCACGTTAGTGATGTTGTAAGAATTAGAACCAATGGGAGGAACCACCAGAAAGAGGAAACAAAATTCAACAGAAGAGAAAAAAAAATAGCAAATAGTATGCTTCAACCTGCATTCAAATTCCATAGTTTTTTCTTTGGATGTGGATAGCATTTTCCATCACGAGGCCTTTGGAGATGTCTCAGATCCTTGTATTGCTGGGAAAGGTCAAGTTTATCAATATTAGTCATCGCACAGCATGGCTGTTATCATGTACAACGTTCTCTTGGTTCTGCTCACTTCACTCAGCATCAGACCATACAAGTCTTTCCAGGTTTTTCTGAAGTCAGCCTGTTCATCATTTCTTATAGCACAATAGCATTCCATTACATTCATATGTCACAACTTGCTCAGCCATTCCCCAACTGATGGGCATCCTCTCAATTTCCAATTCTTTGCCATCACAAAAAGAGCTGCTATGCATATTTTTGTACATGTGGGTCCTTTTCCCATTTGTATGATCTCTTTGGGATATAGAAGTGCTGTTGCTGGATCAAAGGGTATGCACATTTCTATAGCCCTTTGGGTATAGTTCCAAATTGCTCTCCAAAATGGTTGGATCATTTCACAACTCCACCAACAATGCATTAGTGTTCCAATTTTCCCACATCTTCTCCAACATTTATAATTTTCTTGGTTTATCATCTTGGCCAATCTGATAGGTATAATGTGGTACCTCAGACAGTTGTTTTGATTTGCATTTCTCTAATCAATAGTGATTTAGAGCATTTTTTCATATGGCTATAGATGGCTTTAATTTCTTCATCTGAGAACTTCCTGTTCCTATCCTTTGACCATTTATCAGTTGGGGAATGACTTGTATTCTTATAAATTTGACTTAATTCTCTATATATTTTAGAAATGAGGCCTTTATCAGAGATACTGGCTATAAAAATTCTTTCCCAATTTTCTAACTTCCTTCTAATCTTAGTTGGAAAGTTTTTTTTAATTCAAATTTTGTTGCCGTCTATTTTGATATCACAGACAGTTCTGGATACATACCTATTTCCCCCACCTAGTGAGTCTCCCATAGTAACAAAGAAAAACAGATGAATAAAACTAACCAGCACAATGACCACGTATGATAGCATATGCAACTTTTTGCACCTCTGGTCCCCCACCTCTCCAAGAAAAGGAGAAAGGTACATTTCCTCATCTCTTCTCTGGTACCAAGATTGGTCACTACAATTATGCAACATTCCATTTATGCCACAGCATCAATTCATACCAGTCTTCCCATGTTTTTCTGAATTCCTCATATTCATAATTTATTTTTAGCACAATGAAATTCTATTACATTCATCATCATTAATTCATCAGTTTCCCAACATGGGCAACCACATTATTTCCAGTTTTGAGTGACCACAAAAAGTGATGCTGTTAATATTCTGTTATATATATTAGCCCTTTCTTTCTCTCTTTAACTTTGACTTTCTTGGGTATTATGCTTAACTAACTGAATGTGTTCATTCTTTGATGAGGTCTAGGAGGACAATGGTCCCTCTAAAAATGAGATCTTGAAGTCTGTACCAGACAGGTAAGCAGTGACATTTGGAGACAGGAAAGAGAAAAGGGAGATGAAAAGCCTTAAAGCTTTTTAAGAAACTAAAATCAGAGAACATAAAGAAGGATTTAGTAAGTGGAGGTTGATGGCGATAGGGGAAGGACAGCTCCTTTAAGACTTTTTCTAGGCTTTGTGGCAGGAAGTTGATCAAAGAAACACCAGTGAGCAAAATTCAAAGGAACCCTCAGGGTCAGGTCTGTGTTGTTAAAAGAAGAATCATTTTGACCTGGAATTAGGGGAGGGCCTGGGTTTGAGACAGAGAGTGTCAAGGCTTATTAACACATCTCTGTCCATCACATCGACTTGCCTTGTCTTGATTCCTTGGACCAGTTTTACCAAGTCTTTTAGGCCATTGCTACCATTGACTTAGGAACAGCCATTCAGATGAAGAAGTGTAGAGGGTTCCTGCCAAAATGGTGGCTGAAGCCCATGGAAAACTGGAAGACTTCCTTACTGACCAGAAGAACCATGAGAAAGTGCTCTGGTGTAGAGTAAAGAGTGAAGTAGAAGTGAAATAAGTAGAATTAGACATGACCGTTAATGGAAGGGGTCAAACTAAAGTGCGTAATTTGATCACAAACATACAACTGGGTTGAAGCCTTTAGGTAAGTTAGGGAACGTCTCTTTCACGGCTCAGCTGAGATGCCCACTCCTAAACAAAGCCTTTCCTGATCCCCAAAGTTACTGTACTTACATGTTATATCCCAGAATAGAATGTAAGCTCCTTGAGGACGGGCACTGTCTTTAGTTTTGTCCTTGTATCACTAGCAGCAGTGCTTTATACAGTCAGTCAAAAGGCATTTATTCTTAATATTTTATTTTTAATTTATTCTTAATAAATGCCTACTATGTGCCAGATATTCAACAAGTGATTGTTGAATTGCTCTGAATTATGAGGATAGGTTCTGTGTTCCTGCTCCATGGCTGGCCCTATTCTCATAACTTGGTGCCTCTGGTCACAAGGACTGGACAAGAAAGTTCACGTGTAATCATGCACATCCATCACCACTTCCCGAGAAAGAAAGAAAGAAAGAAAGAAAGAAAGAAAGAAAGAAAGAAAGAAAGAAAGAAAGAAAGAAAGAAAGAAAGAAAGAAAGAAAGAAAGAAAGAAAGAAAGAAAGAAAGCAAATACATGGTTGATGGTCAACAGGATTACATTTCTGATCCAAGGACTGAACCTTCTTCCATCTGCCCAAGCTCACTGCCTATTTACCATTGGATAGAGCTTAAATGGCATTTGCATATCTTATCTGATTACCCTGCTGCAAAATCTTTTTACCAAAACTGAATCAAAAATACCTGGGTTCTAATCTGACTTCTGACACACTTAATAGCTTTATGACCTGGAGCAAGTCACTTAACCCTGTTTGCCTCAGTTTCCTCATCTGTAAAATGAGCTGGAGAAGGAAACGGCAAACCTCTTCAGTACTTTTGCCAAGAAACTCCCAAATGGGTCACAGAGTAGGACATGACTAGATAGGACTGAACAACAACAACATTATCTCTTCCAGCTCCAAATCTATGACGGTGACTATGAGAAGAAGAAGGACTGTCCCAGGACTGTCATGGGAATTGAATGAAATGATATGTGTAAAGTGCTTTGCAAACCTTGAAGTGCTATACAGATGCCAACCTTCTCCTCCTCCTCTTCCTCCTCCTCCTTCTCATAGTCACTATCACAGATCTGGAGCTGAAGAGAAGCTAGCAACAGAGCTGCCATAGCAATTTATATTTAGTGTGTTGTGGGCAAGCAGGAAACCCTTTGAGGTACTGAGTTTAAATAAGTACTCCTGAAACTGGCTCAGAAAACCCAGGTTTTGGCTGGTGGCCTGTGCAGGACCCTCCAGTTTATTCAGTTTTCTAGAACGTCTCAAAATTTATTTATCTACAAAATAGTGGCCGAGGCCTTTAACTCCGCCAGAGAAGTCCGCCTAGAGGACTTGGGAACCTCTTGGGTTCATGGATGCTTCTAGGATCATAGACTTAGAAAGGGCATTAGAGGCATCCAAATCAACCCCATCTCCCATTTTGCAAGTAAAAGAAGGTTAAGTGACTTGTCCAAGATCACATGACTTATGTCTGAGAAGGGATTGAACTCAGGTTCTCTTATCATGTTACAAACTTTGTTCTTCAGAAAATCCTATTTCAAAGCCACACTGTTGATTTACCTCACTAGGGTTGTCCATGATGTACGTACTGAAGAGAAGAGAACACTAAAGCCCCTTTTGCCACTCCCCAGTTCTAAGGAAAGGATGAATTTCCACCATGTTGGCTCCAGCAAATAGCATGGAACCTCAGAGCCTAAACTAGAACCATGTGTGTGATCCGTGTGACTCAAGGCAACTCACTAAACCTCCATGTGCTTCAGTTTCCTCATCCATAAAAGTTGAGTTGGAATTTGTGTCCTCTCAGGTACCCTCCAGCTCGGAATCTATGATCCTATCATCAAGTCCATGAAAGCAAAACAACTCGGGCCTTCCAGTGTTCTCGGCAAGAAGGAGCAACTGCTCTAATTTAAATGCCAGCTAGTTCACATGTGGATCGCTGGAAAACTCACCCACCGTGTGAGTAAGGAAACTGGAAAGAATGTTAGTCTTCCCTGGGATTTCATTTGACAGCTTTCTGGCTCTGTGGACAGGGGCAAGATCATCCCTTCATACTTTAAAAAAAAAAAAAAGAAGAAGAAAAAAAAAAGGCAACCAGCCCCAAACCACCCAACCCTCTGAAATAACAGCTCAATGGGAAAAAATGTGCAGCTCAGAAATGACCACAGTCCGTTTTGCAACCTTCTCTCTTTTCAGAGGCGGCACATTTTCTGTAATTGGACAATGTGCTTGTTCCACTTCTTCTCTGCCAGGCAAACATACAGTAAACGGTCAGCTTGGACCATGTAATCTCTTCCCCGTAAAGCCGCCAACATCTGTTGCCCAGTTGTTGCGTGGCTGGAACATTAATGTAGCTTCTAATTTCACTCTTTGAGTTCAACAGAAAAAAGTTTTTAATGAGCACATGTAATTCATACTTTCCAACTTCAGAAAGCCCTGAAAAAAAAAAACCCTGGGCTTTTATGACTGACAGCTCTATAATATGAGAGCATTTTAAAAAATCCATTTCCTCCTCATTCCCCTTAATATGTTAGCTTAAATATGTTACCATCTTCCCTTCCCAATCAAGATTTTCAAACATTTATTTGTTTTTGCGGTTTTAATAGAGCTTGGTGTGTAGGAAGAGTGTTGGATTTGGAAACTGTGGACCTGAGTTCAGATCCTGCCACTCACTACCCATACGACATTGGGAAATTTAACCTCTTTGTAAATTGTGGGGCTTGGACTGGATGACTTCTAAATTCCCTTCCAAAATCTACAGCCCACCTCAAAAAAGCTATGATCTGATCAGGTACTCATCCAGCTAATTTAATTTTTCAGGTTTATGCTACATTTTAGAAGAACTACTGATGAGGTATCTCATATTATTCTTGTACAGTAGATGGGGAAATAAGGATTAGACAATATTACCAACAGATGATTCAGGATTGGTAGCATGGCCAAACTCAGACTAATTGTTAATTGTTCAATATAATTTTGGCAAGAGGTCTCCCATGGAATATCACCAGAGTGCTCTGCGTGGGCTTGTACTGTTTAATATTTTGATCAGTGACGTAGATAAAGGTATGGAAGAAATGACACAAAGCCGGGAGAGATAGCTAACACACTGGATAAGAGTCAGGCTTGAAAAGAATCTTTATTGGCTAGAGAATTGGCCTGAATTTAATAAGATGAAAGTCAATAGGGATAAATGAAAAGTTTTACACTTGGGTACAAAATATCAATTTCAAAAAAAAAAAAAAAGATGAGGGGGGCATGGTTAGACAACCATTTCTCTGAAAAAAATCTGAGGATTTTAATAGAACGTGAGCACAATATAAGTCAGCAGGTTGATATGGCAGCCAAAAAAACTAATGTAATCTTGAGCTACATTAAGAGGAGAAAAGTTTTCAGGAATAGAGGGGTGACTATTTGTGTGCTCATACATGTTTAACAACTGACTCTATGGCCCTTGAGCCTCATGTGAAGTGGGTCCAACATACCATTGGATGTGACAGTCCCATTGTACTCTGCCCACATCAGGTCTCACCTATAGCACTGTGTTCCGTTCTGGGCACTACAATTTAAGATAGTCATTGTGAGCTAGAGATTGTGCAGAAGAGGGCAAGCAAGATACCAAAGGGACTTGCATTCATGTCACATGAGTTTTGGTTGAAGGAAATGGGAGTGTTTATCCTGAAGAAGGGAAGGCTCAGGAGTGGGGATGGGATGTGATAGTACTTGAAAGGTTGTCAAGTGAAGAAGGGATTAGGCAGGGCCAGAAGCAATGAATGGAACTTGTAAACAGGAAAATTGAAGTTTGCTATTAGGACAAAATTCCTAAAAATTAGAGCTGTCCCAAAATGGAACATGATGCCTGGAAATATGGTGGGATCTCCCCCCTTGGAGATCTTTCAAAAGAGGCAAGTTGGGTATGTGATGGTGGTGATTCCTTTCATTTATGGATTGAGCTAGATGGCTGCTAAGGTGTCTTCCAACTCTCAAATTCTATGATCTCATTTACTACAGCTAGATTATTAAATAAAAGTTGTGTGAGATCCCCTCCTCCCACACAAACAGAATCACTTTTGTCCATTTATAAACAACTGAAAGTTGGCATTAATGAAACTACCCCTTGACTCATGGTGGGAGAATCCAGTTCTAAAACTTGCTCTTACTCTCCTATCTGTTTATGCTGAAGAAAGATGGAATCAGTAATGGGGTATGTTCATGCCAATTGAAATTCACTTTTCCCACTTTGCATTTCTGGGTATGGCCTCCAGCCTTTGGACCAGAAATGGACTCTACTTTGTTTGATGTGATTAGAGATTGACCTCTTGTTTCAGAATTTTACTTACATCAACTTTAGGGTTTTGTTGTTTGTCCTTGTCCTAGGAACATGACCAAAGAGACCAGAGCAGAACTATTTGCTATCAATAACATCACATTAGCAGGTCTCCCCGTAGCTGTCTATATTAGTAACCAAACCCTTGAGTCATTTCAAAAGTTATGCCCTTTCCCTTTGGGGGCTTTCTCTATTTAAAGTTTGATGAAGTTTTCAGAGTGATTATAGAGGTCCCAGAATGAACTTTTAAAAAATGTGGCATGTTAACGGCTGCTGAATGTACTGCAGATGTTTGGCAAACACTCATACCCTGCATTGCCAAGTATATTTCTGTCTAACCAAAGGAGGGCAATGAGGTGGATTCCAAAGCATGCAGAGTTGAAAGGGTTAATATACAGATTGATTTTGCTTTTTATGGGAGATTAAGGTATCAGCTTCCCCACTTCAGTCTCCAGCATGGTCAGAAAGAAAGGATACTGGCTGAACAATGAATTCAACTCAACCATCTTTTACTGAACATCTATGTCTATTAAGTGCTTTTTCTAATGTTTCTGGGTCTTTTTTTTGTTATCATTATTAATTTATTTATCAATTCATTGATTTATATATTTATTTTCTATGCAGAACATATTTCCATATTAGCCATGCTGTGAAAGAAAAAAGAGCAAGAAAAATAAAGTGGAAAAAAGTTGTGTCAATCTGCATTCAGAGTTCATCAGTTCTCTCTCTGGAGGTGGATGACATTTTTCATCATGAGGTCTTTGTATTGACTTGGATCATTGTATTGAGCAGAGCAGATAAGTCTTTCACAGCTGATCATCATACAATATTGCTGTTACTATGCACAATGTTCTCTTGGTTCTGCTCATTTCACTTAACATGAGTTCATATAAGTCTTCCCAGGTTTTTCTGAAACCATCCTGCTCACCATTTCTTATAGTACAACAGTATTGCATCAGAATCATATACCACAACTTGTTCAGCCATTCCCCAATTGATGGGTATCCCCTCAATTTCCAGTTCTTTGCCACCACAAAAAGAGCTGCTATAAACATTTTTGGACACATAGATCCTTTTTCTTATTCTCTGATCTCTTTGGAGTACAGACCTAGTAGTGGTATTGCTGGATCAAAGAGTATGCATAGTTTCATAGCCCTTTAGGCAGAGTTCCAGACTGTTCTCCAGAATAGTCACACCAACTCATAACTCCAACAGTGCATTAGTGTCCTTATTTTTCCACATTCCCTCCAGCATTTATCATTTTTCTATTGTCATGTTAGCTACAGTGATAAGTATGAGGTGGTACATCAGCGTTGTTTTAATTTGCATTTTTCTAATCAAGAGTGATTTGGAGCATTTTTTCATGTGACTATTGATAGCTTTGAATCCTCCTCCTGAAAACTGCCTGTTCATATCGTTTGACCATTTGTCAACTGGGGTTTTCCAATGCTTCTGTAATGATGTGGAGTCGACCCTGCCTTCTCAAAGACCATGCCAGATGAGTGTAAACTCAGATAATTCTTACTTAAGTCTTTGAGTCCAAGCTTAGTGATGGGCTACATGGATATATTTGTTGGCCAAACATCAGGTTAGCGAAGGGCAGTGAGGTTCATAATGGGGGTGAATTTTTCAGCCATAGAATCTCTTGAGACCTATATTCTAAGGAACAGAAAAACAGTGAGCTGCATCAGAGGAAGGCATAGCCACACAGATGTGAAACTAGGGATCTTGGAAGTATATAACAAAGTTTTATGACTAGTCCTGGGGAATAAAAGATGAATAGCATAATGCCTGAATAGCAAGTCCTAAGAAGGACACTGAATCAAGACCAAAGTCCATGATGTCCGAGAGGACAGTGGGCCTTTTCTACTAAACAGAGAAGGAACTCTGGTGTTTTTAATTGAGAATCAACAAACAGAGAGTCAGAGAGATACTGTGGGAAAGATGCTGGACTGGGAATCAGAGGATGTTGGTTCAGATTCTACTTCTTCTACTTATTATTTGACTGTGGACAGCTCACCTTACCGGGCCTCAGTTTCCCCATCTGTATAATGAAGTGGGCAAAGTAGATGGCCTTGAATGCCTCTTCCAACTGTATATCTGTGATCATAGGTAGAAAGTTCTAGGACAAATTATCTTAGAGTATGATAAATGCGTATGTCCAGATTTCTCCTAATAAGAAAGAGGGAGAGAGGAACGTGATGGGGGAAGAACAGAAGAGAACCTAGTAAATCTAGTCCAAATCCCTCATTTTACAGAGGTAGTGAGATTCTGGACTTGCTCTCCCAACCCACTTGCACACTAATACAGATCCCCAGAATTTGGCTGGCCACTCTCCCCACCGGACTCTAGGAGTACCCCTGAGAGAGGGGCATTATTATCTAAAACTATCAGCTTGAGCCTCATTCTAGTTTGCTTTTCTCACTATCCGTCACTGCCCAATATTTCCTCAGTATCATTGATACCAGTGATTAGTTCTTTGATTAGCAATTTAACCAGTTGCTATCTCCTTAATATTGATAAGCAGTTTACGTAAATTAGCTTCTACAAAGGGATGTTTACTGAGAGGATATAGCACCATTAGAAATTCAAACACCTCCCTCAGAATCAAGCAATATTCTTCCCTAAATGGCTTTGATTCTTGAGGTCAGTGGGCTTTACATTAAAACATTTATTCCACTAAGCTCACTTCTGTACATGGCATTGCCAGTAGATGTATTCTCTCCTTAGATTGTAGGACACAGGGTTTTGGCTTCAGGGGTCAATCCATTGCTGGGCTGGGTCAATCAGATGACTCCTCAGGGCTGCATCGGCATCTCACCCAGTTCTGTTGCTGTGACTATGGCAGTCTCTGTCATCGCTAAACCTCTGCTAGCAACTCTGATCTTTGGAGATCTCACAAGGCCCTGTACTAAGGAAAGGAAGCAGCCCCATCCCAGACGTGTGTACCTCCATTAGCCCTTTGGAGCTCAAGGAGTCATCCTTGAATCTGATGGCCAGCAGGAAGGGAAAAAAGTGAGTTTCTCTATTGGAGCCTTTTGTATCCATGTATCCTCACTTGCAGCTCAGCAGATAACCAAAGACTCTTCTTCGTATTGTAAAGTCACAGAATACCTGGGGATGCCCTCAATCCAGGTAGGTTCCTTGCATTGCATGTCAGCATGCTGTAACAGAAGCAGGCTCCCCGAGCATCCCCATAGCCTGGCAGAAGACAGTGAATGCTCTCAAGACTGGGCCAGCATTGGCCAGTCCTCTTATTATACAGAGTAAAAAATTGAGGGCTGAAGAGTTAAAGTTACCTGTCCAAGATCTTGTGGGGAGTAAGTGGCAGAACCAAGATTTGTGAGAGGGAAGAGAGGGAAAAAGATAGGGGAGAAGAGAGAGAAATGGAAGGAGAGAGAGGGAAGGGAAAAGAGAAAGGGAAGGGAAGAGAGAAAGAGAGGAAAGGAGGAGAGAGGAGAAAGAGAAGGAAAGAGAGGGAAGGAAGAAGAGGAAAAGAGAGATAAACAGGAGGGAAGGAGACAGAAAGAGAGAAGGAGATAGAGGAGGGGGGAGAGAGGGAGAGGAGAGAGAGAGGGAGAAGAGAGGGAAGGAAAAAAGGGAGGGGGAGAGAGGGGGAGGGGAAAAGAGAGGAGGAGGAGGGAGAAGAGGAAGGATGGAAAGAATGACCCAAAATACAGAAACATGAAATCCAAGCGTAACTGATCCCAATCTAGAGCGATGATTTTGCCTTTCCATCCATCCATTAAGAGGATCTGGCCTTGTTTCCTACTCATCAGTTTCAAGGTAACACTGGCTTGTTTCCATCTTGTCCTGTGGAGCCCATCCCTGAACTTCCCTTTGCTGGGCAGCAGTGCAAAGGCTCCTGCCACATTTGTGACTCTGTAGGTTTCCTCAGGAAGGGCTCTGTATCTCAGAAGGAGCATAAATAATGGAGGGGTTGCTATGCACCACGCTCCAGCTGAACACTAAAGTAAATAGCCACGTATAACATGCGAAACCAGACAGAGTATGAATTACTCCCCTGCCTAACCAGCAAGAAACTTAGAAAGCCTCGTCCTTGAAACATTGTACATTTTTTAATTAAATACATATTTTATGCATTTGTGCCATAAATACCCTTTGGTCAGCTGACTGGGCACTCCTGGGGTTTTCAGGGGTAGAACTGAGAAGTACAAGCAGTCCCCTGGTTTTGGACAATTTGCATTTCACAGCTAAGCTGTGTGTGTGGAACTGTTGCATGAGATAACATGTCTGTGTTAGGAGCCATATTCTGAGGCCCTCCCTCACCCAGTAATCTAGGTACAAAAAGCTAGGGTGGGAGAAGTCAGAGACTCCTCCCTCAGGCATCTGGAATGACCAGCACCTGTCTCAGGTTAAACCGTGGCCTCTTGAACAATGCACTGCACTCACCTCTCAGGAGCTCTTACAATGGCTATCAAGATGGAAAGGCCTTGAGTAAAGGCTGGTCTGTTGCCCCAAGAGCAGCCTAGCTGAGCCCAGCAAAGCTTTCATGGAAGGCCAGCCCCCCAGGTGATAAATGTTTTTGGCCGGGCAGCCTATGAAATAAGTAAAAACTCACGGCTGCCCTCAGCCCCGTGAGGTGTCATCTGGCTTCCCCAGTGAAAGTGTCAGAGTGGAGAAAATAGCCTGAAAAAGTATAAATAATCATCTAGTTTTTGAATATCCTGCCACCATGGCACTCGAGGCATGCTTTCGGATGGCAGAATCTCATCCATATCGACACTATTGCGACAAATGAAACAAGAAGACATGCTGTTTCAGCTCAGTGGAAAGGTGGCTCTTCTCAGAGAGGCAAATGGAGGGGTGGCAAGACTTGGATTCGCTACGTCTCCATCCACTATGGCTGATAGTCTGTCTGGGTTATTTCACTTTGCAGTGCTCATCAGCATGATTAAAGAAATCACCAGAGGGATATCTGGGAAAGAGCACAAGATCTGGAGTCAGAGGAAATGGGTTCAAATCCCACCTTGGGCACATATTTCCAGTGTTCCTGGATGACTTTGGACAAGTCACTTAACCTTTCTGGGCCTTAGTTTTCTTATCCGTAAAGTGAGAGAATTAAACTAGATGGTCTCTGACTCTGATTTTTAAAATCTTGCCTCAGACGCTTAATGGTTATGTGACCTGGGGTCATCCTCAGTTTCCTCATCTATAAAATGCGGATCATAGAACCTACCTCCTCACATGGGTGTGGTGAGGATCCAATGAGATAATCTGTGTAAAGTGTTTTGCAAATCTTTAAAGAGTTATATAAATGCAACTACCTGTTATTATCATCTTGTGGACCCTGAAGATAATGGCAGCTAACACCATCCATAATGGAGGACAAAGAATTTGACAGATCTTCCAATAAAAGTTAACATATACCTTTATACGTGGTGATTTCATTGTGAAAGTGGGCACCGTGAAAATTATGTTTGGGATCAAGAAACGAAAGGGGCCATCCACTTAAAAGCTTTATACTCATACAACACGAATACTTTCTTCTTCACGAATATGAAGTTATTAGATGTGGGAAGCACCAAAAGGCACCATAAAAGATGGAAGTGATTATATCTCAATGGACCAGAAACGATTGATTCCAGAGGTAACAGTCGGTGCAGAACGTGTTGTCTACATGCAGTCAGATCCTCCAGTGGGTTAGAGCAAAAGCAAGTGTGAGCATCAAATTACTAGGTGGTACAGTGGATAGAATGCCGGACCTGGAGTGAGGAAGACTCATCTTCCTGAGTTCAAATCTGGCTTCAGCCACTTACTAGCTGTGGGACCCTGGGCAAGTCACTTAGTCTTGTTTGCCTCAGTTTCCTCATCTGGAAAATGAGCTGGAGAAGAAAATAGCAAACCACTCCAGTGTCTCAGACAAGAAAACCCCAAATGGGGTCACAGAGAGTCAAGACATAACTGAAAACAACTAAGCAACAACAGAGATGAGAAGATGCTGTGTGTGACTACAGCAACTCCAACCCAATTCAAGAAAAAAAAAGCTGTCAAGTATTAAAAATGGGGAAAGTATAGAGGTAAAAGATCCTAACTCTCATCCTTTCTAAGAGAAATTGGTAAATGTCACCATAATAAGAAGGCTGGAAAAGCTCAGCACATTTTCAGTCTCTTTGCCAAGTGAATGGGCCAGGCAACCAGGGACAACATTTAGAGTAATAGGTGAACCAGCCCCTTTGATTTCTACCACTTTGTTACCCTATCATTCAATCAGTCAATCAAATTAAACATTTATTAAGCACTTACTGTGTACCTGGCACTGGCTAGGCTCTGGGGATAGAAAGTCAAAGCAAAAACGAATTGAGGAGATGAGGAAGAATGGGAAAGGATGACGTTGGCTCATGCTCATTTCTTAGCCTCCCTTTTCGCTCAGATCCCTGCCCATAAGTGAGGACTGAGAAGACACCTTTGCTATGGGAAATTAGGTCCACTGAATAAAGTAAAGCCCAGTTTGGCATTTAAATCCCTTCACAATCTGGATCCAGCCTGGCCTCCTAGGCTGCACTATCCCCTTCCACGTACTCTGTGTCAGCTAACAGGTCTCTCTACTCTGGGCACCAAGCTCCACGTAACAACTCTCATCTCTGTGCCTTTGCCTCAATTGCCCATCATTCTTGGAATCTGCCCAGACTTTTTAGAATCCCTAGATTCCTGTAAGGATTGTCTTAGGCACAACCTCCTATTGGAAACCTTTCCTGAAACCCCTACTCATCAGCCCTCTCTTCCTCTAATGATAATGCTGACATTTATCTATTTACACGCTTGAGACACCCCCTCCCCGGTAGAATGTAAGCTCTAGAGGGCAGTTAGTTACTGGTTTGGTTTTGTCTTTCTATCCCCAGTGCATACCACAGTGCCTTGCACATAGTAGGTGTTTAATAAACGCTTGTTGAATTGCATGATGATGTTTACAGAGAGCCTGATCTCTGCCAGGAATCAAGTAGCCTGATACCCAGCTGTGCCACCTTCCTGGCCCCACCATAAACTGGGCTTTTGTGTACCCACCGCACCCCTATTCCTCCATCAGCTCCAGCATGAGGGCTGAATGCTGTCTCCATGCTTTTGTATGATCTCTGCCCCAGAGAACATGCCCTGTGCCAGAAAATTGGCGTCAAACACATACCCCAGGAGAAAAAGGGGCTTTGGAAATGTATGGAGATCTAGGGGGAAATTTCAAAAGGCCCCAGTGGTCTTTGATAAGCTTAATGAATATTTCAAACTGAGAGGGAAAAAATCCAACAGGTGGTGTAAGGGATGGATGCCTGCCAAGAGATTGGATCTCAGCCACCAGCAGCTGTGAGCTGGGTAAGTCACACTGCTCTCTGACAGACACATTGTAGGGTATTCTCCCTCAAGGGAGCTTCATTAGTCTAACCAATGCCCCTCCCAGTCAGGGATATCTGGGGGTGGGGGGGGAGGGGTTTCCACTGCTACTGGTGACCAGAGCCAAACCTGTACAGCCCACTTCAAACTTTCCAAATCCCTCCTTCCCCCCTATTCTCAGGGAAACCTCAATTTTCTATGAAATGTCTACCCGGAGTCCCCTAGTGGACTCTCTCTCCTTGGCCTTCACCAATGGATATTGGGGAGGTTGGAAATGCCTCTCTTTGATTCAGTAAAATACAATTCAGTGAATGCTGATTGAGTCAGCATAGTGTAGTCGATAGGGCAGCTAGGTGGTGCTGTGGATAGAGTGCCAGGCCTGAAGTCAGAAAGACTCCTCTTCCTGATTTGAAATCTGGCCTCAGATACTTGTTAGCTGTGTGACCCTGGGCAAGTCACTTAACCCTCTTTGCCTTGGTTTCCTCATCTGAAAAATGAAGTGGGAAAGGAAACAGCAAATCACTCCAGTATCTTTGCCAAGAAAACTCCAAATGGGATCTCAAAGAGTCAGGTGTGACTGAACAACAAAGACCTGAGTTCAGATCCCTGACTAGTTCTGAGATCATGGGTGAGTTGCTTAACTTCTTGGAGACTCAATTTCCTCATCTGCAAAATGGGATAATAATACTTGTAGGTTTTCCTTCACAGGGCTCTGCATACTCTAAATGTCATTTATGATTATTATTAATAATAATAATAATAGCTAGCATTTCTACAGCACTTTTAAGGTTTGCAAAGTGCTTTATATATGTTAACACATTTGATATTCACAACAACCTGTGAAGTAGGTGCTCCCATTTTACAGATGAAGAAACTGAGTGACAGAGATGTTAAGTGACTCGCCCAGGGTTGTACAGCAGATACTTGTAAGTGAGGCAGAATTTGAACTCGGGTCTTCTTCACTCTATGCCTCACTCTATCCACTGTACTGTGTTTAGCACTTAGCAGATTCAAGGGACTAGACTGAAGATGCAAAGATGAAATAAGACATAAGCCCCACTCCCAAGGAGTTTATAATCTCATGGGTGGGGAGGAAGGCCAAGACAAGAGCATAAATGAGTGTGTAAGGTAGAATATGCCAGGGCCAAGGAGAAAGGCAGACAAATTAGGAGAAGAGATCCCACTTCTCTAGCACTTTAAGGTTTGTATCATCAAGTGTCTTCTTCTCAACAGCGCTCAGGGAAGGTTTTCCAAAGTGCTTTTAGAAAGTCTGCAAAGGGAAAGAGGAGCCATTTTCAGTTGAAAGAGAAGGCTTCTCGCAGGAAGGGGGTGCTAGAGTTGGGCCAGGAAAGAAGAGAAGGGGTTTGACCTATAGGAAAACAGATGGCGCTCAGCCTATGTACTAACACGTGGTGGGAGAGGCAAGGATGAGGTCCAGCTACTCCCCCAGACTGGCCGGACCTTAGAGGAGAAGCGTGGGAAATGAGGTGGATCCCAGGCGGCTATAGAGAGCTTGAAATGCTCTCAGGCTAAGGAACTTGCACTTTATTATATTGTTTAGGGTCTGTAGGCAGTCAGTGAGCAAGCGAGTATTCATTAAACACTGTGTTCTAGTCACTGTACTGAGTGTTAGGGCTACAAAGAAAGGAAAAAAAAAAACATAGTGTCTGCTCTCAAGGAGCTTACATCCTAATATGGGAGACAACATGCAAGCATGTACATACAAAATGTGTGTATGTGCCTGTATGTATGTGTAGGGCAGCTAGGTGGCGCCATAGTGCAGAGTGCTGGGCCTGGAGTCAGGAAGACTCATCTTCCTGAGTTCAAATCCAACATCAGACACTAGCTGGGTTACCCTGGGCAAGTCACTTAACCCTGTTTTCCTCAGTTTCCTCACCTGCAAAATAAGCTGGAGAAGGAAATGGCAAAGCACTCCAGTATCATTGCAGAGAAAACCCCAAATGGGGTCATGAAGAGTTGGACATGACTGAAACGACCGACCAACATATACGTATATAGAGATATATACACACTAGGCACGCATATCTTATATATACATAGTTGCTTGCATGTTGTCTTCCACATTGAAATGTGTGCATAGGGTCCTCGTGTATGCACACACGTGCACATACTGTGCGCACACGTGTGCGCACATGCATATATGTATACTCACACATGTATGTGTGCACACACATATTGTGTGCATGTAAGGCAATGAGGAGAACAAGAAAGGCCTCTTGCAGAAGATGGGAATCGAGCTAAGTCTTGAAGGAGGCCAGGGAAGTCCGAAGGCAGAAGTGACCAGAGAGAGAGCATTCCGGGCACATGCAACAGCCAGGAAAAAGATGCAGAGTCGTTGGGACAAAGAGCGACGTTTGTGGGGAGTAGCATCAAAAGAATGAGAATACAGGAAGGGGCCAGGCTGTGGAGGCCCTCAGAAGTCAACGGGCCATGTTGTGAAGGCTGGATTGACAGGACTTGTAGCTGATGAGGAGAGGGAAGGAGAGCGAAAGGCAGAATGCCATCCCCAGTTTTTAGGCCAGGTGAATGGGAGGAAGCTGGGGAATTGGAAAGCGGAAAGTTTTGGAAGGAAATGACGTTCCAAGAGAACAATCAGCCGGCACTGGAAATGTGGAGCCTCAAGCTCATGGTATTAAATGGGTATTACACATAAATACAGTGATTGTAGAGCCTTAGAGGTTTTGTCAACTGTCTGTAAAGTACTGTGAGCTGGGTGGTGTCACAGTGCATAAAGCGCCAGACCTGGCGTCAGGACGACCCATCTTCCTATGTTCAAATCTGGCCTCAGACGCTAGCTGTGTGACCCTGGGCAAGTCACTTCACCCTATTTGCCTCCATTTCCTCATCTCTAAAATGAGCTGGTGAAGGAAATGGCAAACCCCTTCAGTATCTTTGAGGCCCTATGGGGTCACGAAGAGTTGACAAGACTGAAAAACAACTGAATAACAACCTAACTTCCTTCTACTTTTTCTCCCTCTTAGATCTGGAACCGAAAAACCACTTCAAACATATCAATTGAATCCAACCTCTGATGCTTACCATTTGTAATCTACCTGACCTCCCTTTGCCTCAGTTTCCTCATCTGTAAAATGAGAGGATTGGACTAGATGGCACATATGGTCCCTTCCAGCTCTGAACCTGGATCTCGTGATTGCTGTGAGCTTCCTAGACTATAAGCTTCAAGAGGGCAGAGTCTTAACCTTCCTTTTATCCCCTAGCAGCCCTGGTCCAGCCCCTGCACGTGGGAGGTCATCAATAACCATTTGTGAAATGACCGAGTTCTTTGTCCATCATGAATAATCTCATTGACATGCCTCAAGAATGAAAGTTCTGTCCTTGGCCATAATTTGAGCTTTAAAAGCACAGGAGGGACACAGAAGAATCACTTCGTATGTACCACTGCCATAAATTCAAACCACCAAAGAGAAGGGAGGAGAATGCAAGCCCTTCTCTGCAGGCTGGTGCAAAAATGCATCATCGTTGTTTGTTAAGCAGAGATCCAATCATGGCGTTCCCCCGTCCACTCCCCTCCCTGAAACAGCAGGTACAATAAATAACTTTCTGCATGATTTAAATGTGGGAAAATGGCAATCTGTTACATGGAGTGTTTGAAAATCTTCAGGATTTTAACTAGAAAGCATGCCAGCCTATTTGCGAATCTCATTCTTTCTCCTAAATATGTGTGTATGTGTGTATATAAATACTAGATGTTATTATTATTATCTCTAGAATAATATATATCATTATGTATGATCTCTCTATAGATGGAAGAGATTAAGTAATAACAATCATACTAACAATAATAATAGCTAACATTTATATAGCACCTACTACATGCCAGGAATTGTACTAAGCACTTAACAATTTTTATCTCATTTGATCCTCACTACAACCCTAGGAGGTAGGTGTTATTATTGCTCCCATTTTATAGATGAGGAAACAGAGGTTAAGTGACTTGCCCAAGATCATACAGCTAGTAAGTGACTGAGAACACATTTGAACTCAGGTTCTTGATTATAGGCCCAGTGATCTATACACTGTGCCACCTAGCTACTTCTAATAATAGACAAAAGGAAGCCACTGAAATTTATTGAGTAGGGCACTTGTGTGACAGGAGGTTGTGAAGAAGTATGGTTGACATAGTCAGACCTGTATCTTTTTTTTCAAGAAATGATTTTTTAAAAATTAATTCATTTATTTTTAGTTTTCAACATTCACTTCCATAAGATTTTGAGTTCCAAATTTTCTCCTCTTCCCTCCCCAAGACAGCATGCAATCTGATATAGGCCATACATGTACAATCATATTAAACATATTTCCACATTACTCACATTGTAAAGAAGAATTAGAACCAATGGGAGAAACCACTAGAAAGAAGAAACAACAAAAAGAGTAAATAGTATGGTTCCATATGCTTTCAGACACCATGGTTCTTTCTCTGGACGTGGACAGCATTTTCCATCATGAGTCTTTAGTTGTCTTAGATCCTTGCATTGTTAAGAATAGATACGACTATCAAAGTTAGTCACCAAATAATGTGGCTGTTACTGTGAATAATGTTCTCCTGGTTCTGCTCACTTCACTCTCTATCAGTTCATGTAAGTCTTTCCAGGTTTTTCTGAAGTCTGCCTGCTCAGCATTTCTTACAGCACAATAGTATTCCATTACATTTATATACCACAACTTGTTCAGTCATTCCCCAATTAATGGGCAACCCTTGGCTACCACAAAAGAGCTGCTATGAATATTTTTGTACATGTGGGTCCTTTTCCCATTTTTATGATCTCTTTGGGATACAGCCCTAGAAGTGGTATTGCTGGATCAAAGAGTATGCAGTTTTATTGCCCTTTGGGCATAGTTCCAAATTGCTCTCCAGAATGGTTGGATCAGTTCACAAGTCTACCAACAACACTTTAGTGTTCCAATTTTCTCACATCTTCTCCAACATTTGTCATTTTCCTGTTTTGTCATGTTAGCCAATCTAATAGCTGTGAGATGGCACCTCAGAGTTGTTTTGATTTGCATTTCTCTAATCAATAGTAATTTAGAACATTTTTATATGACTATAGATAGCTTTAATTTCTTTATCTGAAAACTGCCTGTTCATATCCTTTGACCATTTATCAATTGGGGAATGCCTTGTATTCTTATAAATTTGACTCAGTTCTCTATATATTTTAGAAATGAGGTCCTTATCAAAGACACTGGTTGTAAAAATTCTTTCCCAGCTTTCTGCTTCCCTTCTAATCTTGGTGGCATTGGCTTTGTTCATGTAAAAACTTTTCAATTTAATGTAATCAAAATTATCCATTTTGCATTTCATAATGTTCTCTATCTCTCGTTTGGTCATAAATTCCATTCTCCAAAAATCTGACAGGTGAACTTCTTCCAGCTTTCTTAGTTTGCTTATAGCATCAGCCTTTATATTTAAATCATGAACCGATTTTGACTTTATCTTGACACACGCAGACCTGTATTTTAGAAAAACAATTCTGGCAGTTGTACGCGGGATGGATTGGAATAGGGAGAGATTTGAGGTAAGGAGACTAATTGTAAGACTCATTTATTGCAATAGTCCAGGTGATAGGCAAGGAGAGCCTCAACTAGCGCAGTGGTTGTCCAAGTGGAGAGGTGCCATATATGAGGGATGTCATTGAATCCATGGGATGAGCATGAGTGAAGAGCTGAGGATGACACAGGTTTGGACTTTGGGTGATGGGAAGAACAGGGGTATTCTTGACAGTAATAGAAAAGTTGGGCAAACGAGAGTTTGGGGAGTTCTGTTTTGGCTACGTTGAGTTTGAGATGCCTGGTGGATATCCAATTGGAGATATCCTAAAGGCAGCTGGTGTTCTCTGGTCTGGAGCTCAGAAAAGAGGTCAGGGCTAGATAAATATATCTGAGCATTATCTCTATCGACATGACAGTTGAACCTGTGGGAGATGATGAGATCATCAAATGAGATGTTATAGGATAAAAATAAAAGAGGACCCAGGAAAGACTCTTGGGGGTCAACCATAGTTAGTGGGTAGGAGCTGAATGAAGATCCAGAAAAGCTGACCAAGAAGAAGCAGTCAGACAAGATAATTTGGAGAGAACAATGTCAGGAAAATCTAGAGCGGGGAGAATATCCAGGAGGGGCTGACGGACTATGTCAAAGGCTGCAGAGCAAGCAAAAAAGATGAGGACTGAAGAAAAGCAATTCAATGTGGAAATGAAAAGATCTTTGGTAACTTTGGAGAGAACAGCTCATGTTGAACAATGAGACTGGAGGCCAAGCTGCAAAGGGCACAGAAGTGAGTGAAAGAGAAGAGAGGAAGTGAAGGCACCAGGTAGATGGCCTTCTCAAAGAGTCTAGCCAGAAGGGGAGGTGATATCTAAATTGATAATGAGAAGGGTTGGACCCAGGGAGAATTTGTTTAAGAAAAGAAGAGACATAGGTGTGTTTGTAAGGTTATGCATCCGGAAAGCAAAAAGTAGATAGAAAATGACTGAAGATCAGAGAGTAGGGATGACAGTGGGGACAATCTGCTGGAGAGGATGGGAAAGGCTGTCCATAGCTTGGCTTTTTATAATAATGAAAAATGGCAAATAACCTAAAATTCTGAAAATTGAGGTAATGCCTAATAGACTTCAAACTATCACTGCAATGAAATATTAAGTTGCTTTTAAGATTGTCAACCACAAGTATGAAAAAACATTTAAAATAATACAAAGAGGCAGCTAGGTGGCACAGTGGATAGAGCACCAGCCCTGGAATCAAGAGCATCTGAGTTCAAATCTGGCCTCAGACACTTGACACTTACTAGCTGTGTGACCCTGGGCAAGTCACTTAATCCTGATTGCCTCGCCAAAATAATAATAATAATGATGATGATAATGATGTAAAGAAAGAAGCTGTTTCAACTGTATCATCATGTATGTATATGTTCAAACAGAGCTTGAAACAAGATTTAAAGGATAATATTTTTGCTTAAGTATCAAATATGTACATAAAGTGGCTTTTTGCAAAGTTAAGTAAATGCATAACAAAAATTATTTATTTAGCAAAAGCTTCAGGAGCCTTGAATCTGAGTCTGACTTGTAATGGCCACATGCATGGGATACAAAATCTCTCCAGTCATAGAGATGTGTATGTGCAGATAGCAATCACCATCAATTTCAACTATTGATGTTCCCAAAGGAAGTTAGTCATTAGCAGGCATGAATATCACCTCCAGACTATTTTGTCTCTGTGGGTACTGGCCAAAGTGAGCTATTCCCATTAACATTTATGAAAAAGACCCAAATACCAGATGGGAAAACAAACCCAGAATATTGAGATTGTTAGTGGGGAAAAGCTGACATCACTTCCCCAGGGCTTAAGGGTCCCACCAATGTGATTTACCTTGCACAGAACTGCTTTTCAACACCAGCCTAGTGAAAAAGACCAGAGAGAGTGTGTGTTGGTGCAGTGGTGGAAGAAGGCCATGGGCAGCTTACTCGTTCATTTAAAAGATACTGGCCATGCTTCTATACTGTATTTCTCATTTGGGCCCCAGACCTCTAATTGAAGCCAACTGCAAACTTGGAGCAATTTAGATACTGGTGCTTAAAAAGAGGGCAACATCATTAGACCTGGAATCAGGAATATTAGGAAGCAGCAGCTTTTAAAGGCACCTGCTTATTTTTTTTTCCAAATAGTTAATCATGATTATTACATTTTAAATACCTGCTGCCTACCAGCAGACGAAACTAAGCGTAAATGTGTTAAGAGATATCCAGGTCCTAAACGCCTAATAAGCCACTCAATAAAGTGCTTCCTTTTTTCTGGCCAAGCCAATGGGGGATGATAGAAGTTACCCAAAATTGTTGAGCTTATGAGATATGCACAAAACTAAATTACCGTTCATTGTAGTTTCTGGCTAGCACCCCTCACTCTGATGTGCCCATTGCCTTTTGTCTTAAACTGTGGATTTGTATGGAGAGGTAGTTTGGCATAGTGGAAAGACCTTCGGATTGGGCATCAGAGGACCCAGCTTCAAATCCCACTACTAGCTTCAAATTGCTACCTTTTGACCTTGGGCAAGACATTGTATTTCTCTGGGTCTCAGTTTTCCTTGAGATTATGTTACCACACCAATGTACCAATAACCCAGTCTCACTGGTCGTGGAGGAAGAGTACAATTGTGACACTCTCATCAGGCTATCATCCAGAGCAAAAACAATTTCAGTTTATGACTAAGTGTCTTTAGTTTTTTAAGTATAGTAAAGTTGGCAGTATTACCAAGGAAGGTTGGATTAGTTGAACTGAAAACCCTTTAGGTGTGTAGCCATATCGACAATGCAGAACTAATCGCAACTTCGTTCTCTAATTCCACTATATTAAACTCAACTGCTCCTTAAGCAGTTACTACAGAAGGCACTAGGGACACACAGGTAGCTAAGCCACAAGCTCTGCCCTCCAGGAGCTTACAAGCAGAATTTCAGATTTGGAAGAGATATCAGAGCTGCACTGGAAGGCCTCTAGTAGTGGGGAATTCACTATTGATTAAGTCAGCACATCCTACTTTTGTTATTGTTGTTATTCAGTTGTTTCACTCATGTCTGACTCTTCATGACCTTATTTGGGGTTTTCTTGGCAGAGATACTAGAGTGGTTGCCATTTCTTTCTCCAGCTCATTTTACAGATGAGGAAACTGAGGCAAACAGGGTGAAGTGACTTGCCCAGGGTCACACCACTAGTAAGTATCGAGGCCAGATCTGAACTCATGAATATGAGTCTTCCTGACTCCAGGGGGCCAAAACTCTACCACTGTACCACCTACTGCCCCAAGCCTGATATGGTGATTCACTAATCAGGGCTTTAGGACCTGAGAGCAGGAGTTCTGGAGATGAAAGTGTTAAGTCCTTTAGCGCATGGTCCAGACAAAAAGGAAGCTGACCAACAGGTAATGGAGGTGTTAGGAAATATCCCTAGCAGATGGTCTTCTGGTGTCTACTAGAAGAGCTCTAGTAGAGTTCAATACCTTTAGAAGAAGGACATTCCATTTTTTGATAGTTCTAATTATTAGCATGTTTTCCCTTCTAATAAGCTTAAATCTCCCCCTCTGCAGCCCCCATCCATTGCTCTTATTTCTTCCCTCTGGGCCTAATTCCTCTTCCAGATGACAGTTCTTTTAATATTTGAAGGCAGCAATTATGTGGTACCCACTCCACCACCTGCAGCCCCCAAGCTGACCTCTTTTCCAGTTCAACATCTTTACTTCCTTCAATCTTACCCACATGGCATAGTCTCTAGTCTCCTCTGCACCCCTCCAGCTTGCCAATGTCCTACCTAAAATTTAGCATCCCAAATTGGCACATTATTCCAGATTTTTTTCCAGAGCAGATTACCTCTTGGGTTCTATTTACAGGGAGACTGGTTTGGAGGCCATCAAACATCCATTTGAGAAGAGACAAAGACTTACCAGGGGTGGGGAACCTGCAGTCTCAAGGCCACATGTGGCCCTCTAGGTCCTCAAGTGTGGCCCTTTGACCAAATCCAAACTTTGCGGAACAAATCCCCTTAATAAAAAGACTTGTTCTATAAAACTTGGACTTGGTCAAAAAGCCACACCCAAGGGCCTAGAAGGCCATTTGTGGCTTTGAGGCTAAAGGTTTCCCACCCTGATTAAAACCATGGAGAATGATGTAAAAATGTACAAACCTTCCCCCTTCCCCACTCATGGCCCCTTACTACTTACCACCCAAAATGCAACAGAATCACCCTAGGGAGAGGGAAAGAAGAATTGTTCATTTGAACAACTTTCTCTGGTCAGTAAGAACATGGCACCCAAATGCTGAGAGGTGAGCTTTACAGCTGAATGAATCAGAATAGTTCTTCTTCTTGACTTTCTGGGAAGGAACAAAGGGGCTGTTAAGCCTGGAAAGGACCATTAGAGAAAGGGATGTGTGCTGGGGTCATTACTGAAAGGAGGTATTTGGAAGGGCACTATTCATGTGTTAAGGTGATTCATAATATTATCCACTTTAAAAGCATAGGAAGAAATGCTGCTTTTGTCCCTTCCAAACTAGCTCTCGAAGAATATGTGTTTTTCTAATATAAACTCCAAGAATATTATTCTGATTTCTGCAGCTGAACTGTGATCATGCTGGTCAACAGCTTCTCCAGTTTTGGTGCTAAAAACATGCCGTGTCCTTCTAATGCACTCTTGACTGTATTATCTAGGCGTTAACAGTCAAGGAGCATTCAGCTAATGCTGTTGCCAAGGTCTCTCCAATTTGAAAATTGCATTACACACCACAATGCTAAAGCGGCCAGAAGATAGAAGATCAAGCAATAAAAGCAATGACATGAGTGCCAACAGCATCTCCTAGACAGAATCATTGTTATGACGGATGAATGAAAGAATGAACCCCCTGGATGTTTACTTAGCAAAGAAGTAATACCTAACTTGAGGAGGCCTGTGTTGCCCGGCTGGAGAGCCAGGTGGGCAGCACTGGAGACTGGCCCTGGAAGGAATGGCCCCCACAGTTCATGGCATCCATTGATACCGCCTTGCCTTGGGGTGTGAGCTTCTCAGATACTCCTGAATGTAAAAAGAAAAAAGGCCTGGAAAAAAGGAAGTATGAGGTTGCTGGAAAAAGGGTCCATGCTTAAAACACAAACAGGAAGTCTATTTCTTGGAAGACAGACCTTTAATATCAACTCCCCTTCTCCACATTGCCACCTACTTTATCACATCCCTAAACATCTAATCTGAGGTGTGGTCTGGGATCCTTGGGGAGAGGTGGAGGGGCCCTGTATTTGTTCAGAGTTGGAAGTCTTTGTTTACTCTTTAATGAGGAGCACCCACCCATGCTGTTCCAAAAGCTTTTCTTTGGGTAGCTAGGCTGAAATGACCAGGAACCCTCTTTCCACTAGCTTTCACCTTCAGCATTAATAACAGCAGAGTTTTCTATCTGAAATGTCTTTTATAATTGTGTAATTACACACCTCATTTATCCAATTGTTAAGCCAAGAGTCTGATTAAATATTAACAACTGCTTGGTTCTGCCGGTGTCATTAGTTGGAAAGCAACCCTATAATCTCAGGTAACACATGATAGTAATTATCCTTCACATTCACACTTAGCTGGAAACCCAGCACAATCAATTCAGATAAGGCTGCCCAGCAGAAAATGCCCTGCCTTTAAATTCTGTTTTATCTTTACAGGCCCCAAGCAAGGTACATTTCAGGGCAGTCTACAGCTTTTTCAGAGTAAACCTGAGCACCTTCATCTAATGGGATGTATGTGAGTGAGGGGGGTGGGAGCAATAATAAACAGCTGAATTCTACCTCATCTCTGCCCTCCCCAGCCATAAATCGACCTGAGCTTCAAAAGCCCTAATGAGATTCTCAACCAAAGTGCCATGATGGGGATTTGTATTATTGCAAAGATTCCTCATTTTTGAAAACAGCTTGGAGTTCAGTGCACCTTGGCATTTTTTTTTTGTGCCATTAAATGACTTGCCAAGGGTCAAATAGGTAGCAAAATCCCATCTGAGCTGGGATTTTAATGCAGGCCCTCTGCCTCCAGCGCTGCTATTCTTTCCACTGAATCACAAGGACCATGGCACTCACTGATGCTCGCTCACATCCTGTGCCTCACCGTGTGGGTGGTTAGAACACCAAAGACAGAATTGTACCCATTTTAGTACATGAGAAAGTTGAGCTGGAAAGACTAGGTGATCATACACAATTCAGGGATAGTGAAATCTACATAAGAACCATCACTTTCTAGATAGTTTTATCCTATTTGTTGGGCTGTAGTTACCCTGGCTCTTTCGGCTCTGGCTCTGGTATTATACTCATTCAAAGCCAATGGGTCAAATGGAACAAAATATGCCTTGTGGCACAAGGCAGATTTCAGCAGTGTGGGCCCTCCTTCCTACAATGAGCTGAGAGAAGAGAAAGGGAAAAAAGTCAATCCTAGGTACTCAGAGCTGGTCCATTGGTCCAAGATGCCCCAAGAAAGGCCCTGTTTGGATGGGACCTGAGAGACTAACGACTCCGTGCTTTTTGCAAGTATAAAGTTGCCTGTACACTTCCATGTCAAACTCAAATGGATGAAGTGACTGACTGAGGAAATCTCTTGAGTGAATAGGGAAGCCAGTTTTCCTACCTAGCATTAGGAGCAAGACACTCTGGGAAATCTCGGAGATACAAAACCAGAGATCTGATGGTGAGTTTATTTGGTCTGTGGGCATCTCTGATAACCCAGGAGGGCTTTTCTCTCCATCTAAACTTTCTCTCCTCTATGCTAAGAAATTATATCCTGCCTAAAGTTCTCCTGACTGCTTAAATTGGTTCCATTCTACTTTTCTTGCTGTCCCAGACTCTCATGTGGTATTTCAGTCTTGGTTTGGGCATCCCATTGCTGAGGTAGCCACATTTCTGTGGCTATAATGCACTCAGGAGCACTCCCAAATGGGACACCCAAAACAAGAGGAGTAGTTATTATGGGGCCATTGAGTAGAGCTGCTGGTACAGTCTTTTCCCACCCTCAGGCAAAGCTTGGGTGGTCGGTCAGAGTCCCAGCATGCCTAGGCAGGAGGCCGTCAAGACTGGCCTGGGGAGTGGTAGCCTAGAATTTCTGCTAGTCCGCTATTAGGTTGGAAATAGAAATTAAAATTCCATCAATAGGCAAGTATTAACCACAGAGGAGCATGGTAGCTCTTTCTGAATAACAAACAACTGGATATCCATTGGAAAGAATTAGATGACTGCTTTTCACATCCACTTTCTTCAATATCACCACTTGCTGGGCTTTGGGGAACCATCTAGAAGGATCTAGATATAATTTTAAAGGTTTATTGAAACAATGACGTATCTTACTTCTCCAAGTAAGCAAGTGAAAAGCAGAAGGAGGCTAGCAAATTTGTTGTTGTGAGTGGCAGGTTAACCTGAACAGTGAATGACAAGCTACTTAAGATTTTATAATAATGACTCCATTTTTATTCCTATTCCCTGTCGGTGGACACTGAAGATTCCATTGCTTTCTAGACTTAGCAGGAATTAAAATTCGGGCATCTATTTTCCACATCAAAGCAGGACCCTTTGAAAGCCCCAGAAAGAAAAACAACAAAAAATACCCCCCCCAAAAGAAACCAATCCCCCAAATAAATTGGGCACAGTAGACTCCTTAATACTTGCTTAGAAAGAACAGAACCGCTTTGAGACTCCCAAATAGACAGATTGGCTAATATCCTAAGAGGCAAATGGAGGCCAGAGGTTTCTGCTGCACCCTAAGGATGGGATAGGTAGATTTTATTTTGTAGATACTTCACCATCTGAGAGCTAGGAAAAGATAGATCAGGGGAAATGAAAACATTAGTCTTTCTGAGAAAGAACACAGATCCCAAAGTAGTTTCTCTGTCCACATGGGCAGGGGAGGCATTAGGGTTAACTTGTGTTATGGCTGTTAATAAAACTTTTTTTTAAGCATGGGCCTCTCCTTGCTCACTTCTCATCTGACAGTGGATCTGCTCAAGGGTTTTGTTTCTGCCCTTAGCTGAAAGGAGGCAAATTTAACTCAGCAAAGTAATAGAGAAGCCAAACTATCTCAGTCTCTCTGTCTGTGTCTCCTTTAACACTGGTTGAAAAAGAAGGTATCTTTTCCTCCAAAGAACTTTGGGTTAACAATCTGAATAAGCTTTTCTGTCGATGCTGGGTCCCCTTCTGTACTAAGCCCAGCCTGCTCCAGGCCTGAGGAAACAGCAGCACCATACCTTATTTTCCCCTTCTTGCTGTTCGATTTATGGCTTTCCTGCCCTAGTACGTAACTGCACAAAGGGAATGATTTTTCACGGCTGACAGTGGATCTGTGGAGCCCAGGAGGCATTGAGCCCTGGAGACCTGACAAGCCTGGTTGAACTATGCCTGAAGAATGTGACTCATCTAAACACTGCAGAAGAGGAAAGGGGAGGTGGGAAAGGATGAGTTTAATTGGTTCTGACTCCACGAGTTAGATGCTAGCTCTCCCTGGAGGGGCGCATTGCAGGAAACCCTGTTACCAAGCCCAGGCCTCTTCTAAGAAGCCCGAATTATTCAAGCCTCACAATCATGTGTAATGTTTCCATGCTGGAAAGCATGAGAACACATAATTATAATATTTTGCAATTGTTAAGTTACAAAATGCTCTTGGTGGGCAGTCCTACATTAATTAACCTGGTGAAGACAGTGAGGCCACCTTAGGCATCGCCTTTCAACAAAATAAAAACAAGAGGGACTGACCAAATGTATAATTCAACTGGATTCTTTTCTACTATGTTGTAGATATTTCAGAGAAATAAAATCTGGAATAAAGGTGAATGCAAGGCAGCAGAAAACAAACACACAAGCCCTAATTCTTCTTAAGTGACAGATGAAGTGAGTTTAGTGATTGTAATGTATTCTTGCTTCAGAGAAAACACTGAACATTTTTAACTGCAAACTGAATTCAATTAGCAGACCTTGTTCCAACTGGCTCCCAGAGTTAGAGGGCAAGGAGTTCGTATTATCTGCCTATTGCAGGATTAGAAGAGAATCAGCATTTCTGGTTGATATGAATTGGTATAGAAATGGTCTAAAATTGGTTCCTGTGTTTTCCTATCCAGATAAATCTGCCGAGCAGACATACCAAGAGCTGTGGTTGCTAATGTTTTCAATCTCTCACCTTACATAAGCTCTTAATTCATCAGAAAGATGTAAAAATGTTGGAGAACCCACTCTGTGTCAAAAGACAGACTACCAACATCATTGCTTTCTAATGCAAGCAAATCCCAGTGGTAAAGTTCAATTCCAAATTTTTCTCCATTAATAAATCACTATTGGCAATTTTCCATTTGTCCTGTGCCTGCTCCTAGGTGACCTGGTTACAGTTAGTGCCTGTAAGAAACTAAAGCAGCACTAATTTTCTCATATAGCTCTCCAGTGGCTAGGGGCGACCTATCTTGGGGATGCAAGGAGTCTCTTTGCTTTGCAGCATGCATGGGTTTGTATCAGGATCCCTGGAATGCAATTGCTATTATACGCAAGGCTCTATTTTTACTGTCCTGCAAAATCATATATGTCATGGTTCACATGTTTAATCCCTTTGTATAGTAACCTTTGACTTGGTAGAAGTCAGTTCAGGGACTAGGGTTTTAATAGAGGGTTGCTTTTTTTCACCTGTGAATAGTTTTATAACTCTACATTTGTTGTATTTGTCTTTGCAGAAAGTAACAGGGTAAATGGGCCTTTGGGTTGAAGAGAGTGTAGTTAGCTCAGAAAAATGGCCCTTAGTGGTCTGTATTTAGTAATAACAGTAGGATCCATTCACACACGACAAAAGACTGATTACTTGCAGTGGCCTAATGAACTTGACTAAAGTCCTACCATGTCTTATTGTGATGTGAAGGTGACCTGGGGATCTCAAAAGACACAGCAATGGAGCTTGAGGTAGGAAGCTTTTGAATATGGGTACAAGGAATTAAGTTAGCCTTGCATGACCTATTATTCATGTAGCCATGCTAATTCTTTGTGATTGCTGCTTCCTTTTCTAGCAGCTCACTAACCACCCCTTTAATAACATGTCTTAGAATTGTACCAGGAATCCAAGTTAAGATCATTATAATTTGCATACTTTATTCCCTTACCTTTTTTTTGAAAATTGGGACAACACTGGCCCTTCATCAGTTATACAGCTTCTTTTTTCCTTCCTGTTCTCCTCAGTCTTTCAGAGATCACTGACTGTGGTTCAGCAATGACATACCAGTTATTTCAGTACCCTGGGATGTAATTTATCTGGGTGTGATCACTTGAATTCATCAAGAGAAACTGGATTCTCTCTTACTACTATCTCTTTGCTTATCTGGGGTGTCAACTTGACCTGGACATGGGTCTTTTTTTTTTTTGTGAGGCAATTGGGGTTAAGTGACTTGCCCAGGGTCACACAGCTAGCAAGTGTCAAGTGTCTGAGGCTGGATTTGAGCTCCTGACTCTAAGGCCAGTGCTCTATCCACTGTGCTACCTAGCTGCCTCTTGGATCACTCTTCTTTGTAGAAAAAAGAGGAGCAAAATGAGATGTGAATAATTCTGTCTTCTCTGTTTTTCATTACCACTATCTGGTCCCCAGCAATCATCTTAACCCTTCTTGGATCTTCTTCTTTTCCCCAATATAGCTAAGAACAAAACAAAGCAAAACAAAAAACAACTTTTTCCCCCTTAGTTTTCCTCACCAGTCAGTCTCAGATGCCTTGGAACATTCATATTTCCAACAGTATTTTTACAGAACAAAGTAATGGTACATTACAAAGTATGATCTCATTACTTTGTTTTGCTGAGACCATTAAAATGTTGATATCCATTCATCAGATAATATCAACAATGCTTTTGTAATTCTCTTTCATTACCTGTCCTTGTTTCCATCTTACATGCATATAGAAGGGGGTGTGATCATCCATGAACCCTGGTTGGGCATATTTTTAATGCACACAATTTAAAAAGAGAATGAGATACTCACAAGATTAGGAATAGGAAAAGAATGAAGGCAGAAGAGGGAGAGAAAGATGAGAAGGAAATAGTAGCACCAGTGAGACCTGCCGGGACCAGCACAGATTGCAGAAATAGTGACAGTCCAGGGATGGTGAGATGCACAGGTTGAGTTTCCCTCTGGTTCTCAGAGAGATCAGTCAGCACATCCTAGATTGTAGCTGCTGTGCTGGGAGGAAAACAGGAGTGATTTACTAGAGTCTCACCACCTTTCCAGGAGAAGTTATTTTCCTCGCCCACCTCTATTGAGGAGACAGAGTGATTCACTGAGAGCTGAGCCTAATGTTCCCAGGAGACGCATGGAGGTGGTAGCCATTTGGGAATGGGAGCCAAGAGCATTTAATACGTGATTCAATTCTTTGTAATTGCGTCGGTATTCTGTTTCATTGAGTGCTGTTTGCCTTGAATGCGTGTGCCATCTGGCTTCCTATTACAAAAAGATGCATTGTGGGGAGCACAAGTCAAAGGGGGAGGTTTGTGGGAAGTCCCCTAAGACTGAACCTGATCCACGTGAACCTAGAGCTTGGTGTCCTGGGCCACACGTCTTCTAAACTGGTTCTAGGTTGTAATCTAAGCTGTTTGGTGAGTTTCCTGTTCATTTATGTTGGTCTCTTTCAACGCTTGCCTCCGTTTGTTTCCTCCCTTTCAGAACGGTTCTTCCTTTTGACTTCAGCATTTTCCTGAAGTGATGTCTAGAGAATTTAAGCCCAGGGGACCCTACCTAATTTTTTTCTCTGAATTTTTTCAAATCTGCCCTCCCCCATATATAGATATCTAGGGTACATCTCCCACCACCCTGTCCTGTTTTCTATCACAAATTCTAAGCTGGAGGGTGTCACGTCCCCTCAAAGGAATTCTACTGTGGTAGAATCCTACCTCAGTCATTTCTGAGCTGTGTAATGATGAGCAAAACATTTACCTTCTCAGCACTTTGACTTTCACATCTGCACATTGGGGATAACAACTGTGACACTACACATTTCCTAGGATTATCATGGGGAAAGTGCTTTGCAAACTTTGAAGTGCTATATAAATGTGAGCTGTGGTTATTATTATTCTCTGTTTCGTCTCATCTTTTTCAGTCAAGTTCAGATTTGTACAGTCCTCTTCAGCTACATTTTTGGTCCTTATAATTGATTGTTCTGCAAGTACAATTACAAGTACAAGTACAAGAGGAGAAAAGTTGGGGTTTTTGTGGGGGTCACTAAATAAAAGTATTAGGTTATAAGTACAGCCTGTGTAGGCTCATTGAAAGCATTTTGGGGACAACTTAAGTAGCAGACAGGATGACATATGTGATGGATACTTCATCCATTTGGTTTTGATTTCTTCCTATGTCTCTCTATATTCTGAAAGCTTTTCATTCCATGTTGTTTGGAGACTATGCAATTTGACATCTATCAACATGTGTGCTTACATTTTTATGAAGGAAATGTTCTACTTGGAAGAAATGGCTCAGGGTAGTTTATTTCCTGAATCTCGAGAATATCTGGGGGTCTGTGTCTGTAATATTTGCCATCTCATAACATATGAAAGATAGCAAGCTTCTGGCAAGTGTTTGGCCACTTGATCATGTCTTTCTAGATATTAGGCAGGTACTAAATTCTTGCAAAATTGCTGTGATATGTTGTACTTCCTTGCATAATCCATATCAACCTGTAAGTCTAATCTCCTTAAGTTAACTTTTTTTTGTAGTTTTTTGTGGCAATGACCTGATTCATGAATTGCTATCAAAACCCTTTGCTTCTGTGAGTAAGTCTGCCTGAATCTACCATTTGTTTGAGACTTCTTTGTTGACACATTATTGGTTGTTATGTAGCTGTCATTCTTGGAGGAATGATGATGATAATGACAACAACGATGATGATGATTCTCCTTGTTAGTGAAAAATCTAGTCAGGACTCATATATCCTCTACCTTAAGGATGCTTAACCTTTTTTGTGTCACAGACCCATTGGCAGTCTGGTGAAGCCTATGGCCAATTTCTCAAAATAATGTCTTTATAGTAATTGAAGGAAATCTTAAATCCCAGTTAAAGTTGGTGAAAATAAAAATGCAATTTTTTTTTCTCAACAAAATTATGGGCTCTAAGGAAAGAGGTCCATGGTCTCCAGGTTAAGAACTATTGCCCTAGTTAATTCCTTCTTCTTTTGAGGGATAGAATTATGATTAAAAAGCTAGATGGTCACTAAGGCTCCTTCCAGTTCTAGGATTTTGGGATCCTATACAATCTACAGTCCTGACACTTTCTCCCAAGCTTTAGACCTGTGTTTTTTACTGCCTACAGGCTATCTCTAAGTCATGTCCCATTGGCACCTCAACCTCAACATGCCTAAAGCAGATCGCATCTTTCCCCCTAATCCTGCTCTTTTGTACTTTTCGGTTTCTTAGAAGTGCCTCCAAAACCTTGGTGTTGTCTTTGACCCTTCCCTCTCCTTCACCTCTTATATGCAATGACCAGACCCCATTGATTCTGCCTCCAACACCTCCCCGCTCTCTTCCCTCCACTGTTACCACCACTGTACAGGTCCTCATTATCACCCACCTTGACTGTACCACTAATTTTCTAACAGATCTTCTTGTCTCTACTCATTCCTTCTGTAATCTATCCTTTATATCACTGCCAGAATAATCTTTCTTATGATAGATCTAGGCATGTCATTCTTCTGCTCAAAAATTATCTAGGAATTACCACATCCCACCAAGCATAGCTTCCTCTCTCATGCCCTCCCTGCCTCCTTCCCTCTTTCTCTCTGTCTCTCTTTCTCCTAACCAAGAATCTGTTGGTCCAAGTCAACCATGCACAGTCCTAAAAGAACCACCAAATACTAACTGCCTTAGGGCTCAGAGAAGGTAATCAAGAGATTCATCATTAGATAATAATGAAAGAATTCAGCATCCCCCCATCAACAATCTAGGCAGCACTGGGCAACGGATAGAGCACTGGGCCTAGAGTCCACACCCTGCTTCAGATACTGGCTGGGCCAGTCATTAAACAATTCAAACTTCAGTTTTCTCCTCTCTAAAAGTGCTATAATAGCATCTACCTCACAGGATTGTTGTTTAGATAATATGAGCTAAAGGATATAAAAGTGCTTTGCAAACCCAAAGCTACTATTTAAATGGTAACTACTGTTATTATTATTATTGTTATTTAGGCTAGTCAGTCTGGTATTTCACCAAATACCAGAATCCACAGTCCCTTGATCACGATTTCTATTCTCATCCAAACAATCAGACCATTGGCCTGTTCCACCAAGTTTCTGACCACTTGTGGTACCATGGGATCCATGGATCCATTCTGTATGTTGTTAGGGATTGGGCCCAAGTAGTGAAGCTAGAGATGAGTAAGACTAGTAGACAATAAAAGCTATAATTATTGTTATAACCCCCCCCAATAAAGGAAACAGACTTTTTCACAAAAAATATTTTGCTTTTAGGCCAAACTTACATGGAGTTTCTTAAATGCAGTTAATACCAGCCACTAAATCAACTGTTTGATATCCTGCATCTTACAGTGTTGGTGGTAAGGAAGGAAAACCCATCAAATTCCATTTAAATTGGGGGTGGGGTGGGGACCCAACAAGCACAAGGAGGGAGAGGGGGATTACTTTTTTAGCCACTGCTTATCTTCTTTGCTCTCTGTCTTATATTAATCACCTACTGAAAGAGCTGTCCATTTAAAACATTTCTTCCTCAACATTGATAGACTTGACAGAAAATATTGAGATGATTTAAGAGCTTGCTACTGGATTTATTGGCAGCAATGCCAGATTGCACTTAGTAGGAAATTGGCAGGTATTAGCAATCGATTGGCTGTGATTCAGATTGTGGGCAAGTAGGAATTGTGAAAGGTTTAATTTAAACATCACAACATGGCAGAAACTACTGGCTTTACTTAAGACTAATGAGGCCCTTGCAAATAACATCCCACAGCCACCTACTTGTAGGAAAAGTAGGCAGCCCCCTTTCCTGAAATATAGTCAAGCACTCTCCCATCAGGAGAACTGGCTCCTTCATTTTCTACTGTATCCGATTTTCCCCCAGCAGTAATTCACTGGTTTCTTTTCTTCATTATAAGTTTAAGAGAATTTTAGCAGAGAAACATACTTAGGCTCAGCTTAGCATGTTGGAACTTACTGTGCCCACTAAAAGACCTTTGATTGTTCCAGAATAAATTATTTGGGGAAAGTTATGCACTGACAGCTTTGGGGACCAAGGCATTCTTCTTATCACCAGAAGAGATGAAGGCTTGGCCAGTCCCACTGCAATTTTCTACCTAAAGTCTTTAGCCCTTAGAGAAGCCAGCAGACTGCTTACTTTCTAGGCCCTGAGTTCTCTCTTCAAGACTGTCAACAAACAGACCAATTAGTGTCCATTATAGCAATGGTTTCTGTGATGTGGAAATTTTCCCAAATGTGCTTAGATTGAGATGTACAATTAACTCCAAAGCGCACAGAGAAACCAAGGTATTTCAGCCTTCTGTAGAAATTCTGTAGGATTCTCCCAGGTGTATGAAGTGTTCAGGGAGGATTAGCACCTCTGGTGAGAGGGCTTGCTAAGCCCTTTTCAGGGCTGTTCACCCACCTTCGGTGTCCACCTGTCACCCAGCTCTCACCTGTAGCTCAAAGCATACACAGCGGCCACAATCCAGTAAAACCATCTTGGCAGATGGGCTAAACCAGGTTGAGGGTAATGGATAGTTCTCAAACCCATTGGTGAATTAGGGGAATGTTTACCCCAAGCATGTGAAGATTTCTCCTGGTAAAGTGGGCAGATAAGAACATTTTGTTCCAATCAGTGAAGCAGGTGCTGGGGAGCATTTAGAACTTGGTCAGATATCAAAGATGCCAAGGTCATCCACTGAATCCCAGGTCATCACTAGTTTTCTTGCATTTTGTAATGTTCTCTGTCTCTTGTTTGGTCATAAATTCTTCCCTTCTCCATAGATCCGACAGGTAAACTATTCCTTACTCTCCTAATTTGCTTAGAGTTTCACCCTTTATGTCTAAATCGTGTACCCCATGGCTAATTATCTTGACTTTGTCTTACTACTGGACCTTGGTGACTCTGGGAGAGAGAGTGAGGCTGATGACTTTGCACAGCTCTACCTCACTTAAATTCAATTCACACACAAGTTGGCATCACCCATTGTGATGTCATTGGTCTTCTTCAAAAACGATCGACAAACAATAACAACAACAATACAAGATGGCAAATGTGTTTAAAGTTGTTCTTCATCATGCTAATAGGAAAGGAGGCAAAATAAAAAAAAAAAATTCTCCACCCTGCCCCTTCTCCAAAGCTTTCATTTAATGATAACAGCTAACATTTACATAGTGTACACAAATATGTACCATATTTGTACATAACATTTATATATATTTAGGTTTGCAAAATGTTTTGCACATTCTATCTCTGATCCTCACAATAACCCTATGAGGGAGAAGGTATTATTATTATTCCCACTTTACAAATAAGGAAACTGAGACCAAAAGGTTAAGTTACATGCTTAATAAGCTAGAAAGTCTTTCCTACTCCAGGTCCAGCACCCATTTGACAAGGGCCAGGTGCTATTCTTATATTTGTAGGACAGAACTTAGAAATATGTTTCAGGTGCAGTAATTCTTGAGAAAACCCACAGCTACAGGTCCAGAAAGTTCTTCCTCAGTCCAAATGAAGCTTTGTACCAGGCTTTTACCTCTTTGGGGATGGCCAATCCGTAAAGTGGCCATGATTTATTGAATGTGCAGTTCTCAGTGTTGAACTAAGCACTTAGGAGCATTATGTGGATTTGGGACACTCCCTAGAGGATTGGCAAGTAGTTCCATAAATACTTTTTTGGCAACTTGGGACAGATTTAAGCTGCTATTAAAAAAAAAAGTGAAACCAGAATCATGTTTTCCCCTGGCCAATCATTAAAAATGGAAAGGCAAGGGCCTCAGAGAAACATACATGAGTGTATGAATTACCTAGACTTTACTTTTTTGGAAGAGTCTAGCCCAAGTAGCAGCCATCTGAAAAGTAGAATTTTCTCTTCACTCCCCTCCAATAGGTACTCCCCAGAAATGATTATCTAGTATATGAGGCAATACCAATGAGCTACATTTGTGAAGGCAGTATGTCCCTAGGGCCACTTTCAGGCTCATTCCTTAGATGACCTGAGGAGAGATAGATATTCTCGGCTGGGCCTAACTAACCCAATCTAATCCAGTGAGTCAAGTTTGGAAATTAGAAAGCAATGGGGCATGTGTGCACCATGAAATCCAGTAAAACAATTTTGTTGATAAGACATAAAAACAATATAATTTCTAAAGTTAAAAAGGATACCTACGGATCAAATACTATTTCCCTCCACCTCCACAGTCACCATAGCAAACCCACCAGGCTAAGTTAGGAAGGCATTCGAAGCCTCTCTGGTAATCTGGGATCCTAAGCTCCCCCCAGGCTCTGATTTTATGCCATGGGCATCAAGGAAAGCCAAATAGCCTTCTTTGCCCTGTAAAGGACCAGTTTAGCCTAGGGTAAAACGATGTGGTTCCTATCATGGATAGAAATGACTTTGAAGTTAGCAGTCCTCTTCTTTTCATGATGTCTAGTCATTGTTAACAAAGGAGGCAACAGACTTGGCAAAACTCAGAGCAAGAAAGAAAAAAAGTCAGTGTGGTAAAAAGCAAAGTGAGTCCTAGATGCAGAGGGAGGGGATCTGGATCTGAATCCTATTTCCGCTATTTGCTACCAGCATAACCTTGACTAAGTTGTTTTTCTTTCTGGTTCTCAGTTTCCTCATCCGAAAAAAGAATAGGAAATTGGACACTGATGGACTTTGAAGGCCCTTTTAGCTTAAGTCTAGGATTTCGAGGAGCATCATTGCATTCAAACACTCAAAAAAACTGGCAGGTAGTAACAATTACCACTGTAATAGGGAGATGGAGGACTGTGAAGGTGTCAGGCTGTAACAGTAAGGACTCCATTCTCTGATCTTGCAGTGGACACTTTCTTTTTCTTTTTTTTTTTGGCTATCCCACTTCCTTCAATGTGACAAGAGAAGATTCTAAGATAACTCAAGCTTTAGACTCAATCCTGGCAGCCCTTGATACATTGAATGGGAGGTGTTTCAGTCCTTCTTTATTTGCAGATGCTTGGCTCTGATAGAATGCAAGGCCCAGCCAATTGTTAAGTGGTGACCAAGTCAGCCTTTATTCAAAATGGAATGGATAAACACTTAATGTGTGAATTGAAGGGCAGGGTAAGGTCCTCCTGCCCCCAAATACATTCCCATCTTGGCCATAAATTCCTATTATAAAAGTCAGTGTTTGGATTAAGGCCATTGTTTTTAGGAAGCCCTAGTAAGATGGCATGTGGAAGCAAGGGTAACATGTAACTCCATCAGAACTCTAGCTTGAATATGATCAGAGAAGACAGCATCAAAGATCCATGGCCCTGGAGGAATGCAGCACTGTCATGGAGGGCTGGGGAGTCATAAAGACATGAAGTATGAGATTCTTCCAAAGAATGAACACTTGGAGGTAAATCAGCGAGAGTCTGCACCCAAGGGTTCTTACTTCCCCAGGAAAGGTGTGAGCACTTAGGGTCAGAGGCCTGAACACAGGCATCTCTTAGGTTTCCTTTTGAGGAACACTATTCATGTAAAATTTACTATAGCTGATAGGATTTGGATAGTACGAAAAATGGGACACAATTTCCTCACTGCCCTTATGGTACCACAAAGGAGATACATGCCCACCCCCAACAGGACAGGCTTAGGATAAATGTTCCTCACTAGACATTACTTTCCTTCTCGTTAAATATTTCTCCTTACTCCCACTGAAAGGAGTACTGCATGCAATTCAAAGAAGTTTAGTATTCTTGAAATGTGACTTTTTTTAGGGTAATTTTGTGGGGGAATGGGCCACTTGATTTGAGTGATTTGTCCCACACAAAGCATGCTGTTCTTTTAATTTTCACCCCCAGTTAGATTTGACCTGGGAAGATTTCAGTTCAATGTTAAGGAAGAAATCACCAAGAATCAAAGTTGTCTGATGACAGAAGAGACACCTCAGGAGGTAATGAGTTCCCTTGTCAAGCAAAAGCCAGGGGAGCTCTAGTGCAGATTCATATGTCAAGGAGGTTGGACTAGGATCAGGGGTGGGGAACCTGCTGCCTTAAGTCCACATGTGGCCATCTAGGTTCTCAAGTGTGGCCTAAAGTGATTTGTTCTGTGAAGTTTGGATTCAAAGGGCAGCACTTGAGGACCTAGAGGGTCATATGTGGCCTTAAGGTCACAGGTTCTCCACCCCTGCACTAGGAGATCTCCGAGGACTCTTCTGACTCCAAAAGTATATGGTTCTGCTAGATGTGTGTCTCACTGTCCATTTCAAAATTTAACACCTTGAAGGGAGTTTGAATATAGTGTTCAGTTAGGGTTGATGATGCTGACCATGTATCTGCACTAAAGCAGACTCAAAACCCAATCTTGTGAGCTAGGGAAGGCCAGAATAGTCCGCTACTAGAAGCCTTGGAGCTGTAATCCAGGCTGGTTTTTGCAGTCGGCTATGAGGAGTGAAGTCCTGGGTGAACTATTGGACCCACTATAGATCAAAGGCAGACGAGAGGGGGCAACTGTAATTCATCCATCTACTATGATGCATTTAGAAGCGAACTCTGTGGCATGAATATTCTGAGCAGCACATATTAGAGCCTATTCTCCCCAGGGACAGAGGTGATATAAGAGAGAATGTGCCCTCAGGTGTGGAGGCAAAATGTTGGTATTTCTTCCTCATTATATACTCCCAGCAAATATCTGTTTGTAAGAGATAATTGTTGTTAATTGGTTAAATGGAATTGGGGTGCTAATTGCTAGTGATTAATATTAGGAAGAACATGCTTGGGTAGGGGCTTGAGCAGGCAGCCTTAGAGAAGAATTACCCTACCCAGGAGCACTCCTAGAACTCTGAAGGGGATCTGGAGCCAGCCCTTCTCGGAAGAGAAAGTTGAGAACCTAGCTACATGAATTATGACCCCATTGGCAGAAGCAAGAAATAAAACAAAAAGCGATTTTGGCAAACTCTTCTTTTGGGCTACAGCTTAGAAATGATGTCGTGTCTGGGAAAGATCAGCCATCATGCTAACAGTTGGTAATGTAGAGTTTGGAGAATGCTTCATTTCTTTCCTGCCCAAGAAAACTTCGGACTGCCGGATATGGAGTCAGGGGAACTGGGTCTGCTGTCTATAATTGTGGGGCCATGGGCAATTGCTTCAACTTTCTGGGCTTTGGTTTTGTTTGTTTGTTTTTTATTTGTAAAATGAAGGATTTAAGTAGATGTCCTCTAAAGTCCTTTCTAACTTGAAACATTTGATGCTCCGAGGGGGCTGTTTGGAAGAAGAGAGAGACAAAGACTCTGTGGCATAACAGCTAAGTTATTTAGCCTACACTGAAATGTAAATAGCTAACTTATATCATCATTTTGACTACAATATCCTAATTTCCATCAGCTGGCAGTTTTCTCAGTGTGAAGTCAACTGTCAGTTCAACAGAGATGTCCTTTGAGAGTTGTCCAACCTCCCCATGTGGACCAGGGATTCCGTCATGCAGGGAACTTGTCTGATACTGAAAATTCTTCCTTTGGTGAAGAATAGCAACCTCATCTATACAATAGTCTAACAGAATGGCATGGAATCAGTGCAAGGTTATGGGACTTGCCCCGATCACATACCTAGGAAGCATTAGAAATGGAATTGGAATCCTTGGCTCTAAGGAAAGTGCTGGAGCTACTCTGCTATGCTTCCTGTTGCAAGCATGAGGTGTGACAGAAACATTTCACACTTAAGAGCTATGGAAAATGTGACACATACATCTAGTATGGTCAAAGATACTTTTATTTAAAGACAAGGCCAATCTTTGGGAACATTTGCATAGACAGCTCCCCAAATGTTAAAGTACTACCCTCCTCGTCTACATAAAAATCAAGGATTGCGCTTGATGCATAGAGCAGATGAGCCTGGAACCTCAAAGGTATTTGAAAGTCCACATGCTCAGCAGACATTCATGGTATGCCTGGGAAACTGTGTTTACGGTTTAATCGCAGAGCAAACTGTGACCCTGGCCAAAGCTGAGCTGCAATAAATGTTTCAGCTCCAAAGGCAAATGCCTGTGTAGGTGGATGTACTTAAAAACATAAGTGAGCATATAAAGAGCTTAGATAAGTCGGTGATTCTCAAACGCCAGCAGTGTTCATACTACGTTAGGGCTGAAAACCTGTCCTACTAAATCCCCGTTTGTCCCCACCATGACAGAAAAGTGTCACAGAGTGAGCTCAGTAGAAAAGGATGTTCTATTAAGTATGTAACTAACAAGGCGTGACAGCAGTTTGAATGGAGCAAAATGGGCCAGATCTGAATTCTAATAAATAAAGCAAGTGAAGCACTTACCGTCAGCAGTCAAGTCAACCAAACCATAGGGAACTGGAGCACTGCAGCTGGAGAAGGGGAGGAGGTCTGCCGCCAGAGAAGGCGATGGAACTCAGCCAGCTTTGAGTATTTATGGTGTGTTGATGAAGGAACAACTTTCCATATGAGGCACAGCTTTACCGAGGAACAGTAAAGCTCAGTAGAGGAAAAGGTCCAGGGAAAGAAGAGGCCTGAATAGAAATGATATCTAACGAAAACAATTTTAACTTTTAAAAAATGATTTTTGTCTAAGCCCAGGATTTCTTCAACATAAGGAACTTGTGACGTGGAAAGCTGTCTCCATTGAAATAGATTGGCTTGACTTGTCTAACAGTGAACAAGCATTTATTAAATGCCTACTGTGTATCAGGCATTGTGCTAAGCACTTGGGGGTATAGAGAAATGAGAAACAAAACAAAACAAAAAACCCAACAACAAAAACACCCAACAATCCCTGCTCTCAATGAACTCAGGGTCTAATGGGGAAGAAACATGGGAATGTTTCCTTGTATGAGGCAAGATGTATACAGGATAAATGGGAGATAATAAACAGAGGAAAGGCGCTAGTATTAAGGGGGATCTGAAAAGGCTTCTTATAGGTGGCACTTGAGTTGCGACGTGTAGGAAGTTAGGGAAAGCAGGAGATGGAGCCGGGAAAGAATTCCAGGCATGGAGGATGGCCAGTGATTGTTTTATTCCATAAATTAAAAATAAAATAAGTAATTTTTTTTTTTAAAAGGAAATGCTTGGAGTCAGGAGATGAAGTGTCATGTGCAAGGAACAGCAAGGAGCAGAGGTCAAGAAAGCTGAGGACACTTTCTGTCCTTTTCTGATTATACATTTCCTCAATTATATTCTTAGGTTTACTCTCTGCTTCCCAAATGGTGATGGGCTGGTTTCTTCTAGGCTCTCCAACTTATCAGCTGGATGCCCTAATGAACTCCAAGGACTCTTGGGCCTTACCATCTGCTCTTCTGTAGAACCACAGCTTTTCCATCCATCAACCCTCCTATATGTGACATCTACCCCATTGGGAACGTGAGCTTCTTAAGTAGGGTCTGTCTTCTTTTTCTGTTTGCATCCCTGTTACACAACACAATGCTTGGCACATACTAAATGCTTAGTAAGGCTTTTCCATTCACTTCATTCCATTAATTCATATCCCTTTACCACCTCTTGAGCATAGGTCATTGTTGGAAACCTGCTAAACACCCACTTGTGCCTGCTGTCATCTCTCCATTGCTCTCTGCAAATCTGTGGTCTTTCAAAATTTGTAACCATATAACATCTCCAGAAGAACATTTCTGTTAAAAAGACAGATCTTTGTACTCAGGAGCCACTTAGACCTATTGAAAGTACTGCACAATTTTCAAAATGCAATTGTGCTGTTTTTTTCCTCCTATTTGATTCTGGGCCCAACTCACTGTCCACCTGTACTATCTGTCTCAAATACAGGGTGTCCTAAAAATCTTAGTGCAGTTAGCTTAAAATTGAATGAAGCTTTTTGGAAATGCTGTACTTGCTATACTAAACTCAGTGGGCTAGCCATCCAACTGAATGACAACCTGGACAAAAGGAATGCAAATTTGAGACCAGTTCTATTTCTACACAATTCTTCGTTGTTTAGAATTTTCCATCCGTTTAGTTTTTCCTGTGCAAATTATCAGCCTGATCTCTTTTGAATAATCACGAATTACCCCCAAACCCTAGAATGCTCTGCAGTTTGATGCAAGCAGCATACAGAGTGATACTCTCTGAATATCTCTCAGTGACTAGAGGTGTAAATATTATTGCCTCTATTCTTCTGGTCTCTTTTTCTCCCTGAGGTATCTTGTAAAATTATCCTGCAACATCTTTAAGATTGCACTACCTTAGGTACACATCCTGAGAATTCTTAACCTTTAAGAAATCATCTGTGGAGGATTGGCCCAATGCACTGGAAATCTTCCTTTGGTACACTTAATATGTCAGGGATACCAGTACATCATTTGGGCTGCCTACCTACTAGTCTTCACTCTAGTCCTCCTTCTTTTCCAATCATAAATGTTGTCCTTATCTGAGATTTAAAAAATTTCTGACAATGGTTTAATTCTTTTTTTTTTTTTAATCTACTTGGTCCTAACTGCTTCATCCAAATGCCTGACTTCATTAGAAGTTAGCCAAGAAAGCTATGCAATAACTTAGCTTAGCAAATGTAATTGCTTTTCATTACAGACAGTTTAATGTAGTGGCAAGAGCACTGAACCTGGAGTTAGAATGCCTCAGTTTAAATCCTGGCTATACCTTTTACTAATAATCATGTTGTTAGCAGCCTTCCTATGTAGTATTCCTTGTTGATATTGTGGTCAACAACCAGAAGCATGCTGGAGCCAGTTTAACCCAGCTCATTAGAGTCTGATTTAACTGGCCCATAGTCAAGGACTAGGAGCTTGTTAAATTTTCCATTTAACTCAGAAAAGAGCAAATGCTACAACTCAGGGCTTGATGTATTATTTGGTTGATTGTCTAGACTTAAGAAAAGATTGAGAAAATGTTAATAATACAGCTTAAACTTAGGTGTTGTGCATTTTTTCCCAGAGAGGCTATGGTTAAAACGTTTACTAGAACATCCCTGCTAATAACAGATCCAAAATTATGTTCTAACTGTTTAGAATGGAGATGTGGATGTAATACAGGGATGACAGGGCAGAACAGTGCTTGCTTATATCACTTGGTTCTAATCAGGCTGTAAGGAAATAGATCTCAAAAAAGAATTGACACCAAGAGGTCATGGATTAAGGTAGCACATTTTTTTGTTTATTAATTGGGCAAGACTGCCTTAGTTCAAAAAATGTGTGCTGCGGACTGAATTGAGGAGGCAGCTTTCTCCTTGTTGTATGTAAGAAAATGTAGGTCCAGACCTCGTCTGAAAACTGACTCCTTCCCTGAAAAAGGGTTAGTACCTCCACTGATGTTCATAGCAGATGGAGTCTGGGAGTTAGAAGATAGGATATTGCTTCATCCTTGGGGGAGGAGCAGGAGGGCAAATAACTTAATCAAATTAGTAGTAGTGGGCAGGAATTCAAGGAAGGTTTTTTTTTGGGGGGGTGGAGGGGGTTCTTACTCTTGATTTTACCCAATGTTTTCCCCTCTGGCTGTTCAGGAGAGTAGAAAGTTGGACTTTTGGCTCTTCCATCCATCCCAAGAGACTGCACGGAAGGATCTATAGGATTAATTCAGGCATTGATTGTGATAATCTGTTGCCTCTCTCTTTTGAGGAAAAATTGTTTTTATCTTTTTAGGATTATTGTTGAAGTATTAAATTCTCATTATATAGGAGTCATTTTTGAGAAATTAGTAAGTGTATATTGAGATAGGAACTTTTATGTGCTGTGTAGCTGTCAATATACTGCATTTGTATGTTCACTACTGAGTTAATAAGTTCTCTTATAATTCCTGAGGTCATTTATCCCAAATAAGACTGTCTTTAACTAATAGAGTTCAGTATCTCCCATCCTACTGGCAAATGCCCGGAGGACTGGTCCTGAGAACATCAGGTACAGGAGATGGTAGAAGCTGTAGGTATAGTTTATCCTTGTTATCCTCTTGATAGCAATTGATGGAGGATATGGACAGGTTTTCCTTCCAAACATTCCTCTTCTAGTCTCTGTAACAATGGGGCCTTTTTTTTTCAGTTTCCCCATCTCTAAAACTGATGGGATAGAAATACCTTTCTTGTTTACCTCCTAGGGTTATTGGGAGAATGAAAAGAGAAAATGTAGGTGAAAGCATTTTCTAAACCAGTGGAAAAAGTTTAAGAAGTCCTGCTTTAAACTACAAATGTGAGGGATTAAGGGATTAAAACTCAGAAGACCCTCAGGTGCATTGGGAGCAAATGAATATTATACACTTTGCATCCACCCAGAGTAAAAGAGATTCTATCAGGATAAAGTTGGCCTATACTATTCTGAAAATTATTTCAAGATCGAAAGAGGTAATTTCTTTCTTTCTTTTTTGGGGGGGGGAGGGGTGTGTGAGGCAATCAGGGTTAAGTGACTTGCTTCACACAGCTAGTGTCAAGCATCTGAGGCCACATTTGAACTCAGGTCCTCCTGACTTCAGGGCCAGTGCTCTATCCACTGTGCCACCTAGCTGCCCCGGTTTTTTTTTTTCTTTTGGAAAGAGGTAATTTCAATCATTCCATCATTCCACAAGATTTCTTTGAGTGCCTCTGTGCAAGGCACTTTGTCAGGCACCTTAGGGGAATACAGAGTTGACTAAGACATGACCCTTGCCCTTGATGAGCTTACAGTCTTACAGGAAAGATGAGACATGTACACACTTACCTGTAATACATGGCAGGACATGATATGCCTATAAGATAGGTACAAACAAAATTTCTATGACAGTTCAGAAGAAAGAAAGAGCTCATTTGGCTTGGGAGATGAAGGAAAACTTCATAAGGATAACATAAGAGGAGCTGGATCTTGGAGGATGGGTTGGAACCCAACTGGTGAAGATATAGGGGGAGGGAAGGTAATTCCAACTGTAGGAAACAGCATGAACAAAATCATGGCATGCAGGCAAATTCTGGACTGTGTTGGGAAAATGATAGGTGGTCCAGGTAGGTGAATACAAGTGTGGGACTACAGAATGAGAAAGAGTGGGGAAAGCAGGCTGAGGTCATATTGGACCGAGCTTCATATCCTAAATTGAGAGACTGGACTTTATTTGTTATATAGCAAGGAACCACTAAAGTGTTGTGAGCAGCAGTACCAGGATCAGCACTGTGCTTTAGGAAGATTGATTTGGTGGCCATATGTGAAAGCGGAAGGACCAGATTCAGGGAGATCAGTTAAAGGCTACTACTGTTTAGGTGGGTTATGAAGGCCTAAACCTGGATGGTGGTGGTGGAAATTTAAAGGAAGGGATGGATACAAAAGCCATTTCAAAGGCAGAATCAACAGGATTTAGTTACATGGGTGGAGAGGAAGAGGGACGAATCAAAAGTGACCCAGGTTTTGCCCTGGGGCGAGCAGAAGAATGCTGGTGTCATTAACAGAAACAGAAGAGTCAGGAGGTGATGCAGTTTTGGCAAAGGGGATGTGGGGAAGAAGATAAGTTTTGTTTTGAACAACACCTCCCAAACATACAATAGCCATAAGGTTATTTTTATATCCAGAATGGGCTGAAACTTGAAAGATGAACATTTCAGATTTTACTAGACCATTTCCTAGACATTAAAAAAGGAGTTTTACTCATGAATTTGAAAAAAAGAAAAACCTGGGCCTGTTAAATTAATAATACAGTGATATCTCTCCAAGCCACCATTCAAAAAAGAAGCCAGCCTGAGGGACAAGGGAAAGTAACCAAGACACCTAGGTTTCTGGTTTGAACAATCTACGTTACTTTTCAGGCTATAAATATTTTAGCTCGGCCTGCTTGAAAACAACTCCTTATCAAGAAAATGGCTTTTTTTTTATTAGCTGGAGTATTAAAAGAATTCTGATTACTTTGAAGAGAGAACTCTCTACTTGTAAGACATGCCAGCAAAGACTCTTCAAGGCAATGAACATTTAAGAAAACAGACAGTGGGTAGCATTAAGAAAAAAAAAAACAACTGAAGGACTGTATGCATGGAATTTAAATTAGGGCAAATGACAATGTTATTAAATACATTCTCCTAAAGCATATTCAAATAAAGCCAAGGATTTAATACGTATCAACATTCATTACCATAAAACCTGGTACTACTTTTGAGACTGAAATTAAGTTTTCAGTCTAGGAAGTTATCAGATTTGTCAATCTATATAATAGAAGGCATTTGTGTGCTATTACACAAAAATGGTACCCATATATGCATGTTCATATTGCACAGTATATTTTAAGCGGATGCGATAATCTTCTTGATTTTTGTATCCATAGTCTGGTCTTTCTATTTATTCTGATAAGGAGTCAAAGGCTTTATCGGATAATAAGTGACATTTTACAGCACATCCTCATACAAATCCAAAAATTCTGTGCTGAATTTCTTGTGTAGTACATAAGAAAACAAAATTGTATAAATTTTGCCTTTATTCATTTTTTTTGTGTGGCCCAGATTTGTCATTAAGAGACACAAGTATAATATTAAACTCTGTGGGAGAAGGGCAGAGCAAAAATTTCCTGCAATGTCCTGCTCCCCTCTGCCCCCAGTTTCATTTTTCAGACTCATTAGAAAGTTCAATCACTCCCTGTGAAGATAATGCACTTAAAAGAGCCCAAAGTACAGAAGGGTCTTCACAGTTGTGCTGCTGTTCCCAATGAAGGAAAAGCTCTTCTTTCCTTTCAAGTGTCTGCTTACAAAGAAGACAGTTAAAGCCCAGATTAGACCAGACGTGAATCTTGTATGGTGTGGCACAGTCCGGGCTTGGCAGAGCCTTTCCTGGTTCGCTGGCTCCCAAAGGAGCTTCCTCGCTCTTGGTTAATACATCCAGGTTTTTCTGATGGAGAAGGTAGATTTCCCTTTTGAGCTGTATGGGAAATGCATACACCTCCTCCTCCAAAGCATCCCTCTTTACCAGGCTTCTCCTCTCGCTGTGCTGTTTCCAGAAATGAGCGGCTCGCTTTACCACTTCTTCCTGGGTACCTTTGCTGCCTGGTAAGATTCCCTCCTTTAGTTTCCCTTGAATGTCTTCTCCGTGCACATATAATAAATGAAATTTCATCTCAGAAAAAGACTGAGCAGTGACCTGACAGCGGCCACACTTGATGTCCAATTTGACCTCATTGGCCTGTCCCGGAAAGAGGGTCTCCTCGAGGCTCGATCTGTTTTCTCTGAAAACAGAAAAAGCAGAGGCTGTGTGAGAGGTCCTAGTAAAGCAGACCAAGCACTCAAAGGCTGGCTCCTAAAACACCACCACCCACCCTGCAAATGTCCCAAACACGTGAGCTGATGAGGAGGAAAAATGAAAGGTAAGCAGCATGGACACAGCAGAGAACGTGAGTTCAGTCAAAGAGAAATCCTTCTGGTATCAAGAATGGATGTTGATCACCTCTGGCTGGGTGTGTTAACCTTCTTAGGTCATTATGTCCATGTGGTGAAGTCACGCTTCCCTTAATATCTGCCCTTCAAGAGGAATGATTTATGCTATTCTTATAATTTGGTACAATATGCAAGTTGGGGGCAGGAAATCCTAGAAACCTAAGTACTGGCCTGGGAGCAAAGACACCCAGTTTAACTCCCAGCTCTATCCCTGAGCACTATGGAACCCTGGGCGAGTCATTCAACCTCTAAGCGTCTTTTTCCTCATCTGTAAAATGAGGCCTTTCCAACTCTCATAGCCCATGACTACATTCATATTTGAAGAATGCTCCCAAATGGGACTTTGGCTTGCCTTACAAGAATGTAGGTCTGTTATAGTTCATCACCCATTAAGAATAAAAAATTATATCAAATCTTACATGGGAGGAAACCACTAAATAGCTATGAAAGCTTAGAGAGATTTCTGAAAGCTCTAAATGGACATAAACAACGTTAAATCTTACTCCAGCCCCCAAATAAAAACTGAATTTCTTTCCCACGTATCATTGCCATTAGCACTCACCTCTCTACTGATTCTTCTGCTCCTCTTAAGCCTATTTCTCGATTCTTTGGCCCTTTGCCCTGTGGCAATTCACTGGTGGAAGGTTCAGTGTTGATCACAACCCTATGTACTTCTTTCAGATGGCCAAAATAGACCCTTACGTGACCAAACACTTTTGCACAGAATTCACAATACATGAGCTTCTTGAGACGACTCTCACTATGATGAAGCTTCATATGGGTGCTGAGACTTCCAGAGTGCACATATGCTTTACGACAGATTCGGCAACTGTATGGCCGTCTGTTTGTATGTGTGTTCATATGGTCCTGAAGGTGGTGTTTAAACTGAAAGTGGTGGTTGCAGATGTGGCATCTGTGCCAAGGCTTTTTTATGGCAGAAAAGCCATTCTTGCATACAGTACCCGGTTTAGTGGAAGCACTATCATTCTGCTTGGAGCTGAAATACTTATTTGTAAGTGAATTATTTAACAAAATGTCTCGGTCTAAGCAGTCAGGAGATTTGGTCTGTAGAAGAGGTGCAGGGGAAGTCAGTGGAGCCATTGCTTGCATTACAATGACAGGTTTGGGCATAATGTTCCGATACTTTTTCACAGTGCTGGCTTTTCTGTCTCTGGGCTCCTGGGGGTCAATTTTTACTCTTTCTTTACCATCTCTACATGTGTCAAGGATACATTTTCTCTTTTTTGTCTGAAAAGTCAAAATTTCATCTGGGATCTTTCGTTTTCTTCCTCTTCTCTTTGCTGTTCCACTATTCAATTTCTTTTTGTTGTCAACTTCCACCTTTGTGGGTGAGCAAAAGGCATCTTCACAGGTCACTGGCTTGGACACTTGTGTGAGTGAAACAGCAAAGAGCTTATCAGATGTTTTGGTGGACACATTGAAGGTTTTTGCAAATGATGAGACTTTGTCACAGTCGGGCCTGTGCCAAGGAGAAGCGGGACCTACCATGCTGGCATTTGGCTTAGTTTTACAAAACATTGTTGTCTTCATTCTTGAGTAAGGTAAGATTGGAAGTTTACCTTTAGGTGCTGTAGGAATCAGATGAACTGCATTGCCAAAAATCGCTGGGGACAGAACAGTAATGGCTTTTGCAGAATCAGCTACTCTTTCTTTGATTTTCTCACCACTGATGGCAGAGGGCTTTCTGGCTATTGTCTTTGTGTCTAGGTTGACTTTCATTGAATTACTCAGCTCAGCTGAAGTTTCCTCTGGTACCCATGGTTTTGGAATAGTAACAGTGTCACCTGCCTCAGGTCTGTTTATCAGTGGAGGTCCAGATTCTACACAGCTGCTTTCATCAAGCAAAGCAGTAACTGTGATTTCAGTTGGCATCTGATCTATTAATATCACATGTTCAGATGAATCAATGTTCGTATGAAGTTCAGAATGGTTGGTTATTGAAGGTGATGGCTGGGCACATGTTTGTGTATTGGCTGGAACCTTCTTAATTACACTCACAGAGGAGTTTGGAATAGTTTCCACCCCTGGTACCTTCTTATTTCTTGTAGGTTGGTACCGAGGAATAGGCAATTTAAGGGTTTTGGGCAATGATATTTTGGGCTTCTGGATGGGTTGGCTTGTCACTGCGGGGGTAACATGGGGCAAAGCAACAAGAGAAAAGGTTCCCTCCTGACCAGCAACTTGCATCAGGGCATAGTTTTGGGGTGGCATCACCAGAGGCCTAGAATTTGCTGAGGATGTGGGATGAACTTGATCAGAGAGTGATGGTGATTGATAGGGCAGCACTGGGGACGTTAGGACTTTTGGTGTAATTTTGGGGGCAATAGTCCTAAACTGAATTTTATTCTGTAAATTTTTTCCAGTCTGTGTTGTCCAGGGAGAAACTTTAGGTTCATCTGCAATGATAATACAAAATTCAAAAACAAAATGTTATTGTATTATATTTATCCAAATATTGACAGTCCAAATAAGCACATTAAAAGTAACTCAAAGAAAAATATAATTAAAATGAGATGGTAAAAAGATTCAAAGAAGTGTCAAAGCCTTACTTTCACATTTTTCAAATAGTATTCCTCTGGACTGAGGTTTCAATGCTCCAACTAGTCTTCATGCAGGACAGGGAGTTAAGGCATAGTGCCTAGCACAGTGAGCTAAATAATGCAAGTTAAGTTAACACACATTTGTTTCCTTCCTTAAACAATTGGCTTTACAAAAGACAGACTGTGCAAGCACTCACTTCCTAGCCCAAACCTTTTTACAAACAGTTTTTGTGACCTACAAAGAGCACATTTTACCTACTGTGCTCATGTCATCTCTGAGCTGCATTTTCCTACACATATCGAACATATTAAAACGTAAAGTGACGGTACAATAGATGCAATAGTCACCAATGCAGGGCAGGATAAAATAGATCATTGCTCTGTGAACATTCATCCTTCGCTCCATTTGAGGTCGCACCATTTGGCACAGCGGCAACACAATTTGTTTGCTCGGGTGGAAGAATTCCAGGTTGAAAGCCAGCCTTGTTTCTATTTCCCCATGTGACTTGTGAATTTCTCTTCACACGTTTCCACTGTTTACGTGTGCTTTTGCAATTAAGTCACCAGTATTTAAAAGCTGATGTGACTCCCCTCAACCCCACCAACATTTAAAAGTGTTACAGATACTTAACAATATGCAAAGATAGAAAACATTCTCTAGCTCATACAACTAAAATAATCATACTCTTTATGATTTATGAGAGCACCTAGTGACCAGTTCTTATTCCACTTAAAGGCAGAATGATATACAGGAAAAAACACTGACCTTTTGAGTTTGATGATCTAGTTCTGAATTGTGTCTTTCCTACTTACTTATCAATCTGAATTTGGGTAAATTGCTTAGTCTTTTTGAGCCTCATTTTCTTCATATGTAAAATAGAGATAATATTTTGCTAACCACTTCACAGGTTGGTCATGAGGAAACAGATTTATAAAGCGTAAAGTCTTCTATAATGTACAACACTGTTATTCTAATAGGTCCCTTCCTTAGCCCAATCTCATGAAAAGAAAAAAACAAGAAAAATACTTGTTCTGGACTCACAAAAGGATTTATCCCCTGGGTGGAAACCAGAATTAGGGAGTAGTTTCTTGCCAAAAATCTTTACATGAAGGAAATGGTCTTAGATAAGGAATCCAATCTGCATTTCTAACTTTAGACAAAGTGTACAATTTCAATGTCTTTCTTTTTGGATTGAGGCATTCACCTATTTCTTTCTACAGTTTGAAAAATGGAGTGTTAAATAGGCTAGGGATATTTGTCATAGTCTCTATATAGATGACACTGCTATATTTAGCTGGAATATTAGATCGTCTGGACCATTTCAGGTTGCTAGGTGCAATAGGTAACACTGATCTCATGGTATACCTCAGTAAATGCCATTTGGTATTTCCAGAAATCAAATATCTGGGATACAATGGAGAAATGGAAATGTAACACCTATCTGAGACTAAAGAGAACTTTAGAGGGGAAGGCTCTTACAATTAAAAAAATGACTGGGTAACTTTCGGGGGGGGATTCCCAGGGACAAAAGGCCATGCTTTGTGACCAAGTTGATTCATGACCTGAATAATCTCAAAAGGGTGAACCAGATAAAATTAAGTGTTAAGAAAAGCTGAAATAGGCTCTGATTCTTCTACCTGTTTTAAGAGTTCCAGACTTTTCCCTCATAGTGATTGCCGCAAACAATTCAGGCACACTAATATTATAACATCATGAAAATGTAAAAGTTTTATACTGTATCATGGGAAAAACTACATTGCCAAAAAGAAGGAGACACAGAATCTTGAAAGAGACCTCAGAGAGCCCTCTAAGGGCAGGTCCCCCCAACCTGTCCAGTCTTAACAAGGATTTCTTCTATAGTGTAACTGACAATGGTCATCCAGCCTTTGCTTGAAAACCCTACCGAAAGGGGTTTCTAGAAAAACCTCCTGGAGCAGTCCCATTTTAACTTTGAAAAGTTCTATTTGTGGTACCCAGTTCTAATGTGGTACCCAGAAGTGAACATATGTCTCCTTATCAAGGCCAAGCATAGCTGGACTTTTGCCTCCCCACTTCACACTCTGTTTCTCTGAATGCAACCTAAGATCATATAAGCTTTTGAGCTGCCCTAGCAGATTGTTGGCTCATACTGAGCCAGCAGTCTACTAAAACCCACAGGCCTTTTTTCAGATCAATTGCTACCTATCCATGCCTCTTCCTGCTGAAGTTAATTTTTTTTAACCCAATTGTAAGACTTTACATTAACCCCCTATTAAATTTCATGTTACAATTAGTCCAACATGGTAGCCTGAGACATTACTGGATCCTTACCCCTTAATCCAGTATTTGAATTATCCCTCCTAGCCTTATAAATTACATGAGAGGCAGGAATGGCTGCATCAACCTTAAAAAACAAACCAACCAAAAACACTGAGCTCCACGAGAGGTCAGTTAGTTTCACTGGGCCCTTCACTAGAAACCTCTTTCCAAGCCATTAATGACTATTTTTGGTGTACTATTATTTAGCAATCCCAAAAACATTTAACTATACTATTATCTAGTGTATATATTCTCCCAACTTGTCCACAAAAATAGCATGAAAGTCTTTGTCAAATACTTTGCTGAAATCTAGCGAAATTATATCTGTCCTATCAGTGCGGTAACTATCAAAAAAGGAAAGGAGGACAGTCTGGCACAATCTGTTCTTGATAAAAACATGCTAGGCCTTTGTCATCATTATTTCCTTTTCTAGAAGTTCAAAACCATTCCTTTTATATAGGATAATCCTATATGTGCTAGAATTTGTCTAAGAATCAAAATAATGTTCACTGTACTATATATTTTTCAAACTCATCCTTACTCAAAACTGGAGCAATATTTGCCCTTTGACAAGAATCCTGTGGCACCTTTCTCGTTCTTTATGATCACTGAGATTCATAAATTAAATCTGTAGGTTCTCACAGTGCCCTGTAATATGCTTACTCTAGACCTGGTGACTTGAATTCATCAAGAGAAGTTGTATGCTTTCTTTCTAAATGCTGCCATATTGGATTTTGACTCCCTATTAGACACCTCTCTTCTAATTTTCTCAATCCAAAGGTTGTCTACCTTGGCAGAGAAACTTTGTTACTTCTATGGCCCTGTTACAATAATGTGGCCAATCCATTTGTGCTTGCCTGTGGATAACACCTTACGGATTTTCCATAAGAAGCTCACCTAGTATGCTAGGAGTTTTCCTCTAGTTTTTTGTTGTTTTATTTGTTTTTTTGATATTGTGTGGCTTCCAATGAAGCACACAGATTTTCCATTGGTTATCTTTTTCTCTCACTATGTTATCGGTTCATCTTTTCCGGTCATCCATTTCTTAAGCAGTCACCCAGATTAAAATGTCATTGGGAAATAAATGTTTGTTGTTGTTTAGTCATTTTTCAGCAATGTCTGACTTTTCGTAACCCCTGTTGGGGTTTTCTTGGCAAAGATACTGGAATGGTTTGCCATTTCCTTCTCCAGCTCATTTTACAGATGAGGAAACTGAGGTAAACAGGGCTAAGAGACTTGACTAGGGTCACACAGCTAGTAAGTGTCTGAAGCCTGATTTGAACTCAGGAAGATGAGTCTTCCTGATGAAGGCCTGGCACTCTTGTTTAACAAAATAAATAAAAATACAATACAACATAGATAAAGTTAATTTGTAGTTTTAAGTCAACATACAGCCTACAGTGATCCATTTCTATTTGAGTTTGACACCAGTGCTTTTTAGCAGGGCTTCTTACACTTTTTCCACTTTCGATCCCTTCAGCACTTCTACATAATTTTTCATTTGTAATGTAGTAGCCTGCTTGGGGCTACCACCTATTAAGTGATTTTAACTTTAGTTCTTTGGAAAAGGATATTCCATGACTTGTAACCATACAGCACTCCTAGAATAATACTAATGTTAGCTAGATGGGCCTGTGCTTTAGTACCAAGTTTGGGATTGTTAAAAGCACGGCAGTTTCCTAAAAGAAACCTAGCTGGCTAGCCTCTCGCCATTCAATTGTGAACCCACTTTACCATCTACCTGTAGCATCTAAGAAACATATACTGATGGATTGGTTTTAAGTCTATCCTTCCAACTCCTGAGCACAGATTAGGCAACAGACATACTTCATTAACTGGGTTTTTCCTGTATAAATAGTTAGGCTAAACTTTTGAGTGATTGTGGATTGCATTTAGGAGTCAGCAGCATTCTGGAAGTTGATACTATCAACACAATGTGATCCACAAAGGAGTATCTGAAGGAAGTCAATATTTACAGAGAATCTTTCTTCCAAATGCACTATGAGTTGAATATCCTTCATCATAGTAGCAAATGTCATTGGTGAGGATATATCTCCATTTTATGCTTTGATCAGTAACAATCAGAAGGTTGAATAAAATTATATTTGTTGTTATAACTTTCAAGGAATCTGTATGATTTTTATAAGAAACCACCTGTTGGAGAGCATTTAAGACAGCATTTTGCTATTCCTAATTAAATGTCTTTCTACAGTAATAAATGAGCACAGCAGGATCTGATATTCTCTGTACGTCTTAGTCAAATGTGTGATTGAAAACATGTGGAATGCTGTAGAATACACTTCGTAAATGCCTGTCTATTCCCTATTTGTGCTTTCATCAAGGATGTCCTCCCTCCATATTCGTGTAGGTTACTCTCATAAAGAATGCGTAGAAGAAGGAAAGTAGACATATGGGTTGTTAAAGCATCTATGTCCACATATACTCTTTTACCTATTTCCTATTTTTCAGGATCAACAGCTAATTTAAATATATCAGGTTGGAATTACTTCAATTGCTTGTCATATCTTATTTTTAACCTTCTTTGAATTTGGGATTGATCTAGATCTTTGTTTTAACAAGTCAACAATCTAACTATGGAAAGCTGCTATTTTAAAGTACATCCTGTATTAAAAACCAGCTGCTTTCCCCTCTGCTAGAATATAAGCAATTTCATTTTTCATGATACTGTTCAGTGTTTGCCATACTCAACACCTTTCCACTCTCTTCTTAAAGAAAATATGATCTACAGATGTGAGGCTACAGTATGGTCTCCAAGCCTGTGGCATCTCATTTTTCTTACTCCTGCACTATAGTTATCAAAATATTTTCACCATTTTCTCTTATGCCCACGTTTGCATTCAAGACATTACGCATTAAAGTACATGTTGATTAAATTTGGAGGGCCTAATCAAGTTCTTTGTAAAATTTCTCTGCTATCTTTTTATAAGATTGTAGTCTTTCCCGTGGGAAAGTGAATTACCTTTTATTCATTTTGTATGTGTTTCTATGTGCACATGTTATATCTCCTATGAGAATGTGAAGCTCCTCGAGGGCAGGAATTACGCCTTGTTGGAGAATTTACCACAGTGCACAGGCTCTCATCTATCATCTCTCTGATACTCTGAAATCTCCTCTCCTAAAATATAGGGAATATATCCAACTACACCCACCTTTTCTATCCTTCTCTATCACTTTCCCCAGGGTTTCCACTATTTGTTCTTTAGCAACTAGTTCTTCCTTAATTTGTCTTTTCTTCAGAAAGATTATTTGGCAATTATCTGGGTTTTGGATAAAATCAGGTCTTAAATTTCTAGCCAAGAGTTTACCTCATGGACTGATCATTAAGGTACAGGACTTCCAAATGAACATTCAACATGTTTCTGGTCATGAGACTATCTTGGCAGATGCCTTATGAAAACAAGATGATGGATTTCAGAGATCAGCCTGAACTAAACAGATGTTATGTTCCAAACTTCTGTTATGGTAATAGCTTCATTTTAAAGGAGGAGAGGAGAGGAGAAGGAGAGGGAAAATAACATTACTATAATACAAGTGCTTACAAACTCATTTTATCAGTTAATATTTAAACAAAAAGTATCTGTGTGGTTGTTTCTAAAATTTTTTGACTGCATATCCCATCAGTAAAAAAATTTAAGCAAATACTCTGATTATATTGATACTTATTTATTAATGACCCTGGGAGGAGGTATCACATCCATTTACATATATGGAAACAGAGGCTCATAGTGGTTCAGGGATTTGCCCAAGGATGCCCACCTAGCAAGTGTCTGAAGCAGGATCAAATGTCACCTTCCTGACTCCAAGCCCAGTATTCTGGCCATTAAACTACCCAGTTACCTCAGGTATTATATACAGGTACTTCTTTACTATTATGTATGTTATAAAACACATAAAAACAGAAAGTAAAAAAGGATGAATAAAGATAAAATATTTTGAATACATTTTATGTATTAATGACACAAAAGTTTTCCCTTTAATTAAAATATTATTAATAATAAGGAATGTGACTAAATAGGCTTCATTATTATTATTATTATTATTATTATTATTATTTTTGGTGAGGCAATTGGGGTTAAGTGACTTGCCCAAGGTCACACAGCTAGTATGTGTCAAGTGTTTGGTCTGAGGCTGGATTTGAACTCAGGTCCTCCTGACTTCAGGGCCGGTGGGTGCTCTATCCCCTAGGCTTCATTATTTTTGAAAATACTGTTTGGACACTTTGTGATACAACAATTTGGAAGCCTGACTCTTAAGTTCTGTTTCCTTGATTTTAAACGATCCCTCACGGAGACACGGAGACTCATCTACCCATTGGGAAAAGGTTTTTGTTGAAACTGGACTAGTGATCAATGAGGCAGCTTGTGGTACAGTGGAGAAATCTTGGATGCGGAGTCAAGAAATCTTATATTTGAAACTTTCCTCAGACACTCACTTAATAGCTGGGTGACTCTGAGGCCTTCCTTGGTCTTTGTTTCTTTGTCTATAAAATAAGGATAACAGCATCTGCTTGTTGTGAGGGTCAAATGAGAGAATACACACAAAGTGTTTGTTAACCTTAAAATGCTATATAAATGGCTAGCTATTGTTATGATTATTAGTTGTTCCTACAAACTCTTCAGAAGTATATTTTCCTATCTTTAACAAATTAGTTCAAAACGCACTGAAGCTCTTCATTTAGATTTTAAACAGTTTATGAAATCATTTCCAAGTTTTAAAAGTGTATATATATGAGCTTTTTTATAGGTGACACACATCATTTTCAGAGAGCTAGAAAGAAGAGATTAAGTATCTGGGAGAAGGCAGTAGTGTCAAATACTGCGGAGGTCAAGGAGAATGACTGAGAAAAAGCCATTAGATTTGACAATTAAGAGATCATTGATAATTTAAAAATAATAGTTTCAGTTGAATAAGGAGTCAAGGAAAAGAAGGAACTTATGAATGCGAGAATATTATGAATGTGAGAATAGAAAGCTAGTGGTCTCTTCATCAAAAACATGGATGTTCAGAAGAAGGATGGGCTTGTGTTGACACAACGTAATGACATCTACTGCACAGATTGCAATCCAGCTAGATCTGCCTGTCTTCTGTGGCTTCCTCTGCCCCACCAAAAACGAAGTGGAGTGAGAACAGAGCTCTGTCTCACCAGCACATCCCTAGTAAGGGGCAGAGGTAAGCAGGAGGTGGACACATGGGTTGGAGGGGGTGGATGTGGGGGGTTCTCAATTCTACCTGTATAGCTACTATGTATGCCAGGTTTCAGTTTGCTTTGAAGGGTTGATGCCCTGTACAGAATGGGATTGTACAGCCACAAGAGGCCAGATACAGGAAAGAGGAAGTGTGGAGGAGTGTTACAAGAGAATGGTTTAAAGGGTTGTGTAGTTGTATTGTAATTAAGCCCTGAAATTGTCTTTCCTGGGGAGGATAAGATTCAACCATCTTCTCACCCTGTGATTGGTTGGTTACCCCTTGGAGGGACGGCATGGACCACCTTGAGCCTGAAGTTGGCATTTTTGAGATCACTGGTTTATAACTAGGACTTTTTAAACAATTAGCAATCATTTGATAATTGGCCCTGAATATGGCTATAGGATGTAAGAACAGGTATCGGAAGGCAGAAAAGGATGGCCATCTATTCCACCTCACCCTCACTTTTCAGAGATTTAAATGATTTGTCCAAGGTCATATAGGTAGGAAGTGGCAGAGCTCAGGGCCTATAAACTCCATATTCAGCACTCTTTCCACTGCCCTATAAGGTGCTACGCTACTTACTGTTTCTAGTTGGTACCCTACCTCCTACTCACTGGGTATAACACAGTTACAGGACAGAGTGGCTGAAAAAAGGACGCCTTGCCTCCATTTCAGTGATCTAGAAAAAGGGATGCCCCATTGGTGTATGTGTGTGTGTGTACATACATATGTACATAGGGCCCTCTATTTTCCCCACCTGCCCAGTGTCTGGTAAAGGTCTTAATGCATTGGAAATTGATGCAAAGATTGGCCATTGGTGGTAGAGAAAAAAATTAGCTTACGCACTAAGTAGCACATTTATGCTCTTAAAAAGTTCAGATCTTCCAAGTTACTTGTCTTAACTGATTAAAAAAAAAAAACCACGAATTGAAGTACTTGGAAAAAGCCTACCTGTGGGCCTGACAGCTTCCTTTGCCACCACATTTCATTCCCCTTTTGAGTGATCATAGATCAAATAATGGAGGGCACTATAATTTCTCATTCAATCAGGGTAGGCCCAGATCTCAGGACTCCCAGGAGAAGAAGAGGCACATACTGAGCACATACTCTGTGAAAAGTCCAAGCTAAAAGAAGTGCCTTCTCCTCCAAGGGAGCCTAACTTGATCCTGTTGTGAACCCCACCAATATGTGTAGGGGTTGCCTACCCTCTCCCCCAGGTGCTGCTCAGGGAATACCACCTCACTCTGTCAGCCAACTAGAACCCGACAGATGACCGTGCCCAGGGTCCTGTGAAACTGCTGATGACAGACAGACCCAAGCTTTCTTTGGTCTCTTGTAACCCAGGACCTACATGTACTTTCTTAGCCCTCACAACAGTAGCCCCCAAGTCTTTTTGGAGCCTCTCCATCCCTACCTTGAGTTCTCCTCCATGAAAAAACCACTGTCTCTGCAAACAAGGCAGTTATACCTCAGCCTCTTTCCATTCCCAGCAGAAGCATCCCAATGCCTTCTGTTCAGGGCGGGCACAAAGAACTACGAAGGGGCCTTCCCCTTGTGCTCTGGACAATTAGCTTTCCCCTCAGTGAAGACTAACCAATGTGGGTAGAGCAAGCTGCTCAGATGCATCATCTGACAGGCTGCCAGAAATTAAAAGTAAAATAAAAGTAGTCTTGAATAATAGTAGTGATATTGGGACAAGCAAGAGCCCCTAAAAAAAACTGGTCTAATTTTCTGCCTAGGGCATTGAGAATTTAAATGGCTTGCCCATGGTAACACTGCTGACAGTCACCAGAAATGGGAGACTTGATCTCTGGTCTGTCAATCTCCCAGATCAGCTCTCTAGCCACCATGTCATCCTGCCCGTTGTTGATCCATACCAATATGAAGGTAATCTCTGTGCAGTTTAAACAGTGGCCTTCTTGAGATAATGCCCCTGCTTTGGAGAGTTACAGCACAGGAGTAATGTTAATTATGGGAATTTCAGGCCAAGTAGGAAAGAAAGGTGGCATGATTGACAAACAAAAAAAAAAAGGTATCTTGAGGCAACTGTAGCTTGCTGATCCTCGTGGAAGCAGTTGCCTACTCTACCTAGGGGAAAGAACAGTACAGCCAAGGTTCAGGAGGTTGTGCAAATTCCCTCACTAGGGCACTGGTGATATCTCATAATATGCCGAGGGGATGGAGGGAGAAGAGTTAGGGCAGTGGTCTCTTACCAAGTGGCACCTTTCCAATAAGGAAGCCTTAAGTCTTTTCCTGGGAGCAATTCAACCCAGACAGTTCTGTTAGGTACAAGAAGTCAAGGAATAGCAACACTTGGTGCAGGATGGACCCTCAAACTGGCATTGTAAGAAGTCTCCAGTGTATTTCTAAGAAAATAATTAAGGGAGAGACTTAAAACAGGTCACAGTATGGGGGAAAATGTTGGGCAATGAATCATCAAATAACCCACAAAATTAAACAAATTAGATAGTTACATTTATTATCAAAAAGGGCTCCAGCATCCTTTATAGAAGGCCTTCAGAGCCAATTACATAAGATATTAATAGAAAGGGGAAAAAAAGACTAATCCAATAAAATGTGGTTTCTTAAATTCAAATAATCTGATTGGTCTTTTGGGGCCCTACGAGTAACGACTCAAATAAAAAGGTCGAGAACTATAAACCATTATTGTTTTACCCTATTTTAACATACATTGAATAATTTGAAGTTTCTTATTTCCTGTGCCACCTCCCTCACTCTGCCCAACCTCTCCGCCCCCAGCTCCCTATTTTTAAAGTTACTGCACTTTAAAATTCCTAGTTTCTGGGGAAATTTTTTCTTTATTTCAGTTGCTCTTGTTCCAAATTACTTGCAACCAAGTGGTTTATAATTAAGCAGCAGAATTTAACAGAAAGAGCCCTGGGCTGGAATCAGAGGACCTAGGATCAAATTCTGGCTCATCAGCTGGGTGATGATAGGTAAGTTACTTTACCTCTATAGGCTCAGTCCCTTTATCTGTAAAATGAAGATGTTAGGCTAAGCAATCTATGAGGTCCTTTCCGGCTCTAAATGCCATGAGTTTAAAGGAAGCAATTTACCTCTTTAACAAAAGTAAGCTACAGCACATTCAATGCACTGCATGAATTTCTTCTGACACCCACTGAAAAGGAAGATTCTTTGCTTCTATAAGAATCATCTGGATCACAGAGGTAGAGCCAGAGGCCATCAAGGCCAACATTCTCATTTTGCAAACTAGAGAACTGAGGTTTTAGAGGCAGGAAACAGTAGACTCGCCCAAGATCACAAGGGCCAGGGCTGGGATTCAAAACCAACTCCCTGGGTTCCAGCTCCAATGCTCCTCCCATCCCACCATGCCATCTCCTACAACATCACAATCACCTACTGAAGAGACAACTAATATGTCCGAAGACAATTTTTTAAAAAATGGATCCACTCTAACCTCATTCTATCAGTTGTACAGTCACGTCCAGACCTCCAATCGAAACGATGAACTGAGAAGATCGCCACAGTTGAGAGTCAACACTGCATCAATCTCTGTCTATGACGGCTTGCTGTGTGGTTTTACCGAGTCGTCATACCCATAACAAACGCCTGTCGATACTCTCATTCCAGCACCAGTTTCTGGTGTCTGTGGAGGCAGCGGGGCTTCCTGGCTCCATTCTTTCTCAGTAGGGTCTGTATGCTCAAAAGCACCACCTGCAGAAATGCTCCAGGTGGTTGTGCGACGCTCCCGAGTCAAGAAACAAGGGACGGGTAATCTAAAACATTACCTTTCGTTTTCCACATTAAAATGAGTTATTCCATCTTGGTCTGTGTTATCACTCTTTACTCCTAAAAAGCACTTGGAAAAAATACTCAGTATCAAATATTACAGGCAAAAGTAGGAGTTTGAGAAAGATGAAAATCTAGTTAACGGGGTAAACAGAAATACTTGGGTTTCAATGTTTTGGCACAGTCAAAAGAAATATACCCAAACTTAAAAAACTCACCAAAAAAGCTGAAGTTCCTGCCATGGTTAAAATTCTGCTGTGGATTCTAAGCACAATCTAGCACAGATTAGAAAATTTAAAAAACAGAACAGACAACCTGGAGTCTAATATCTGGAATATATTCTTATTGATGAATAGTTATTTCAAATACAGGCATGTTTAACTTCTTACAGATGATGGCTGTGAAAAGCTATGAGGAAAATTAACTTTAAAATATCAAACTGTATTTTTAATTGACATAATTTTGGGGAAATTATGTTTCTCTTCTGATTTCCCTTCACTTGGCAGCTATTTGACATTTTAACCTTCAACACTTCCTTATCCACGCTCCTCAGTTATTGTTAACGGTCCATATACACAAAATTACTAGAGGGTAAGCTATGGTCTATAAAATAAGGCATTTCCATGTTGTGTAAATATAGAAACATGTAAATAACCAACCCCTAAGCCACCTGCTTTGTAAATTTGCATCGCTGTACGTAGGTTTCCTTAAAGAAAGTCCCACATGTCCAGCAATACTTAGAAAAACTCTACCAATGCTGAGGCAATAAAGGAAATGACAAAGAGAAAGCAAGGTTAAGTACCTAGTACTGACCACTTCATGAATTTGCTCTGAGACAGTGGCTTTTGTAAAAATTGCCTAAATTGACTTCACATGATAGAACATAGGCTTCCTTTCTGGAAACATTAAAGCTAGAACAAATAACAAAATGATCAGACAGTCTCAAAGCTACAAAGAACATTTTGGGTTCCTTTATGTTTGGACTCTTCCCTGTTAACTTCCCCTTCAAGTCCCTCATTTTCCTTCTGATGACTACTATAAAACCTTGCAGAGAGGAACATCTAATCTCACACACATGTTCAGAATGTGTAAGAATTAACTCTTCGATCTCTTAGCAGATCAGAACCAGTTATAGGGTTCATATCCTCCCTCCTCTCTTGGGTAGATACAAGAGGACTACCGAGATTATCAGAAAAGACAAGCCAGCAGATTAAAACCTTCACTTCGGTTTTTCCACCAGCCTTCTGGGTGAGCTGGGACAGTCACTTCCATTTGTAGGCTGAGTGACTGATTCCTGAATGACTTACTCAGGGGGCCACACACTCTGGATGGGATTTGCTCAAAGCCATATAGTAGCTACCAGGGTTCATCCCTCAGCAGTCCTTTCTGGTGTAAGGCACTCTCTAATTGCCATTCACATCAAATGGTGAATCATGGGAAGCCTTTTGTCAGCCCTACTGCAATTGTAGTTAACACAAATAATACAGTGGAACGCAGACACTCAAGAAAAACAGAATGTTTCATTCTCAGTGAATGAAGAAAGATAAAAATACCTGCTTTATGGCCCACACAATCTTAAGCAGAAAATGAGAATAACTTTTCATTGGAAGTTTAGCTCCTCAGAGCCCTAGCTGATTTTCTGATTCGTTCTTTATCACTGTATACCTTCCCAGGAAATTTTAAATGTTAAAGAATATATCCTTGAACAACTCTGTGGTTGATAATCATCTTAATGTGGAATAATGTATCATTTGTAGTGTCACTATGAATGATCTCTATGTTTAAGTTTTATGGGATCAAAATCCTTGTTCTTATGAAGGTCCTTCATTGGTGAAATAATACTTTGAACATAGTCTTGAAAATGACTGCTTATGGTTCTTTAGAATGTAATTTGGGTGAGAGTTGGGGAATGCAGGAACTATTTTAGCCTACTCTGGCCCAACAATCTCAATGAGAAGTAGGCAAATCATATAATAGTGCATGAGTAATGAGAACTTTGGACAATGGATACAGTTTGGAAGAATCTCACTAAAGTAAAGAATAAAATACTGAAAATACCTGTGAAATACCTGTAAAAGATACCAAAATGATCGCAGGGAAAAACACACACGTGTGAGCACACAGACTCATGACAGAATTTAACATTCTAAGTTTTGAATGACTATCACGTTTCCTAACACTTTACATATTTATAAACATGTAAAAATGGTGACACATATCTATCAACTTTTCATCTTCCCCAGACGCAGATAGATCTCTGACTAAAAGAGCTGCATTATCTTGGACAAGTCACCAACTTAATTCACTGAGCCTGTTTCCTCTATAAGAGAGCTGGACTTAAGATTCTTTACTGTTCTAATATCTTAAATTCTATTATCTATGCCAAAACCTATCTCTGTGAATGAGAATAGGAAATAAAATCCATAAATTTGGGTTGCTCTGTGTTAGTTTCTTCCAGTTTTTCACATTTGTAAAAAAAAAAAAAGCCATTTCAGAATTACTTATGATCATCAATTAATTACAGGACAAAGCTCTGAATATCTAAAGTATTAATAAAAATGCAAAATGCAAAATTGTAACAACAAATTTCCTATCATCCAAGCTACAACATCACCAGCAGGTAAGTGTTAGGATACAAATTAAATCATGAAAAGTCTGATAAATCTCACAAATGTTCAGTCCTTCAGAAAGTTCTGAAGAAATTTCATTTTCTTAAAAACTCAAGCTGAATTCATATTCATAGCACATTTCACCTCAATTGTGTTCAAACAAATGTCATTCCCATTTTGCCCAATATTTCAAAGTATCATCATAGTAAAACACAAAACATTTCCAAATTAATCCAAATTCTTGAGCATTGTTTTAAGCATGACTTAAAATGCATTCAAAATTGATTCTGAAATATATTTCCATATCACCTGCAAGCTCTTTGTAAGCTGTCACATAATACTCTAGAATTTCTGTCCTAAGACGTTTGTGTAAGTGTTTAGGACTTTGATGCCAATTTATTTAAAGCCAAGAACAATATGTTTTGCTGTACTAAAAACACAAGTAGATTTATGGATTTCTGTTCCTACTGGTATTAGACTTTTACAAACAAACAAAAAAGACAACTAAGTTATATTTTTGGACAGAGCAACATTCTAAATATCGCTGTCAAACCTTTCGGCTTTCATCACTGCTCAACTCATCACACAAACCATCTGCATAAATAAAGATGTAAGCATCTGTTGTATGGCAAATGGTCTCAGGGGCAGATGTTTTTATCCCTGCATTCATGTCACTGGGGTTGGATACATTATTTGAACAGATGTACACAATCTGAAAGTGTTGTGTCCCACAGTGAAATGTCTCCAACTGCTTTCTATCAAAGTACATAAATGATATTTGCACCTGCACTTATGTTAATGATATAAAGGCAGCAGGGGGTTCTGACAAAGGGAGATGTGATGCTATGAAATATATTTACATGGTTAATTGAAGTTTCTGTTGCCAAATGGCTCCACTGACATTGATACATATACTCGGCTTCAATGTCTGGGTAGTACATTTTCTAAAAGTTGCAAAAATTGCAAAAAACAAAAACAAAAACAATTCAAATACCCAAAACTTTAATTGATCATCAGGAATGTTTTTATCTCCTCTATATTTTCAACAACAACAAAACAACAGAGTTGACTTAAGATATAAATTTTGCCTGATAAATTCTAGGCCTCTCTTCATTCGTGTCATTTTAACTTTGGGAGTAACTTTTTTTTAAGGATGCATATTTTTTCATTTGGCATTCTGTCAGTACTACAACAAGCCAACAACATGTAATAGCATTTCATCAAAGTTACGATACTGGAAAATTTCCATTTCCACCATTAAGGCGTTAAGGAGAACCCACTAAAAATGGTCAACTTATCTTTGGAGTTCATATGAAAATTTTGCTCTTTATATATTTAACGGCCCCTAATGGGATCAAAATCCAAGAATGGCATTTATTAGTCCATAAAGATCAAGATTTTCATGTGAACTTCATACGAAAATATATGGAAGAATAAACTAGTTAATCTTAAAGAATAATCCCTCCCTCCTTCCCATGTCACTTCCTCATAAAAAATAAAACCAAAAAACCCCAACAACCCAAAACAAAACAAATCATTGACAATGATCAGAAATGCAATGGTCAGGGGAAAAATGTTAAAAATGTTTATCACCGAATACTAAGACGCAGATAGTCTACCCAAATTTCTACAAAACATCAGTAATTTCACTATTATGCAACACATATTAAACTGAGTATCACTTGACAAATAAAGAAACTTTGGATCACAGGAGCACAGATTCAAAGCTAAAAGGGATCTCAGAAAAATCTGGTCTAACCCCCTCATTTTACAGATGAGGAAACTGAGGCATAAAGAAGTAAGGTGACTTGGCCAAGGTAACACAAGCAGTACGGATAGAGGTGACACCAGAGCCAGAGTTCTTTCCTATGCTATTTACCTCTGTGGTTTTCTCTAATCACCTGAAAACAAAGAATCTCTTTCAATTGTGCAACTGGCTGAGTCCATTCCCAGTACAGTTTGTCACTCTATAGTTCTAAGAAATTGTTCAGCCTCATATGGTAGATCATTATCACAAAGGATTTCCATCCTACCTACAGTATGCTCAGGGGGCAGTGAACCAAGAGTCAAAGGAAGAGCAGGGTAGATGGCTGGTGAATTCAAAGTATCATACCAGGCCCAGTCAGTAAGATTTAACAAACCTATTTTCATATGAGCTAGTCAAGAGAGAATTGGCCTGGCAGTCAGGAAACCTTGGTTCAAATTCCACCTCAGACACATCTTAGTTCTAGGACAGTAGCTGGTTAGTTAATGTCTTAGAGTCACAGAATCTTCATTTGTAATAACAATAATAATCACCACCTACCTCCCAGATGTCTTGGGGCAAAGGGCTTTGAAAACATTAAAGATTATATCTCCCTGTGGAGACAGAATCTGTTAGCTACTTTTGCCAGAGCTGCAGTCCCTTCCTCGTTAGCAGTCATGGCTACTGAAAACCCAGAAAATACAGTTCTCACCACCAAAGCCCTTGGCACCATCAAATGGCCCAACATCAGAAACAGGTATAGTTTCATTAAGGACATGACACTAAAGAAGCCAAATCTTAAGGTTTAATACACCTTTAGCTGAAACTTTCTATACACAGCGCCTCGTAAAAGTCTTAGCGCAGCTTTAAACTTAAAGCTTAATTTTATTAATTAAACAGTATTGTAGATCATTATGACAGTGTTGTTATCTCAAAGGATTTTCATCAGACCTAACAGCATACTTAGGATGCAATTCAGATTAACAAATCAATAAACATTTATTAAACATCTATTATATGTCAGACACTGTGCTAAGCACTGGGGATGCAAAAAGAAGCAGAAGACAAGTCCCTGACCTCAAGGAGCTCACAATCTAATGGGAGAGAAAACATACAAACAAACACTTACAAAGTAACCTAAATAGGGAATCATTAACAGAGGGACAGGGGCCAAGAACAGACCTCTGGAGCTATCTTCTAGATACCTCCCTTCCAGGAGATGTTGGTCATTACTAGTTTCATCTTTCAGTCAGCTCTATATCCACCTAACCGTACTATCATTTGGCCAACATCTCTCCACCCCATCGCCAGGGATAGTATGACAGGCTTTGTCAAATGCTTGGCTGGAATCTGGGGATGCTCTGCTTAGGATGTTTCCCTGATCCAGGTAACCTTATTTAAAAAAAAAAAAAAAGAAGAAGGAAACGAAGCTAGCTTGACATGATCTGCATTTGACAGTGGTTCCTGGTGATGACTATTGTAAAGTGGAGATGGCACTATACTTTTGAGTCAGAGGAGGCTCAGATTTTGGCTCTGCTGCCTGTGTAACCCTGGCCTTAAGGCCTTTAGGCGTCCCCTTCTTCTTCTCTAAAATAAAGGGCCTGGACTATAGGACTATAAAGTCTCTTCCAGTTCCAAACCAGTACACAAATCATCCCTTTAATAATGTGCTCTGGAATTTTGTCAGATTTAAAATTCATCTTTACCAGTTTTCATTTGCACACTCTCCACTCTCCCCACTTCTCTTTGAAAATCAGGGTAACATTTGACCTTTTCCGTGAACTTGGGCACCCTTCCCTCTCTTCATGAACTTTGAGGATCACTGGCAGTTAGCTACTGCCCAATTGCACTTGCCAAAATCTTTCAATTCCCTGGGCTATAGTCCATTTGGGACTGGTGACGATCCCAACAAGGATAGCTAGGCACTCTTTTACCATCTTCTTATTTATCTTGGGTTTCAACTGCCTCTATTTCAATTTAATTTGATCCTTTCCAGTCCAGTCTTTTCACTCCATTATTCCTTCCTAATCCATCCTTCCTACCTCCCTCCCTGTTCTTCCTCTAGCCCTCAACATAGCTAAAAATAAAAAAATGCTATTATCCTGAGTATTCAGTGCTGGCCTTAGTTCATCCTAAACTTTACTATTTTTGACACTGCTCTTACAGGGCCATGCCACTCTTTTGTTTTCATGTTCTGTGAGCTGCCCTTGCTTCCATATCCTATACTTGTTTTTTAAAACTATGCTAGTTGATGGGTCCTTTGTGTATCTACATCTACATCAGTAACTTTTCTTCCTCAGGATATTTCCCTCTTTTTGTGAATTTGAGGCCATAGAATCTTACCTATCCTGAAACCTTGGTAATCTATTCTCCTAAATCTGGAGAGCCGGAGTATCCCTGGCTTTCTCCTCCTCTATCACAAATTCTAAAATGGAATAACAACTTTATCCCAAGGCTCCTGTAATTTCTACTTCACTGACCAATTTCTCTTTGTTGATCTGAACCAGACTGAAAAGAACAGTGAGTTCCCCTTGTCACTTATTTTATCTTTTGAAAAATGAAATAATCAATGAATCAAGTCAAGAATTTATCAGCTTGGCTTTGGGCGGCCTGAAAGTGTTAGCGGATGTCTGGATAACTTAAATCCCCTGCTGCTGCTATATTATGCCTCCATGCAGGTTAGTACTCCTCTCCCATCCTCACAGAACATGCTCCACCTCTGTTTCCCCTTCTATTAACCCTTACGCAACATTCCCCTCATCATGCTCCCTGCCTTGGGTTACTAAGTTTCCACACATAAATATATCTTCTTAATACATAATATTAATCCATTGTTGTATTTTTCTATTGATTAATTTTGAATGAGAATAATCCTATTCTCGGCTTAAGTCTCATCCAGTTAAGTCTAAGTGACATCTAGGAAGTCAGGCAGTAAGTCCACTTTGCTCTGCTCACTTTCTATATATAGGGTGACCAGACATCCAGGCTGCCTATTTGATCACTGACTCTTTTCTCAGAAGTTGTCTTCCATCTGTCATTGATATTCTTCTTCTCATGCTTCATTGGCTGCTCTGTACTATGAGACGGCAATGCTGTTGCAAATTTTGCACAAACACGTTGTATCAGCCTTCATTATATATACTTTGTCCCTAGTTAAGAACTCTTCATTCCTATATTTTAAGCTAGTGATGTTAAACTCAAATAGAAACAGATCTCCACAGATAGCATACTGACTTACAAAATCACAAATTCACATTCTTATGTGGTATTATATTTTTATTTCTTTTGTTAAACACTTCCCATTTATATTTTAACTTGGTTTGGCCGCAATTAGGAGGTTTCCATGTGAGTTTGACACCTCTCTTTTAAGCCATGGTTCAGAAATTAAAATCTCATTCTCTATATTCCAAACCAGCTATTCACAGGACTCCTATAGAAGTAAAGTTATTAGCAAGACTTCATGTAATTATTTTCCTCTCCCTAAGCACCAGTTCAATTTCCTCATTTTATAAACAAAGTCATAAAAATGACTCAGTGAAGTCACTTCCCCATAGCTAGTGGCCAAAATAGGACTAGAATCCAGGTCTTCTGAATCCCAGGCCAACAGCTGTTCTATTACACCTTAGAACAACTTTGTGCCATGATGAGTATAAAGGATATTCTGCTTTATTCCTCAAAGTGCTCTTTCACCTATACCTGCTCCACTCCCTACCTCAAAAAGATTAAAGAAGAGATACATCCATATGCACAAAAATATTTTTAACAGCAGTACTTTGTGACATGGCCAAGAATTGGAAACTATGGAGGATGCTCATCTATTGTAACAGAATATTACTGGGCCACATGAAATGATAAAGTGATTCAGAAAAATCTGGGAAAAATGATATAAACTTGATGCAGAGTGAAGTGATTCTTTGTAGAACCAGGAGAGCAATTTATACAATGACTATAAAATGATAAAGAAAAGCAGACTGGAAAGACTTAAGAACCCAATCAATGCAATGAGCACTCTTATTCCAGGGGGCCAATGATAGAAAAGCGATGGACCCAAGGTGCAGATTGAGACACATATTTCAGTTTGATTATGCTGATTTGTTACAAAGGAGGATTTTGTTTCATATTGTTTTATTCTGGGGGATGTTTAGAAGGGAGAGGGGAACTATTAGTGATAGTAACAACAAAAAAGGGGAAAATAGGAAAGAGGGTAGTAATTGAAGACTTTTTTTTTAAAGCACAGATGAAAAGGAAGTTCAGAGGGAGATACAGACAAACAGAACAGTTTTGAAACTAATATGTTGAATTTATTATATACTTTTAAGAACAAAATTGTAAAAAAGATTTGTGTAGTTTCATATGCAATCTTTTTGTTCTCTTCTTCCTTATATATGGAAATATCCATGTTTATTGGTGTTTGTCATGTTCAGAACAACCAAAAATTTAAAAATTTATTTCAAAAAATTCAATTCAGTTCCCCTATTCTCTGTACAGGGCACTATGCTGAGTGGGTGGTTGTATAGCAACCGGGAAATTACATTAAATTAATAAATTCAAGACTTTTATAATAATATAATATTATGTTGATATATACAGGACATTACATAATGACATATATATATATATATATATATATATATATATATATATAAAAAATTTAATGATTTATAAACACTGGTGTTCCCCACATGTCTTATCTTACCTTGATCTTTTGGAGGTACCAATAAAGAATTTTCCATTGTGATGTCTTTGGCTTTCCTTAAAAAAAAAAGAAAGAAAGAAAAGAAAAGAAAAAGAAAATAAACATTATCACAAACATTAGAAAATAATTTAACATATGCTATAACCAAGTTCTAATGCAATATTTATTTTCACCTGTATTTATAAAACAAATTTTTCAGGACTCATAAAATTTTAATAAGTAGATGAATAATCATAAATGAACAGTCCATTGAGCAGTTCACTTAGTTCTCAATGTATAACCAGGTAACTTTTTTTCTCTTTCATCTTAATATAAGGTATCTCTGATACCCAATGTTTTAATTAAGCTGACTTCTTGATAAATTGGCAATTTTGCATACCAATAATGTCAATAATGATATCTTCTGAAACATTAGTGATTTATCTATATAGTTTATATTATAAAATATAATTTATCTATATAATGTATACATAATGTTTTCAGCATAACATTGGTGTTAAGTGTGTAGTTAACACCTCACTTACTTGGGGGGTCAAATTTTCAGCAATTTCAGTCATTGGAATATAGCTCTTAATCCATAAATAAATGTAAAAGGCCAACATAACTGTTACAAAGCCCATGCATTTTCCTCTGGGGAAGATGCCTTCACTGACAACCTACTGACGCTCACAACATACAAAAATAACAATATGACTATTTTTAACAAAGCAAATTAGAGTGAAAGGGTTGGGAGGAAAGGGAAAGTGAGCTGCTACAAGTGTATACAATAACAACAATGCTGTAACAGCTGAAAATGGGAGGTAACATGCAAAAATGTGTTAACTGAAAAATATTGTTATCTAGTATAATTTATTGTAGGAGGAGAAAATCTTACACAACTCAATAACTCTTGATGACAACACTACTAAGTCACAGTATAATAATGATAACAGTCATAAAAAAAGGTTATGTTCAATACATTCCTTTCAGAAGTGGAGGAATTTTATAATACATTTCTCAAAGATTTCCATTAATAATAGTCTTAAAATATTCTGAAATAGTTCGGAATTCTTGGTTTTGAAAGTTTTCAACTTCAGTTATTTGGAACATCCACTTATATGAAATCCTTTATTCCTCTACCACGTCAAGCAAATAAGAAGACAGAGACCTCAACTCCTTCTCATTATCACAGCAGGATATTTGAGTAAATGGAAAGGGCTGATGTTCCCCACACAAGACTCCTCTTCCTGCTAAGCAAGTGGTTCTCACTGCATTAACCATAGTGTTTGTAGAGTATCATCTCCCATTCTAAGGATGAAAATTTCCAGTACAGTCTATTCTATCATAGAGTTTTTTTGGGACTAGATCCTGCAGCAACATGAACTTGGAAATTTGCAGGTATTCCTTCTCTCAACTCCATAAGAATTTCCTAGGTAAGCAAACCTACTACAGAGACACACAATTCTCTCCAGATAGGGGGTGTCTGGTCTTTGGGTAGAACTGTAGGCCTGGTGCCCATGCCTCCTTCCCACCTTCTGCTGTGACCTCACAAGAAGCTGCTTTTGTCGATCTCCCCAGGGACTTAGCCTGCTGGCAATGCTGTTTTACTGTCCCTTACTCTATGTCCTGCAGAGTGACAGTGAGTGCTGAATACAATTTGCAGTTCTCTTTTAAACTTAAAAACCACAGCTACTAGCATGAATACCACACAGCTTATGATCAAATGATAATATTGGCCATCACCTTAATGGGACCCCTATTAATATCTCACTGGATAAAGTATAAGGAATGTTTATGCTTTCAGTTTCTTCATCATTACAAAATATCATTTAAATTGGTCACGATATGCTAACTGCTAACAGTCTCTACAGAGGTTTTTCAGTTAACTTACCTCCTTATCCAGACATTCAAATGAAGCAAATTAATATAAAGAAAAATGTAATCCTACAGTCTAAAGTTTTTTTTATCAGTCTCACAGTATTAAGAATACTTTGGTTCTTATATGGCTCTGTGATCTCAATTATGGGGGTGCTCTCTCCAATGAAGAAACGCATGACCCATTCTGGCTTGTCCACAACCTGTGTGTCTCTTGTCCACATCTTCCTGGAAATCCTCACCAAGAATACACCTTATATGCCAGGGGCCTCCCCCTAAATGTCTTAGAATAGCTTAGATACCAATGAAGCACATGGGCTATTAGTTATCTTTCATTCTCCCTATGTGACTAGATTTCTGGTCACACATCTCTTCTCTATGCTCCTTCGTGAACAATAATAGCATTTCAGGGACTAGATTAAAAGTCAGTGAAAATGATCTTTATCAGCTGAAGATAAGAATGTTGGAGTTTGGGCAGCCAAGCTAGGACACACAAGCCCCAATGCATCTATGATTTCATGGATGTAGGCATTCCTTCCAAGGATGCAGAATACAATTCATTCATCCTAACTACTCTGTGTTATTCTCAAACGTGTCCTGTATTAAATTCACCATTGGGAATCTGCCCAATTTACTATGGGCCTTTCTTGAGTTTTCTTAATATTGAAGGGATACTACTAATTTTTTCCTTCTATTTTAATCTTTGTTATTAGAGAAGGCTTATTGGATGACAAAATAACAAGGGTATATATGTATATACTAATATGATATAACAACAAAGTACATCAATAAAAACATTTTTAAAAGAGGTAACTTCAAAGCTCAAACACTGAAGGTTGAAGGCATACCAACAACAGAGCACAGAAGCTGTCTGTCAGCTATTACTCATTCGGGCTATGTGACCTATCACATGCTTTCTGGTCATGGTTATGCACATTTTTTAAAAAAAACTAGTATTTTATTTTTTCCCGGTTACATGTAAAAACAATTTTAACATTCATTTTTAAAACTTTGATTTCCAAATTCTCTCTCTTCCTACCTCCCCACCTCCACCTTCATTGAGAAAGCAAGCAATTTGATATAGGTAATACATGTACATCCTTTTTTTGAAGGTATTCTTTATACCATTTCTCCTGCATAATTCCTTATCTGTAATGTGTTCAAACCCACCCACAGCCACCAAGTGCCCCTCCACTGCCATCTGGATGGTCCACAACTTCTTCATAGACTGGTGAGTTCTATGACTTGCAGACATAAATCAGCACTAGGTCGAATACTGTTGTTAAAAGGTGGGTCTTTGTTTCAGGGAGAAGCTTGAGATCATTAAAAGGATTATGAAATTTCCCAAAGGTAATCCATGCACATGTCAAAATCATACAAGATTCCTTGAAAGATATAATAGAGAAAACCTTGTTCAATGACACTGATTATTAAAATCAAGTGAGACAAAACAAGGAGATGTATAATCGCTGAAGATGTTCATCACTATGATACAGTGCAGAATACAAACTGAAAAGGGATTGCCCATAGAGGAAGAGGTTCTCCATAGCTCTTTTCTGTGGATATCATTTTACTGACTGAATCAAGTCCAGAATATTGCAGGGCTTTCTAATGAGACCCATAATTATCCAAAATGGTTCAGCCTAACTATTAACAGAGGTAAAATTAAGTAGATGAGGACTGCCTATTATTTAGGCTATAACATTCAGCTGGATGGGCAACCTAAGAGTTCACTCAACATATAAATCTTGGGCAAACACTCCAATTAGGCAATGAATGGGACTTAGAACTGAACAGGAGAACAGTATATACCTTAACATATGGCATATATAGCAACAGCTTACTGAATGGGACATCTTTTTCTTTTCTTTTTTTTTGGGGACGTCTTTTTCACCAGAATGTTCTATTTTCTGACTTTGAGGGAAAACATAATTTATTTTATAAATTTACCACATACAAAAGGATGATGCATTAAATAGCTGCTTCTCTCTGAGTGTTTTATAGGCATCATCCAAGCAAAGTCAACATGCCCACACCTTAAGAAATACAATCCTTTGTCGGCATGTAGGCAGCTCTTTGTTCCTGAGCACCATACAAAAGTTCCAGATAATTATAACCTGACTTGCCTCACTTGGATTGCTGCAAAGTGCATTAATAAGAAAATCTATCAAAAAGGAAGAAAAATTAAAGAAGGCAGACTGTTCATGCCATCAATTACAGCAAGAGCTAATATAGTATGCTTTATAAATCACTCTTACATGCTTACTTTTAATTTTGGTTAATATACCATATTTAAACATAGTTGATTAAAAATGAAAATCGAGTGAATTGGTTGCTTGAGGAAAGTGACAGCTTGATGGTACTGGAAATAGAAATCTTTCATTTATTCCTAGGACAGGGACTGCAAAGACAGAAGCCAGTCCAACTTCTTTATGCTACCCTGCTAACGTCCCTAAATATGAGGTGGGATAAAACTCTTTAAGAAGTAAAAGGAAAATCACTTTCTGCAAACCTAACTCAACCTCATTATTCTTAGTACTTTTCTTTTTTTCTGCTGTGGGCACTAATCAGAAGAGACTGGGCTGAGATCACAATTTCATTGCATAATGGCTACAAATCAATTCCCAGTCAGATATTTTCCATTATTTGCATTATTCTGTCTCCTTCCCAGCAATCTCCTGGCCATGGGGATCTCCACCACCACCACTGTCTCCATCTCTTCTCTACCTAAAAACTGACTGTACCTCTAGAAGCACCCTGGGCTCTAACAGGTCATCGTGGGCCTTATCTTGCCTAGATTAAGGGCTCTACCACCCTTCCATCTGTGCTTCCATCTATATGCTATGCTGGTGCCCATCCACATTCCAGCTCCCCCTTATGTGTTCTCTTCCCCCATTAAAATCTAAGAACCTTCGTGGCAGGGACTTGCTTATATTCGTATCCGTTGTGGCTGAAACAGGGCCTAGCATACAGTAACCATTTAATGCTTTATAGGTTTACCTATCCATCCAAGTAAAAAAACGTATGTTACCAGTCCACTCCTATTCAGAAAAATGTCACGATAAAGAATTTTGATTAGAGGATTTGAAAAGTGAGAACATGAAATAAAAGATGTGACTTGGGTATCTCTTAATCAGTTCCCTGCATATCAAGACAATTCTTCTAACCCAGTACCTACTGAGAATATGAACTGAAAGCACCTTGTTTCTCCTGGATCCCACTGCTGACTCTACTTTTAAGGCACCACAGTTAAAGTCCCACAGAAATTCTGAGTTTGAAGACAGAGCAGTATATACTCATGCAACAGAACGTGACAGAACTTTTCCACCATCTAGCATATATTTTGATACATGACACAGACAGAGAAATAGGTGCAGTGTTTCTCTATTTTTTCTTCCAATAAAAAAAATCTGGTAATTCGCATCAATACTGTCAAAAAAAAAAAACCACTCTACTTTTTAAAACACACATACAACAAGCAGATATAGACTAGGAAGACCAGGGCTAAATTCTGAAGAAAAAAAAATGTCCCCGAATGTGATCCTTAGTTTAAGGCGGCACTGGTAAGTCAAAGAATATGAACAAATAGTTCTCAAAAGAAGAATTGCAAAATTTTTAAAAACCTTACCAAAGAATGCTCCAAATCACTAACAAGAAAAAGAATGCAAATCAAAAGCAACCTCGGGGTTTCACCTCCTACCCAGCAAACTGGCAAAGAAGCCCCAAAATAGGGAGTCAATAATGGAGAGTTTGCAAGAAAACAGACACATGAGTGCATTATTAGTGGACTATGTAGAAGTTCAATCGTTTTGGAAAACAATTTAGAATTATGCAAATAAAATGACTAAAATATCCACACCCCTTGACCCAGCAATTCCATGACTCGGCATATACCCCAAAAAGGTGCTTGATAAGAAGAATGTCCCCATACACAATAAAATATTTACAGCAGCATTTTTTTTATGGTAACAAAGAACTAAAAACAAAGATGCCCACTGATGGGGAAATGACTAAACAAACTGTGGCGCACTGATGTTAACAAAATATTACTGTACTGTAAGAAATAACAAAAATAATGAGTACAGAGAAGCATAGAAAGACTTACATGATTTGATGCAGAGTGAAGCATGGCCAAGTAAACAATATAAATAATGCTACAACAATGTAAACGTTAAGAACAAAAACAAAGAAAACGCTGAAAGTGAATGCAGCAAAATTACATTGAACCAGCACGGCTTCAAAGAAGAGAAATGAAAAGACACTCTCATCCCAATCCTTTGCACAGGTGAGACGTCCTTGTGGAATACTGCGTGTTTTTTTAGATTTTTTTTTTCAAAGCACTTACTGGTTTTGCTAATTTTTTCTCTTTTTCCCATATTTCCTTTAAAATTATTTGTTATATGGGATGGCTCACTGGGAGGAGTTCTGATGATGTAAAAAAACAAAAGATATCTACTTTAAAAAAAAAAGAGGCACTGGGAAGAAATTGGAAGTACAGAAGAATGCAGTAGAAGAGAATTGAGGGCAATGGATGCTTAGTATGAAAATGCAACAAAATATAGATGGTTGGAAGTGATAGGATTTGGGTGGAGAGCCATGGGTTGCTGGTAGTGAAGTGGGCAGAGCGATTTAGGAAAAGTGGAGAGCTGGAATTGGAGGAAAAAACTGCATTCAAAGAATGAAGGGACTACTTTCCCCGACGGGCTACAGAGAAACTGAGTACAGGTGGAACCTTTGGTTTTAGATAAATTATATTAGTTCATCTTCCAGAACAAGGAAGGAAATCATTACCCTGTACTCTCTATTGGTCTGACCATACCTGGGGCCCTATACTTTGATCACCATGTTTTAAGAGGGATGCTGATAAACAACAATGTGTCCAAGGAAGTCAACCAGAAAGGTGATGGAACTGGAAATGACATTTAAGGATATGTGAAGGAAGGGTGCTATATGATTATTATTTTCAAATATCTGAAGGATTGTCATGTGGAATTGCAAAGCTATTCAAGTTTTGAGTCTTTCAAGATCTTTCAAAGAAGGGAACATTTCAGAAGAATGGAAAAGATCATGGACAGTACTTTTACCCCTCCCACACCTCAAATAAAGAAAAAGTCTCTATAAAATATGAATTTATCAAAGGTTTCCTCAACGAGAACACACTTGGTGCAATAGAAAGAATAAAAATCTTGAGTCTGAATCTTGGCTTTTGTTACTTATTACGAATGTCACTTTGGAACTGTGAAGGCTTCAGTTTCCTTATAAAGGATGTAAATAAGGAGGTTGTAGTAGATGATGTCTAGAGTTCCATCTAGCTCGAAATCTGCAATCCTATGAGAAGAAAACAGGCTAGTTTTTGCAGAAGATTTTTTTTAAGAGCACCACATTAATAACACAACTAACTGTCTGGGGGGAAAAAAAGGAAGCTATAACCTTGAAAGCTCTTTTCAGACTAGAAGTCTCTCAGGTAAAAATGGAAATCAGAGAAGACTAGCCAGGCCTAAGCCTGGAGATAACTTTGTTTGACAATTTGAGTACGAACATCAAGACAGGTAGTTAACAAGTAAATGTATTCTTGCCAAAGATGTTAGCCAGTATTGTGGAACACACCTTGAATAAACAGAAAAAAATAATTCATGCAGAAGAGGAACTAACTGTATTCTGTGCAACTCCAGAGGACAAGTCAAAATGCAGAAAATTGATAGTGGGGCAAATTTTGGGTCAATAGAAAGGGGAGAACAAAACTTCCTAGCAACTGAGTTAATCAGAAATTTAAAAAAAAAAATTGTGAACTTTCCATTACAGGAAATGTTCAAGATCACAGGACTTCAGAGTTAGAGCTGGAAGAGAATTTGAATGTCATCTAGTCCAACTATGTCAATGGTATACATGAAGAAGCTGAGGCCCAGGGAGTTTAAGTGCCATATCCCAGGTCATACAGGTAGGTAGTTGGAGAGAGTGCTAGGATATTAACTTCTTTTCTCTGACTCCAAACACCCTCCACTGAAAGAATGAGATGGTGTGATTCTTGTATGAAGTGGCAGTTTGGACTTGACGACCTCAAAGACCCCTTCCAATTCTGAGACTACTAAATCTTCTCTGTATGGAGTGTACCTCAGGCACTAAAAAGAAAGGACTAAACACTGGTGAATCGCTTAAGCAACCAATTAATAAGCAAGACAACCTGCAGATATTAAATGCCATATAATACTTGATTTTCAACTGCTATAAGGAAAATCAGCTATCCGGAATTCAGAGGGTTGTAGATAAGAAAACATAGGAACTATCTAAAGATACTTCAATTTAAGATGCAAATAAATGAGCCTGCCATTTAAATTTTGTTGCTCTTCTCAATGAACAGAAATCTATTCTTTACCTCCAACCTTACCCCTCTTCTCACTAAAAAAGAAAACCTTCATAATAAATATTCATAGTCAATCAAAACAAACTCCTGTATTGGCTATGTCCAAAAAACATATGTGTCCATCTGCAGCTTGAGATCCTCACTTTTCTGTCAGGAGGTGGGTATTATGTTCACCATCAGTTGCCTGGACTTGTGGTCGACCACTGTGTTGGGCAGATGAACTTTCCATTCTGAAGCACACCTTTCTTTGGTCACTATTTATATGTTTAAACATTCATTTCACTTTGATTCAAACAGTTAATAGCTTAAAACTGCACAAAGACTTTTGGAACACGCTGCACATACATGTGTGTCTGTGTGTGTGTGTATGCTTAAACATACACACACACACACACAAAATACATCTATTACTAAATGTTGTCTACACTGACACAATGCAAATTCTTTGGGGACAATGACCATCTCACTCTACACTGTTGCCTTTGTATCCCCAGAGCCTAGCACAGTGTCTGGCAGTAGGTACTAAATAAATGCTTATTAATAACTAAATGGAAAATCCAATCACAGACTCTCACAAAATATATTTATATAAATCATGATCTTCAACACATGTCATGTATGAAATGTATATTTAGTCATGTTGGAGGAGTCTCCTTTTCTACTTACAGGAAACTTCATTCCTGAAAATATCTGTGCATGAAAGGCAATGAATAAGTATATCCACTGGAAATCAGCCTGCCTATTGAATTAATTTTTACAAATTTATCATTAACTCTAATAAATCAAGAAAGATGTTATCAGTTACATTTTAAAATAGCTTATTGTAATTTTTGCCCTCATTCTAGAGAATTATTTAAGATGCAAATCTGTATTTGTAAGTTTATTTCAAACCCTCATTTTGTGTAAAGATCAACTTGCCAAAACCAATTAGCATTCTGTCTATGTGCTGAATATTGTTAGTTCCCTAACAGTCAACAAAGAGTAGACTCTAAAACAGCTTTCTATAAAGCTACTATGGCTTTAGATCCTAATTACCTGACAGAAGCTTGTGAGGATTCCTTCACTACTTTATGCCAACAAAAGCAACCAGTCAGAAATTTTGAATGGCAAAAACTATGTGAAAGCAGGACTAATGAGCAATCAGTTAGCAAAACGGTCACACCAGGTCCATTCATATACCTAGTTTAAATAGCTGATATTTATAGAGTACTGTAAAATCTGCAAACTCAGTCTCTGACATTCTCCTCAGAATATATTACTAAGAATATTATAGACTCTAGTAGATAACCATCAATGACCTAAGAAGTCTTAAGAAAGACCAGCAGAGGCTATTTCTTCCATCCCGCACCTGTTCAAGAATCAATTCTGCCAACAAGTAAAACACTCAGCCTTTGTTTAAAGATCCCTTTTGAGAGAGAATCCACCACTTATCTGGGTAGCCTCCTTCAATCTTTGGTCACTCGGAGTGCCAGGAAGTTTTTCCTTCCATCAAGCCCAAATCTGCCTCTCTACAAGTGGATATCACATACCTAACAACCAAGATAACACTGGAGGGTCCTTTTCTTATTTTTATTTTTTTTGGTTTTTAATCTCTTTTTATTTGAATAATCTGACCTGTGTACATGTTTTTAGATGACCTATCCTATCCTAAAAAGCAGACCTAGCTTTGGGTTTTATTCCAATGTAGACAATTCATGAAGCAACCATTTTCAAGATCCTCTATTGAATCTTTCTAATTTATCCTGCATGTAACTTGTTTATACATAGTTTCATTCAGTCTCCCTCATTGAATTATTAAACCCCCTGAGAACAAGAACCCAGTGTTTAGCACAGTGCCTTGTACACAGTGGGTGCTTAACAAATGCTTATTGACTGCCTGAGGTCCTGGCTCTGAGATTTTTTCAGATATATCAATATTGATCTGAGATTGACTGTATTTAGAGAGAAGAAAGACCTGGGACGCACTTATCAAAACTTATTTTATTTTTTGTTAATAATTAGTGTCAAACTGTGCAGCTCAATTATTTGGAATTTCCTTTCTGAATTTATTACCTCAAACACACATCATTCTAGAGACACTTACTGACAGTTAATTCAAATGCACTCATTATTAGTTCAATATTCTGAATTTGAAAATCTTCAGAAAGGGGCATTTTTACATAAGGCTCAATGCCAATGGAATTTCTAAAAGCTAAAGTGAGATTGAAACAAGTGCATTATCTTTTGCTGACACCATATCTTTGAGTAAATGTCACACATTTTAAAGATCTGCTGATGCTTCTAGAAAACTTCAGTTGGGAGGTAATTCTGGCTCAGAACCGTATTTTCTTCATTTTTAAAATTTTAAGTATAATTTTTTTCATACAGTTACTAGTAGTCCTAATAACAAGTATTGGTAGAAACTCCACAAAAACCTATGAAAGAGAAAAAAATAACACCACTACTTCATTTGCCTACATAACCAACAGGTTAGTATATGTTTGTCATATAAAAAGCCTACTCCTTTAAACACTCTAACTTTAAAAACGTTAACTATTCCCTTCCAAATTCTAATATCTTCTTCCAGATGGCTAAATATCATCTCATGAGTGTTAATGATTATACTGTGCTATAATTCAGTGATGTGTTCAGAACCCACTGAAGTACGTACACTAAATCAGTCCAGATGGCTATGTTTGGAAGAGCTCTTGTGTCTACTTTTTATAATTTCTTGTCTTAGCTTTAAGTGTCAGGCTGTCAGCATGATGGCCTCTGACAGCCTCATTCTCTAATTTGATAATTCTAATGAACTGAGAAATCTCATAACTAAGCGTATTAGAATTACATGTCAAATACCTGCATTTAGGCTATGAATTAATTCAATCCAACAATTATTAAGGACCTAATAGGTGTATACCATTCATAGGGCTGGGCTTTAAGTCAGGAAGATCTGAGTTCAAATCCAGCTTCAGATACTTATAGCTGTGCTCACCATGGATAAATCATTTAACCTCTGTCTGCCTCAATTTCTCCATCTATAAAATGGGAATAATAATAGCACCTACCTTTCAGGGTTGTTGTGAGGATCAAATGAGATAATATTTGTAAAGCGCTTAGCGCAGTGCCTGGCACATAACAGGCACTACAAAAAATATTAGTAGTTACTATTGCTGTTATTTATGTAGGCATCATGGGAAATGAGTTTAGATAAGATAGTTATTGCTGCCCCTGGAAATGAGAGTATACTAAAAGGATATGAGAAATATACAAATAATTATAATACAAAATAACACCTAATAAACATAAGCACAAATAATTTTGTGGTTCAAGGTGGGGAGAAGATGGTCATTACTGATTAGATAGGACTAAGGAAGACTTCCTAGAAGTGGCATTTGAATTGGGCTATAAAGGACAAGTTAGAAGTGGGGGGGGGGTCAGGCACGGGAAACACTGGGAATTATGCAATCCAAAACTAACTCCATTTTGTTTGGTTCCTTCCATTTTGTGATTGTCTTCCATTTTGTGAGCTAGACCTTCCTTAGTTGTAAATCATATAATTATGGGGAAATTAAGATGTTGAGACAATTCTGAGAAATTGAGGTAATGGGAACTGACCACAAAATGCTCCATACAACTTGAGGTATGCTTTTGTAACAACCACAGAATGTTCCAAAATGTTCTAGAAATAACCACAAATTTTGTCAAACTCTGACCAATCAGAAGAGAGCACTCCCATGTTACTCCAGATTGTATAAGTTGATTGGCTCCTCATTACTGACAATAAGAATGCTTTGTTAACTGCCAGATGGGGTCCGTGAGTCTACTGGAGGCCTTGGACCTGATTTGTTATATAACTGCTAGCCATGGGATAAACTGGTATGCTTGGATTTAATTGCCTCGGTCTTTACCAATTTCATTCCCAAAAGCTTGATGAGCCCGCTAGGAGGTCAAGAAAAGGACCCGAGCCTTCAAGGCAGTTTCTTGGAAGAATTCACTAGAGCACACTGAAGGACTTCTCTGTAGAGGACTGTCCCAGAAGTTGGGACTCCTCCTCAACCTCAACCTCAATTCTTCTGAGCTAAGGTAAGACTCCCACATTGTTGTTGGCCTCCACATTGGTGGGGGAGTCCCTTAAGGGAATAAAGCCAAGAGAAGGACCTTAAGGGGAAAACGGAATATAGTTCCTTGTATAGGTAGGAGAATCCATTCCTTCTATGGGAATCACTTCTACCCTTGTATAGGGAAAGGATGAGCTTGGTAGTAGCATACCAAAAGTAGCCCCCTTAAAGTAATTTCTCATGTCCTGGAATTAGGAAAAGCTCTCAGTTCAACCAGGTATGACTAAAAAGCACACTATTAAATTGCATGGAATTTGATCTAAAACTGCAAGAGACTGAACTAATAAATTATTCTGGCCTAAATTTGGCTCTTACAATTATGATATATTAAAGAAACTGAGATTGGTCACTGAATAACCCCACCCCTACCAAATGAACTACTGGTTTGCTGAGATGCCCTGTCTAAAGGGACATGCTCTCTGCTCCTTAAAGGTCCAACTCCCATTTGTCAAATGAAGGTTTTGAGATTGCCTTTAGAAAACTGTATGCACTGACCTTCTGATTAAACTTTAAGGAAAAACTTTGCTGGAAAGTACATCTATATGTCTGCTTTATCATACTGTACAGGTAACTTCTTCCTGTGGCCTGATCAGTCAAAGGATGTTTTTAAGGACCTTTCAAAGGCTTCAAAAAGGAAAATCTCTCCCACAGTCTTTCTAACTCTGGCCAAGCCAGAAGGGCAGACAAGACACCCAGATAAGGAGGAAGGGAATCCTTGCTCCCAGTCTGTTGAACTTCATAGCATTATGAACTAGAGATTAAAATACGTGACTGAAATGTAAATTCTCTACTACAAATTTCCAAATTGAAGTTTTAATTTTTTTTTTTTTTTAAGAAAAGGGGAACTAAAGCTAGTTTGAAAAGTACCATCAGTGAGCAACTTGAAAAGTAAGCAAAATTTGATTTGGGAGAATATTTTACATTGCCACTGTACTTTATTCTGAGTGATGTAACAGAACACAGTTGTTCAAGTGAACTAGGAACAAAGTCACCAAGAGAAACTAGAATGAAATTTGCATTTGTAAGCCTTCAAAAACCCAAAAAGGTAACAGTATTGCAATTAAATGGTTTTGTGTAATTAAAAACTTATGCTAAATTATAAAGGAAAAATTTAGTAGAATAAAGAAAAGGTGAGTAAAGGGTTTTGGATTTTTGAAAAGGGAGATTTGAGGAAGGATTTTGATCCCAGTGAGATAAGAAGATTTGGAAAGCTTTTATAGAAATGTCCATAAGAAATTTTAGACAGGCAGTATTCTATCAAGTTACAAAATTTACTAAATAGAAATTCTTACAAGTAAAATTTTGTAGCATAAAATTATTTGGGTGTACATACTCTGTCCCTGAAAGGACGAATCCCAACCCCTAGAGCCTCCCAAGGCAGGGGGATGGCTGAGGGTTTCTTAGGATTGAAATTGAAGAAAATAATTTAGATAACTTAGATGCCTCAGGGAAAGATAAGACAAGCAACAGGATCAGACTGTTTTAAAACTGATGTCCAAATATTTCTAATAGTATATACAGGGCTTGAATATGTTTTAGTAGAAAGTTCTCAAAACTGGGCTGAAGATTTTACATATAAAATTGCATTAATAATTATAATGAATTTCCTATAGCTCTATTATTAACAGGATTAGAACCATAAGGTCTGGGCTGGTTTTTACCAAATGAACTAATTATTGGAAAAATAAACTTAGAAAGTAGTACTAAATCACGTTAAGTCTTGTGACTGGCAGATTTTAGCAGTTGCCTGGGAGTTTCTGTGGGTGGCTTAGAACCACAGGAAGATCGGCTTCTCTGGTTCCAAACTCTTGCAAAGACTCAAGCATACTTTCTAGGAGGAACCCCTTCAAAGCCGCCCTGAGAACAAGACATGTTCTAGAATTTCCAAGGAAAGATGTTTCCAGGGACTGCATAGGATATCTGGGACTCAAGAGGAAATGTACTGACTGAATGGACATTGGGAGTGGGTTACAAGTAGATTTTATATTATTTTTAACGAATGTTATTGTTTTGCTTCAAGTTTCTGTTTCATGGTATTTGTGTTTGCTGAGTTTTCTTGGTTACCTTGGTGATATGTAAAGAGTTCAAATTCAGTTGAGCATGTAAACAAAGAACTTAAAACCTTTATTGGTAAATTAGCTCTGAAACACACTTAAAGTAGCCTGATTTACTTCCCCTTGCTTTATTTTATGTGCATTTATTATACCTGGGGGGGAAAGGGGGGGGGATTTCACCTTTTTTAAAATGCAGTTTGGCCACCCTCCCATAAAAGTGAAACCCTTCTACATCGTGGAAAAGAGATATGTCTGTTGCCTTTATTTTAATCCTATCACGTGGTGTTTTTCTTTCCCCAGTTAATCTTGGGAAATGAATCATTGTCTTTTGACTTAGTGTTAGCTGTTACATTGCTTGTTATACCAAAACTTGCTCAAAATCAATTCCTAATAATTTGATGATGGTTCAAAATACTGATTCTGGATATACAACGAACCTTATGCAATTGATAAATGTTGAGACAATTCTGAGAATGTGGAATAACGGGGGCTGACCACAAAATATTCCATAAAACTTGAGGTATATTTTTATAACAACCACAGGATATTCCAGGACGTTCTGGAAATAACCACAAAACTTGTCAAACTGAGCCATCAGAAGAGAGCATGACCATGTTACTCGAGACAGTGTAAACTGAATGGTTCCTGATTACTGACTATAAGAATGCTTTGTTAATTGCCAAATGGGGTCCTTGTACTTACTAAGGGCTGTTAGACCTGATTTGTTATGCAATTGCTATCCTTGATAATAAGTTGATATGCTTGGATTTAACTGCCTTGGTCTTTATCAATTTCATGGCGTGGAACAGAAGGAATGGGAAATTAAGTCAGTTTAACCACAACACAGATTTTGTGGAGAATAATAGCAGGAGTAAGGTTGGAAAGATAGAAAGTTGCCAGACTGTAGAATGCTAAACAGTCTGATCTTTACTTAGCAGGTGAAAGGGAAGACACTGTAAGGTTTAAGAAGAGGAGTAGCATGAGCAGAGGTGCTCTTTAATGAACAAAGTGCTTGAGTTCTTAGTACACGAATTCTGTGACTTTATTTTGGCTTCTTAGTCCTCTTTTGCATATTTCTTGACTCTTAGCTTTGTTCTAGATAACTGAGGTGACAGCATACATGACCTCCGGGAAAACAAAGTATTATTATGCACAGTTCTAAAATAACTTAAGTAAAATTAGGAAAATAAAAAATATGGTATAGACAATGATCTAGATAACTGTGGAATTTTCAAGAATAGATATTCTATAAAGTAATTAATCATATGTTGTTTTTATTGCTTTCTAATTGTTTCATGTATCTTAAGTCTCATCTATAACTAGATGGCAAATTACTTGAAGACAAGGATTATGTTTTATATCCTACGGTGGCTATACTAGAGCACACAGAATTTCAATAAAACTCAACGACTGCTTGATCTATAATCCTCTTTTGGCAATAATCGAGGACATTCATCAATCAATACCAACAAGCATTTGTTAAGTCCTACTATGTGCGAGGCATTCTACTAGGTGCTGGAGATATAAAAACAAAGGCTAAATTGTGCCTGTCCTCAGGAAGACACGTATATAAATAGATACACACACACACACACACGTAAGGAGAAGGTAACAGACAATGTCAAATACTGCAGAAAGGTGAAAAAGGGATGAGGATTATGAAAAGGTCATTAGATTTTGCAACCAAAGAATCATTGGTAACTTTGGGGAGAGCATTTTCAGCTGATTGATGAGGCTGGAAGCTATACTGAAGAGACTTTAGAATCCAGTGACAGGAGAAGTAAATATTGACAGCTTCTCAAGGCACTGGGCTGAGAAAGGAAGGAAAAGTGCAGAACAATAGCTAGCATGAATAGAAGATTCTAGCGAGGGTTTTTTAACCCTTAAACATTTTCTTTTTTTTGTAGACAGCAGGCAAAAATCCACTAGATAGGGAGAGATTTAAGATAAGGAGGAAAGGGCTGGGACAGCAGTCATATGACTACACCATATGGCCATTTCAATTCCCACAAGGCATCACTGTACTATGCTTGACTAATAAAGCTCCTCCTGTTGTAAGTTTAAAACAGATTCACTAATCTATAAAATTTTAAAAATAATTACAATTTCTATGACCCTCTATTAAAGTGCAACACTGATATCTATCTCACTGTAGACCTAGAAGTAACCAGGAGTTATCAGGAAGATGGTTCATGCCCTTCTTATGAACTCTATGACTTTGGTTCAGTTTCCTCACAGGGTTGCTGGAATGCTCAAAGGAGACAACGCTTAAAAAATACTTCACACACCTTAAAATGAAATAAAAGTCACCTATTTTTATAATTAATTTTGCCAGGAGAATGCAAGGCCTAGAACTTCCTATACCAAGCTAAAAAGCACAGGAAATAGGACTGATGGCTGCGTGTCTGTCTGTCACAGTATATAAATAGATACACACACACTATCTTATTTTAATACTGTTCAAGATGTTCACTGTTTGTATCCTGTTGATTTTGTAGATTATTGTCTAGCTCTAAGGTAATAGAGGATCATCACTATAAGGGTAGCAGTAAGGGGGAAGCTGTTTTGCTTACAATTCATGAAGACAGTCAGGTAAGAAATGGAGAGAATGCAAGTTCTCTAAGGACAAGAACCTGTTTGTCTCCCTTTTGTTTGGCATCCCCAGCCCCTAGCACAGAGCCTGGCACACAGGATATGCTTAACCAATGTTTACAGATTGACTAACTGACTGTAGTCTGCAGCAGTGGAGCCAGCATTCTACAGCTGAGTTCACAAATCTTCTGAAGCACTAAAGTGATTACCACGATGATGAAGACATGGGCTATGAAAAAGAGGAACATTTTTGGCTAGTCTTTCAAAGATTATTTTTTACCTAAAGTAATACTTCATGTTCACTGCATGTACATTTTACCATGGGGACTAATAATAATGACTTAGGGTAGAAAATAAGCAAAAGAAACCAATGAATGCTCTAGGAGGTTAAAATCTTTTTTTTTTTTTTTTCTGATTGGAGCTGGCTTTTCTTCATGCACCCACGGATTTGTAGAACACAGAAGTGTCAGGTCAAAAATGTACTAAGGCAAACATGCTATACGTAAGCCCAGGTAAAGTCAGTGCAAAACAGGGTGATAAGGGAAGAATTCTGAATATTTAAGGGCAGGGGAAGGACTGGTAAGTCTTAGCTGCCTGGGACATTCAAAGATCAAATGACTTGCCTCGTATGTGTCAGAGGTAAGACCTGAATCTGTCTTCCTGACTCTCAGGTGCCCCTCTACCTACTACACCACACTACTTCTCATTCTGAAATCAAGGCAAGGAATTTTTGTTTTCAGAGTCAAAAGGATTATTTTCATGCTTTGATTTATAGCTGCAACTTAATCTTATCTACTTTGTACAGCTATCTTATTTTAATACTGTTCAAGATGTTCACTGTTTGTATCCTGTTGATTTTGTAGATTATATTCCCAGTCAGGTATCACTGTGGTTAAAGAGATTTGATGGAACATTTCAGCTTGCACTAGGGCAAAATTTTATTAAGTTAAGAGTGAGGGGAAGGGATTTTATTAAGCTAAGAGTGAGGGGAAGGGATTATTGGAGGACTTCTAAGGATAGGCAAATACCCCTGAAATTTGCTGATTGATTTGTCAAGAATTGAGTCTATACCATCTTAGGGAAGGAATAAGATCCATCTTCTTAGTAAAAGATTAGAATCATGGATTTTGTAGCTTTAAAAAATGTAGTTCAAGGACTTAGCTGCTGCATGCTGTGTTCTTTGTACACGTATCAGCAGTGGTACACTTAAGCAGCACCAAGGGGAGCCTGGAGAACTGTTTCTAAATAGTAGGATTGTCAGCATTATTCACAAATCAAAAAGCTTTAAAATAGTGCTTCTTGGTTTAAAGGCCTAATTATATTTCTGTTGATTCCATAAAGAGCAACATTTTTAGGCATATCTCCAAAAGACTCCTCTAGGTCCATTGTTTTGTCTGTATATGATACACAAAGATAAAACATTTGCCAACAAGGTATGGCTGGGTTAGCTTCCTGGGTTATGGACTCTCTAAGTAGTGACCTTCTTCAGTCTCCATCACTCCAGGACACTTAGGCCCATTCTCTGACCTCAAGAGCACAAAGAACTAACTACAGAGTTAAGAGGGACCACAAACAATAGCTGAGGAGGAGGACACTGACATAGCACTTTAAAGTTTGCAAAACACCTTACATTTATTATCTCATTTGAGGCTCACAACAACCCAGAAATGCTATTATTATCCTTTTTGACAGATAACTGAGGCCGAGAGGTTCAGTGCCTTGTGCAGCTTCACACTGTGGGTATCTGAAGCAGGATTCAAACACAGGTCTTCCTGACTCTATCTACTACAAAATACACTGTGGAATACATGTGGCATTGACACAAATCACCTTCATAATACTTTTTTAATTTTAAAAAAGTAATTTGTTTCAATTCTTATGGGTCAAAGAATACAAATTTTAAAACTAATGAAATAAGTCAATCAGTACCTAACTCTCCAATATATAGTTCTACTGTTGGCAATAAATTCAATTTTAGGCAACCATAAAATAATACTGTGAGGATCGAGTAATTATGATTAATTAACCCCTTTAAAGTCTATTGATAATAATCCAATAACCTTTTCAGAGTATACAAGTCTTTTTTTCCCCACATAACAAAAAGTAATATGAAAAATATCAAGAAAATATATGATCAAAAAAGGTGGATCATTCATGTAACCAGAATGAGGGTTAACCAGCCAGACTGCCTGACTCAAGTTGCTCTGTTATTCCCAAATTGGAAAAGAACCAGAGGAAGGCCACCAGCACATTGGGTAGATCCTCTAGGGAAGACATATAGAAAGGCATGGAAAAGAACTGCAAAGAACTGGTTGAAGGAAGCATGGGGCAGATATCATAAATGCACTCAAGTCCTGAAACAAGATGCAAGTCGTGGGAGAGTTCATCATTTGTTTCAGTTCAATCAAGTCTGGCTGGTATCGTTAGAACTGGATTTATTTTATTAATGGTGGTTTATCCTATTTCTCCCACACTTGCTTATTTCCTTCTGTGTGCACCACTTCCTGCACAAAGGTGCTTTGGACCACTGGGAGATCATGATCTTAGTGCTGTTTTGGACTCTGTACTCTCTTCCCCCCTCATATCTCTAGCTGCTGCCAGATATTACAAGAGTTTGGGTTTTCTTATCACCTGCCAATCACTTTAACTCTCAATGCTTAAAGAGTTCTTTGTCTATTTCCAATCACCCTCCCATTTCAATTCATTCAAAAATGCCGCCACCAATATTTCCTCTGAGTCAGGGCACTCTTCTCTTTGATTCCCCTCACTTTCTATATACTAAACTAAAATTTTCTGTTTGAAGATTATAATTTATAATTTTAGATATAGAATTAGATTTATAATTACTATCCCTCCTTTTCTTCAGGACTAAATTCTTCCATGCTTTTTACATTCTCCATATTCCCTTAAAAGTCCCTGAAACAACCTCAAATGAAATAAGCCTGGTGATCTTTCCTGTAGCAGTTCAATTAATACACACCTGTTTGCTATATATTTCTTCAGTCTTTTGTCTAGTACTGTAGGTTCCAGTAATATGGTAGATAATGGACACAAACAATAGTCCTACACAGTATCCTGCTTGTAGTGCTTGCTATTGGTGTGACTTGGGGACAAGTCACTTAACCTCTCTGAGTCAGTTTATTCATCTGTAGAATGGAGCAGTTGGCCTAGCTTACATTGAGGACCTTTCCAGCTCTGTATCTATGATCATTCCTCAATTTATGAGCTATCCCTGCTGACTTGTCTTAGTGACATCTTGTATTCTGCCACATTCCAAGCACCAGAGTGGCCATGGTGGTTGGGGGGATGGGGGTTTGTCTTTTGTCTGGACCTGTGATTTTATCTCACTGCACTGAAAGGCAAGATGGTAGTGGAGAAAGAGCTGACCTCAGAACCTGGAAAACCTGAGTTCAAGTCTAGTCTCTATCACATACTATCTGTGTGACCCTGGGCAAGTCATTTACCTTGTCACTGTCCCAGCAGCAGTTTCTAATCTGATGGAGTCTTTTCAAAAGGAATGTCCCTACACAGAAGAAATTGTAGGAGACATAATTTCTAAAAATTAACTATCCAAAAGCTTTTGAGGCTCTCATTTAATTAAAATTATTTCTTGCCTTCCAATTAAAATTATGACCTTGGATCTGACATAGCCTCACAATACCATGACATGAGGAGAAAGCTCAGGATCCAGATTTCAAGGACTTCTGAAACAATAATAATTCAAGAAAACAACCACAGACAGGTTAGAAATGAGACAGGAAAAGTAATCAGCAGGAGCTTAGCCATAAGGGGCCATACTGGAGACGAATCAGGAAAAAGAAGTTTGTATCAATATCACACAACACAATCTATTATTGGGTGTCACACTGTGTACTTACTATGAAAATTATATGACAAACTGGCTTCCCAATTAAAAAAGACAAACTAGATAAAATAATAATATGGGGAAATTCTAAACTCCTTCATGAATTAGTCTTTAAAAGATGGTCATTCTAAAAGACCCAATCAAATGTAAAGGGCCTATGGTTTCAGTGATGTGGGTACTAATGCAGAACATCACCCCTGCAGACCTCAGTAGACTGATTTTAATAAACTTTTTCACCAAAGTTTTCACCAAGGTGTTAACTTTCTTGTGATGAGTTTTTGCTCACTAATCAGGTGGGTCATCAGATGACAGACAAGGGGTCCATGCTCTACGTTTTATCTAGCCTGCTAGTACCTACGAAAACTTGAACTCTGCTGGCATAGATTTCAAGACCAGGGTCACTTCCACATGATGATGAGGCATCAAAATAGGACTTGGTGGAAGTCTACGCACAATATAAAAGATAATCTCCTCAAGGAAAAATGGTGACTCTTTTTCCAAGTATGAAATGGGTGTCTTGATCAAGGCTCTACCAGCTGAGGATTAAGTGAACCCAATTAACCTAATTTCTACTTGTCCATACTAAGTGGTTTATTTTAGATGTTACATTATCCCACAAAATCCTTTAGGGTGCAACATAGAAAACCATAAACAGGCTGTAAAGGTTATGACATTAATTTTGCTGTCATTCTCATGCCTTAAGTAGCCATCAAAAACTAAAAATCATGTCCTCTGGGAAAGACAGCAAATCTGAAACTAATTATGGTTCTTATTATCGTAACACTATTAAATTAAACACTATGACCCTAGCTGAATTTATTTTGGTACCTTTTGTTAATGAACAAAGCTTCTCAAATAAGATGACTGCACCTTCAAATACAGAGAAAAACAATTCACTAGACTACTAGAACAAAAGCAGTCACTCCTAAACCTAAATTTTCAGTCATCTAAAGCTTAACTGGAAAATTGAACATCATCATAAGCACACGAAGAAGCACTTTGCATTTGCTGCGGTACTGGCTACGTAGCTTTGGTTAAGAAGTGAGTGGGCAGAGAAAAACGAAGCTGAGAGACTTCAGTAGCTACTAGGCCTAGAGCTTTCACTTTTTAGGAAAACCTTCTGACTTGGTTCCTCAAGTTAAGGATCAGTTAATTCAAATGCTCAGATAAATTTCTCTCCTGCTTAATTCTATGGAAAGGAATGATCATTTACATTATTTATTGACTCTTAAGAAAAATAAAAGCATTTCCTTGGTTTCGTTCTCAGATTCAACTTTTCAAGATTGAAACTGCTTTAGGTGTTTGGATGATAAAATGGCTGAATGATTTCCTGCTGGCAGAATTTCCTCCCTAGTCAGCAACACCTGGCCCGAAAGCTCACTGATCTCGCACACAAGGAGCCTTTACATGTGTGTGCACATGCATATGCACACATTCTGGTGCACTGGAAACTGGACAGAAGGATGAAAAGTGCACACACACTTAGTCTGGCTTCGTTATTTTTCTTACAGGTGTCATTGGGTAAGGAGGGACTGATGGAAAACAATGAGGTGGGAAAGAATATATATAACTGGTGGAGAAGAAAAAAATAAGTAGAGAACAGAAAAGGAGAGAGAAGAAAAAGGAGGGCAGGAAAGAACAGTAAAAATGATGTTTGAATAATATGGTGTCCATAAAAAAAGTAGAATTATCACCCGCAAAAACCCACTTGACAAGACATACGCCAATCTATTCAGCACGCAAAACCATTAAAAGAATTGGATTTTTTACATGTACTTCAAAGAAAAAAAAAGATAGTGCTTACTGCACTGCAGGTCTCCAACAATTTGCCCCAGTTAAAAAGCTAGGATGCATCAGAGGTAACGCTTGAACCCAAGTGCAAATATAAATGATTTTGATGTGCTATCTTTTTATACCAGTTCATCCACAAAATTAAGACTTCACCAACTCAACTACTCTGGTTTAAATAAAATTTTCATTTATTCAAGTTTAAATGTTTTAGATTAAAAATAGTCCTGCTCCTTCAATTCCAATTTGGGGCTTTCTACTTATCAAAGATTATCCGCAGGCATCAGGTCAGTCAACATACCTGCGAGGGCTTTCCTCTGCCAGGAGTGTGTGAAGAAGCACTGAAGAAAAGAATACAGAAGAAGGCAGTGTGCACACACAATCACTCGTGGTCTTCTCGCAGCACACTGTCAGAAACAAGAGAATGGTACCCCAACATGTCAGGGAGATACAGTGAATGGGATCCACTAACATTACCAAAAAGTGGACAAGCCCTGCTCTACCTACCTCATCAACAGCCGCTTTAGGCCACGGAGTTCTGAAAGACAAAGAAAGGTTCCCTTAGACCCCAGACTATCAACACAATCTTGAAGAAGATGAATTGATTTGTCTCCCTCGGCTTCCCTTAACCCTTAACAACCTTTCAAGTAGGCATATCAGAGAAGCAGGAGATGGCGTAGGAACACCAGCTTTGTTCACAAAGATATGCTGACATAAGTCTCTCAGAGTGTCCAGGGCTAGGGAAAAGTATCCCAGTTAATGTTGTCCTATCTTTCTATCTCTGGGAAATTCTGTACCAGAGGAACCTCTCCGAGGCTGAAATAGGTTCAGACCCCAAGGCAAGGGTTTGAGTCTGTTCTAGGGCAGCCTAAGGGATCAAAAGGACTTCCCTGAGTGCATTTCTAACATCAAATCAGGGAAGTCTACCCTAGTCAGCTGTCTAGGAATGATCCATCACAAGGCTGTGGCTTTATGGGATTATGTCCTATGAGAACTGACCCTGTGTAAGACTGAGTTTTTGAATCAACACCATTTTTAAGGGCCTACTGGAACAGGTTGTGCTAATTCTAAAATACCAGGTCTACAATAACCACTGGAGGGATACAAAGGTTAGGTAAGAGAGGGTCCCAGTTTGCAGAGAGCTAATAATCTAGCATGGGTATTAGTCATACACAGATAATCCTTTGGAAACAAAAGGATAAGAAAGAAGCCTTAGTAAAAGAATGATTGAAGGTGCAGAAGAACTGAGTTGAAGCTGAACTATTCATAAGTATGGGAGGAAGTATGGAAGGTCAAGGTCGCTATAATATTCGGATTTGGGGGATTCAAAATCCTTACAGATATTAAACATTTCTTTTAACTTCATGCCCTCTTAATTAGCATACAGCATGAAACCTGAAGCTAAAATACCAATGGAAAATCTTGAGGAAAACCCATTTTCTCATTTCAGTATATAATCTGAGATACTGACGTTACAAAATCAATAATTTTGGAATTAATTTTTTATTTCTTTTTATTGATTTTTATGTTGGGGTAGTAAGCATTGAATTAATTGATCTTTGCTTCCTGGATGACACTTGAAAGCACAAGGCAACACTTCCCTTTCAGACAGGTAGACTTTTTAGACTTTCATGCTAAGACTTCACTGAGTTCATATATGTCTGTGTACGTATATGTACACGTACACACATATATACATATGTATGTGTATATATACAAATAGATCCTAAAAAGGGGGTGGGTAACAATTTCTATCTAACCAAATAAACAAATTTTTTTTTAAAGCCCTCTCTAGTTTGAGTTCACTTTCTACTAAAAAATACAAGTATCTTTATTTCTCAGGTTCCAAGTAAAGAACTATTCATTGATCCCTCTTCAACTTCAGTTGTCCGTCCCCCCCCTCCAAGTTTTAGTTTCAGGATGGCCATCATAGTCAGCAAAAAAAATCTTGTAGTACACCTGGAATAGATATTTTGATGCCAATGTGCCACCAACCAAGTAATATCCATCAATGACAATAGGGTACTTGCATTGGTGAAGGGGCATTTTTAAATGTTTTTTTAAAAAAGGGGTTGAAATCCCTCCCTCCTCATTCTCCAACTGATATTTTCACATTCACAATAAATTCAAATAGGTAACAAAAACAGGTATCATAGCTTAAGAGCAGATTGTAAAAATGGGTTCAGTATATTCTTCATGTAGGCTTAAATATCACAAAAAACAGGTGTTCTCAGGCTTCGGTGAGAAATTTTCCAGTGTTAACCTGAACCCTAAGTAAGGATTATGTATTCACCCTCCAAAAAAATCTACATGCTACTAATTGACAAAGTAGCATTAAGAAGGAAAATACTATTTGCTTTAAACTACTTGGTATCCAATAATTTTGGAGAACAATCTGGAATTATGCCCAAAGAGTTATAAAAACTGCATATACCCTTTGAGCCAGCAATACCACTATTGGGCCTATTTCCCAAGATGACTAGGGAAAAAGGAAAAAAAAAACTTATATGTTCTAATATATTTATAGCAGCTCTCTTTGTGGTGGCAAAAAATTGGAAACTGAAGGGATGCCCATCAACTGGGGAATGAATAAACAAGCTGTGGTATATGACTGTGATGAAATACTGCTGTGCTGTAAGAAATGATGAGCTGGTTAATTTTAGAAAAACATACAAAGACTTGCATGAAATAATCATGAAATAATGAAAAGTGAAATCAGTAGAACTAAGGGAAGGTTGTATACAGTAACAGCAATAGTGTTCTAAGAATAATTGTGAACAACCACGTTATTCTGAGTATTATAAATACTCAAATCAACTATAAAGGACTTATGGAGGAAGATGCTTTCCACTTCCAGAAAAGGCTCTGATAAATAGAAGTACGCAAAGTATGGTTTTACATGTATTTATAAAACTGCATCAAATGGTGGCCTTCTCTAGTGTTGGGTGGGGAGAGAGGGAGGGAGACAGTTCAAAATTTAAAACCTAACAAAAAAAAATTAAATTAAGAAAAAATAATCTGGTATGACAAACTAAAATATATTTTCTATCAGTACAAACAGCAAAACCATACAGCATTTTGAATCCTTCACAAATCTGGCATTACTGCACACCCCCAAAATATGTGTGAAACAACACCACAAGTAGCTTCTGATTAGTATAATAGGATAATTTGTTATAATATTAAGCACATGGTGATTGAAAGTTCTGCTTATTAAGTGATTACTTTAGAAACTTATTTTTTAGAATCATCCTAAGCAAATGGAAGCACCCAAAAAGGCCTACTTAGCAAAAAAAAAAACATTCCTTGGGATCTTGGTCACAGATTCAGAGATCTGATTGCTAAAACTGAAGAGACTATGAGAACTTTCAAGGATGGAATCTTTTTTTCAAGTCTCATATTTCTTCAGTGAGGAGCACACCGTCTATACAATTACAATTATAGCATGGCATTCCCTCCGAAAGAAGCCCCACTGTGAATGAGCAGGGCCTTAGCCTTAAGAGTCCAATATTGTTGTGAAGAAGATTGTGGATTGTTCTTCCTAAATAAAACCCTAAAATTTAAACTATTTACATTTTAATAGAAAAATGTAAATATTTAAGAAAATTAAAATAATTAAGTGATGCCATGTCTCCTGAATTTATTTACTGTTGTAGCTTTTTTTGTAGTTAAAACTGTAGTTAATGTAAAATTTTGTAGCTTATTTTTGAAAAAATAATTTTTTAAAAACTACAAGATCTTTCACCGACTAAAATTCTTTTAGTCGGTGAAAGTTTTCATAGTTTTTAGCATTTTTTAAAAATACAGTTGTAGTCAACGTATATTATTCCACCTACTGTTCTCTGCACCATGGACTATACAATTTTCAAAGTTGTGGATTTCTCAGATGGTATATATCCTTCTCCATAAGGATGCTTCTGTGCGGAAACTTACATTGTGATAATTCTTGAGAAAAACCCAGTTCTTAATATTCCATGATGCATACAGCAAGTCCTTAGGCATGGCTACCCTTGGATCATCTGCTAGGGCAGAACTGCTTCTATTAACTAACTTGCATTCTAGTTTCAAAAGTATTTATATGCCAACGAAAACTAAGTTTAAATGTACAGTCTGCCAATGTAGGAGTGACACTTCAAAAACAAAACAAAATATTTTCTGGCTACAAGGATATCAAATTAAAGTAATACACTTTCTCATATGAGATCCTATCTGTTGATATTCATTTAAATGCTATGTCGATCTCTTCTAAGTTCCCTCAAGCTTAGAATTCTTATTTTTAACAAACTCTAGAAATCAATGGCTTTTATAAATGTAAGCCATTTGCCCAGTCTTTGAAAGACAAAGCATAAAGCACTAACAATATGCAAGATATCTCTTCCTTAATTCAATCAAGTCACAAGTCCAAATGAGTGGTTTCATTTTCCAAGAATATTTCTAAAATAGGGCCTTTCTAGTTCTAAAATGCTCAGATCTAATTTAATTAAATAAGGAGGTTCTTTATTGTCATCAGCCTAAATATAAAGTCAACACCCAATCAATAGTCCCTCAGAAATAACTTGGAATGCCAATTTAGAGTAAGAACTTTTACTTGGTATTCCAGTTGAACAAAATGCAAGTCAAGAATGCTATACCAGTTTCAGGTCTTGGCTGGATAAGGAAAGAAAAAGTGCTCATACTGAATTCAGGTCAGGTAGTCTCTGAATCCAGATTACTTGCTACAAAACCATTTTGGAGTTAAGGAGAACACATCAACCATATATCCATTCTCATTATTTTTTTCATAGTAAGGTAACCTGTGATGAATAACAGATGATCCCCATTACAGTAGGACTCATGCACATTCTAAAAAAGGCATGACAGTATGCAGATCAGAGTGAAAGGGGCTCTACGAATGAAATTCCACCTTCCAACTCGCTATGCATCGATAAGTATTTTTGATACCAAACTTGCCTGAGATCATATTGTCTCTGACTACCTATCAGTTATTAGGTAACAGCTCTATTTAAGATATATAGATAGATAGATAGACAGATAAACAGATAGATATTGATAAAGGGTATCTATTAAGTACTATGTGCCAGGCACTTAATATGTGGATGCCTTTATGAAAAAGACCTTTACACTTCATTGGTATAAAATAAATGCCTCTACATTACTTGACGCTTATAATTTAGTTTGCAAAGAAAATGTCAGGATGACTTTTAACTGCAGACCTTCTACTGTACATTAATTTGTGACCTAAAGGCTATTTAAAGTCTTGGTTATCCCACTGCCATGTCCAGGGCCATGTCCAGTCCTCCTGATCTATATCTTGCTACTGGCCCAGATGGTTCCAGAGGAGAAAGTGAGGCTGGTGACTCTGTACAGCCCTCCCTCACTTAAATCCAATTCACTTGTAAGTCCTTGCATCACCTTCCTGATGTCATGGTCCTCTTTAAGAATGAAGGACAAACAATATACCAGTCCTACAGAATGCTATAAAGTTTTGAGCCAAAGTACCTTCTTAGGCTGAATTCTAAAAGATCATCTTAACTATTCTTAAAACACGAATTATATTATTTTCAAGCCTAACGGTGGAAAAAAAGCATCGTCAAAGTCAAAAGCACATTTTTACTGCAATGATAATCAGGTAAATGCATCCCTTTCTCCCCACATCAGAAGCAGGGAATCTCAGGGCTGTTAGGGAGTTCGGGGATAATCAAGTCTGACCGCTACATCAACAATAATCTTCTCGACTAGATGCCTGACAACGTTCCTCTAATCCAGCTCCTGCATCAAGATCCCGAGGGGGAAGACATAATAATCTTACTTTTAGGCATCTCTCATTGTTGGGAAGTTTCCCCTTTTGTCAAGTCTAAATATGCTTTTGTCAATAATCTAATCCCTCCAGCACTTGAAAATCTTTCAAATTCTTGAAGCCGCCATTATGTTTCCCCTAAATCTTTTCTCTTGAAGGCTGAGCAATCTCACTTCCTTCAAATGTTTATAGGACATAATCCCAAGGGTTCTTCACTTTCATCCTTCCCAGAATGCTCTTCACTTATCAACATCCTTAAACATGGCACCTAGAACTAAACAGAAAACTCCAGACGTGGTCTCACCATGGCAGAATATCACAGTACCCCTATTTCCTTAATCCTAGGCATTAGGCCTCTCAATGCAGTCTAATATCACACTAGTTTCTTGGCTGCTATCTCACACTGTTGCCTCTTACTGAGCTAAATACTAAAACCCCCAAGTCTTTTCAGATGTACTGATTACTTCAGTCATACCTGCCATACACTTAAAAAGTTGATTTTGCATTACTTTAATATTTCAGATATATCTACTAAATTTAATCATACTATATTTGACCCAACACTTTGGCCTTGCCAAGCACTTTTTAGACCCTATCATTAAATGTGTTAAGTACTCCTCTCTCAGTATTTTATCACCACCAAATTTAATAAGCATGAAAATATGAGAAGTCACAGAGCTAAGTTCAGGAACCTGGGATGATTTACTCAAGACCTTCTTCTAGGCTGACACTGATCTCTTTTCTAGTTCCTTTTTTTCAAAAAAAAATTTTATTTTTTCACAATTACAAGTTAAAAGTTTTTTTTTTTTTGGCTTCTAACTACCTCCTCTCTCAATCCGTTGTTCCTTCTAACAGCCCCACCCCCTTCCTCTAATCCTTTTTCCCTCCTTCCCTATAGGGTAACAGATTTCTACACCCAACTTAGTGTGTATGTCATTCCTTCTCTGAGTAATTTCCCATGAGCAAAGTTCATGCACTGTTCTTCACCTCCTCCATCTTCCCGTCCACTGTAAAAACTCTTTTGCACCTCTTTTATGTGAAAAAATTTTCCTCATTTCAGCTCTCCCTTCCCCCTTCTCCCAGTGTATCCCTCTTTTTCACTACTAAATTTCATTTTTTTGGGTTATCATCCTATCATTGTCAACTCACACCTGTGTCCTACACTCCTCCTAACTGCCCTAATAATAAGAAAGTTCTTACTGCTTACAAGTATCATCTTCCATGCAGGAATGTAAACAGTTTAACCTTATTGAATCTCTTATGATTCCTCTTTCCTGTTTACCTTTTTATGTTTCTCGAGTCTTGTATTTGAAAATCATATTTTCTATTCAGCTCTGATCTTTTCATCAGCAATGCTTGAAAGTCTTCTATTTCATTAAATATCCATTTCCCTGCTAAAGAATTATGTTTAGGTTTGCTGGGTAGGTTATTCTGGATTGTAATCCTAGCTTCTTCGCCTTCCAGAATATCACATTCTGAGCTCTCCCATCCTTTAATGCAGAAGCTGCTAAATCTTATGTGATGTTGACTATGGCTCCACAATATGTGAACTGCTTCTTTCTGGCTGCTTGCAATATTTTCTCCTTGACCTGGGAGCTCTGGAATTTGGCTGTCACATTTCTGAGAGTTTTCATTTTGGGATCTCTTTCAGGAGGAGATTGGTAGATTCTTTCAACTTCTATTTTACCCTCTGGTTCTAGGATATCAGGGCAGTTTTCCTCGATAATTTATTGAAATATAATGTCTAGGCTTTTTTTTTTTTTTGAAATCATGACTTTCAGAGAGGCCACTAATTCTTAAATTATCTCTTCTCAATATATTTTCCAGGTCACTTTTTTTGTCACGAGATATTTCACATTTTCTTCTTTTTTAAAAAAACTTCTTTTGATTTTGTTTTATTGTTTCTTGATATCTCATGGAGTCATTAGCTTCCACTTGCCCTTTTTTTTTTTGTGAGGCAATTGGGGTTAAGTGACTCGCCCAGAGTCACACAGCTAGTGAATGTTATGTGTCTGAGGCCGGATTTGAACTCAGGTCCTCCAGACTCCAGGGCCAGTGCTCTACTCACTGCGCAACCTAGTGGCCCCCAGTTCTAATTTTTAAGAAATTATTTTCTTCAGTAAGCTTTTGTACCTCTTTTTTCATTTGTCCAATTCTATTTTTTAAGGAGTTCTATTCTTTAGTGGATTTTTGTGCCTCTTTTACTATTTGGCCTATTTTTTAAGGGGTTATTTTCTTCAGTGTTTTTTGTGCCTCCTTTACCAAGAAGTTGACTCTTTTTTTTCCATGATTTTCTTGCATCACTCTCATTTCCTCCCCCAATTTTCCCTCTACCTTTCTTAACTGATTTTCAAAATAACTTCTGAGCACTTCCAGGAATTCTTTGTGGGCCTGAGACCAATTCACATTTTTCTTTGAAGCTTTGCATGTAGCTATTTTGACATGGTTGTCTTCTGCATTTGTGTTTTGTTCTTCCCTGTCACCACAGTAACTTACTACAGTCAGATTCTTTCTCTTGTTGTTGCTGTTTACTCATTTCCCCAGCCTATTTCTTGACTTTTAACTTTATTTTAAAGTTGGGCACTATCCCAACCTTCAGGTTTTTCATGCTGCTGTTTTCAGAGCTAGTTCTGGGGGTCTGCAAGTTTTCAGTTCTTCCAAGGTGGCATGATCTAAGGATATGTGTGGCCAATGCTCTCCTGGCCTATGCTCTGGTTTGTGAGTGACCACAAGCATTCCTCTCTACCTTGGAACTGTGACCAGGGTCCCTGCCTGCTGGTCTTCCTCCTCACCCTGGGACTGTGACCCACAACTGTGTACAGGCAATGCAACAGAGTCCTGCTCCCAGTGCCAGCAAAAGGTCTCCTGGAATCTCCTTCTGACCAATTGCCCAAGCCCCTGCACTTTACTCTTACCCCAGTGAGACAGATGTTTCTTACCAATCTTCTACGTTGTCTTAGGCTGAAAAATTGTTTCACCCCATCCTGTTGTTGGTTCTGCCACTCTAGAATTTGTTCTGAAGTGTTATTTTAACATTGTTTGGAGGGGGAATTTGGGAGAGCTCAGGTGAGTCCCTGCCTCTACCATCTTGGCCCTCATTATTTTTTAAATTTAGTTTTATTTTTCAATGACTGAAAAACCACTTTCTTTCCCTCCCTCCTCTCACTGAAAAAGAAAGAAAAACAAAACCCTAGTAATAAATATATATAGTAAAGAAAAACAAATTCCTATATTGGCAGCTTGAAGGCACAGTGAACAGACCTTAGAATCCAGAAGACCTGAATTCAAATTCAGCCCAAGACACTTACTAGTTATATGATCCCAGATACAAACCACTTAGTCTCTGCCTCAGTTTCCTCAACTGTAAAATTGGAATAATAACAGCACCTACCTCTCAGGATGCTGAGCATAGGGTTTGGCACATAGCAGGTGCTTAATACCCATTTCCTTCATTCCACAGGTGATGTGTATGTGTGTGTGTGTGTGTGTGTGCGCGCGCACGCGCACAGATATGTAGATATATATCTGTAGATACTTAAGTATATAGATGTACATATGTACACACACACACGTTTGCCTGAACTACAGTATAGATGGTCCCGCGTACAGAATGAGACATATATACATATATGCATTGTATATATCTGCATGTGTATATGTATATATATGTATGTCTCAATCTGTATCCCGGGGCCATCACTTGTCTGCCAGGAGGGGGGCAACATATTTTGTCACTGGGTTTTGGTCTGAACAACACAAGTGTGGGCTTGCCTCTAGCTGGAGCTCCATCCCTCAGCCACTGAACGCCTGCTGAGAACTGCAGGCTCCCCTTTGGTCTGGGCTTCCTGCCCTCATAATGGCACTACAGGTAACAGACTGGGCAGGGGATTGCTCTGTTTTCCTCTGATATGGTCAGAGCCACATGGCAGCTGCTTGCTTGGATACTTGGTCCTTTCTTGCTACATAGCCTAGGGCCCAAAGGCTGTGTTCCTCACCGTTTCCCCCCAAGCACAGGTCCCCTCCTCAATCTAGATCAGATCTGCTTTGAAATGTGAATGACAGAGCTGCCTGTTAGCAACTCTTTGGCTCCCTCTCTGGACATCTTCTTATGCTAATCTGGGTTGAAAATATGGCTCAGGGATTTTTCAATCAATCTCCCAGTCCCAGCTTGATCTGGTGCATATTCTCTATCTTTGTGGGCACTTGTGGAGGAGAGCTAGGCTCTACGGCTTCCTCCTCGTCTCTCACATTGATCTCTTAATGGCTACTCCTTGTATCTTGACATTCAAATGGTTCTGAATCCATCTAACTGTACTACAAACCAGCAGCTTCCAAGGCTGGGGCTCCAACATCTAATCAGAAGATGATGAGAAAGTAGTGTACAGCTCACCCTCCCCTGGAAAATTCAGAAGTCTCACCATTAACAAGGAATTCTTCCCCTCTGCTCGTTCCTATAGCTAGTCAGTTATGCAACTCCCAGTCTCCTCCCATCTTCCCTATTTCTGTTGTGAGCCTCATTGTCCTTCCAGTTTCCCAGGTTTTCATGTTCCATGTTATCCTAACCTCCTCACTCAAAAGAAACTGGGTTTTTTGTTTTGTTTTGTGAGGCAATCAGGGTTAAGTGTCTTGCCCAGGGTCACACAGCTAGTGAGTGAGTTTCATGTGTCTGAGGCCGGATTTGAACTCAGGTCCTCCCGACTCCAGAGCCGGTGCTCTATCCACTTTGCCAGCTAGCTGCCCCAAGAAATTGCTCCTTTTAAAGTTAATATCAATATTTTCACCACTATTTCACTAATTGCACTATTTCAATCCTCATTCTTCTTGACTTTTTTGCTGCATCTGGCACTGCTGACCACCCTCTCTTCCTGGATATTATTCTCCTTTTTGGGTTGCCAAAAACAATGTGTCAACTATAAAAACTCTCATGTCTGAATACTTAAACTTGGATACAGAATGTTCTAGGCTGTTTAAAAATCCTGAAGTGTTTCAGTAGGTTTTGAACCCATTTAGTAAAATCATAAAAGTACATACCTTCCAATTAGTTTGTATAAGCAACTAACTGACATCAGGGAAGACAGAAATCTACTAGCCAAATTTCAACCAAAATTATTCTACAATCAGTGGATGGGATTGAGAAATGACTATCATGATTTAGTAAGCAGAACCAATGATGCAGTTTTTCTGTTTTGTTTTATGCATCTTTTCAGTTATGACAACCATTAAAACTAAGTATTGAAATAAACTTAATTCAGAATCAGACCTTCAAATTGCTGTATCTCAAAATGTTCCAACCAAGATTTTCAAAAATAATGAAGTATATTCAATTATATTGCTTTCACTAAAAAATACTGCTGATGCTTATAGTGAGTAAAAAGTTGTCTGTAATAAAGAAAATACTGGTTAATCTTTAGCTTGTCTTTTGAATGTCTATTTTTGTGTTTCTTAATGTAACTTTATGATTGCAGCAGTACATATATAATTTATAAATATGGAAATATCCACATCCTAGTCATGTGTGTCAAACATTTTTTTTCTGATACGGTTATTTGATCAAAAAAGTCTAGAGAACACTGAGACACGTTTAAAAAAATGACTGGACATCAACAACAACAAAAACCAAGACCACAGTTGTCCATCTTTTCCTCAAGGATGGCAAGAAAGACTTTGGGAGGCTTTGCTAAAATCTAAGGACAGCGTTCCCATGATCTACCATTGTAGAAGCCCTGTCAAAAAAGGAAATTATGTTAGTTTACAATAAGCTGTTCCTGATGGTCCCATGCTATTCTTTGTTACCACCATTTTCTTTTTCTCCATGTTCGCTAATCATTCTTTTAATAATATGTTCTAGAATTTTGCCAGAAACCACAGTCAAGCTCAGTGGCTTCGCAAGACTTGACCTTCTTCCTTTTTTCTTTTCTTTTGTTTTTTTTAATTGGAACATTCTATCCTTTCTCCAGGCCTGTAATACTCATCTGCTCTTCACAATAGTCACTGACAGTGGCTCAGGAATCTCATCTGCCAACAAATGTGACCAAAGCATAGGACTGAAAGTTAAGGCTACTCTAAATAATACCAAAGGAGCTCACTGGTTGATGCATTCAATTCAGAAAGAGGGTGACTTTGGGGGAGACGGAGAATTAAGTAATGAAATTCAACAAGTATCTATTACACCTCCAAAGGTTTGAATGAACAAATTCAATTCAGTAACCCAATAGATATTTTCAAAGTCTGAATTTAAAAGCGATCAGGTTCAACATCCTAAACAGTCAGCTCCCCTGCCTTTGTTTTGCCAATTTGTAACTAAGCAAAGACATTCCCTTCAACTTTTCTCCTCACTAGCAATTCTCCCCCTGGACTTGGCTCCAGAGGAGAATCAGAATGGGTGTGAAACCCAGTTCACTACCACCAGTAGTAGATAAAGGGTATCCATTAAGCATTCTTCATCCTATTTAAGACTGCCCTAATGAACAAGATGCATTTGATCCACCTAGTTAGTGTGAATGCAGCTGCTCTACCTTTCAGACTATAACTCTACCTCACAGAGGTCATGTGAGGATTAAGTAATGAATAATTGTAAAACTCTGCAAATAAAAAATGTAATAGATGCAGAATGAAAATAAATGTTATTTCAAATAACTAGCTAATACTGAAATTTAATTTGTCCAAGAATTTTCTGGAAAAAAAAAAGATTATACCCTCTCATGTGACAGAAATAAATTTTAGGATTAAGTAAATTCATTTATAAAATACAATTTTGCAAATGGAATCCAATGCAATAAATAATCTTAAGTATATATTATGAACCATACCCAGAAATTACCACTTTATTATGGTGATATGCAAAATATTTTTCTAATTAAATACCTTTTAAATTATTTTTGCATGAATTTCATGGCTACATTGCAGTTAATGTGCCTATTAGGTAAAATCTGGAGTTCCACATACCTACTTTTTTTTAAGTTGAGTTTTTAAACTACAAAAAAAAAATCTACACTCAATATTATTGTTTAGCCATTTACATTACCCTGCTGCAAGATCCACAAGCTGTAACAGGAGAACATTTCAAAGCGTAAAACAAGTAGTGGGGCTGAGAGGACATAAGATGGGGCTTAAATACTAGCTGTCAGGCTTTGTGAGCTTATAAAAATAACAAGAGTGGGTTAGCTATTTTACTCTGTACATCAAAATCACCATACCACACTCAGGAGCTGTTACTAAAATATGGCTGTATCCAATTCAGAGCCAGAGTGGTTAAGTGACTCCCCAATTCCTACAAGACAGGAACTCCACCCCCCCCCAATCCTGGCCCCCTAGCAGATTGGAATTCAGAGCATCTGTGAGAATTTGGCTCCCCTGAGGGTGCTGAAAACTTCATACTTCAGAAAATAACATTATCTCACAAACAACACTTGAAAAGTTAAATGGCAAAAATTAGTTTCTCCAGCTTCCACCTTCATTTCTTTTCCTAATCCTCATTCCCTCTCATCTCTCTTTATCTTCACCCAGAATAGCTGCCCTTATATCAAATTTCACTTGGTTGAAAAGGAACATGAGTGTTTTCCTTTTCATCACAGGACTGCATCATTTTCAAGCTGGTCAGAGGGACAATGGTAATGTTGTTAAAAGGATGTATTCTGGGGCCCCTCCCTACCCTCTGAACAAAATCCTTATGGCCTGACAAGGTGATGAAGAAAAAGGGAAGCCTGAGCAAGGGTACTAAAGCCTAAGCTGTGGCCGGTGCAGCCACGGAAACCAGCTGCAGCCAGGACCCTCAGCAGAAAAAAAATGCCAGTAGAGCTGATCCTGTAACTTCAAGTTCAGTTATCTATGTGGCTGTATTACTGCAATGCTAAGGACAGGAAGGTCTGGAGACTCACAGTTTTTTAAAAACCACCTGCACCGCTGAGTTAAAGACCTGGCAGGTCCCCTGCTAATTCTGTGACCTTGAGCAATAATAATAAATAGAACTTCCATTTGTACAGTGCCAAACACATATTACACATCTGATTTTCATAACAGCCCTGCAAAGGAGGTGACTCAAGTGTCACTGTTCCCATTTTACAGATGAAACTGCAGTAAGGCTGAGCCAAAAGAGCACAGGAATAACAGGGTATAGGTACAAATCCTAACCCTACTACTTATCTGTGTGACCTTTGGCAAGCTGCCTTACCTCACCTAAAAATCAAGAGTTTGGTCTAGATCAGGGCTTCTAACCTGAGATCCAGGATCTCTTTTTTTTAAATTGATAATTATGTCAATATATTTTATTTCTTTTTGTAATCTATAGATTTTATTTTAAACATTTAAAACCATATTCTGAGAAGGTCCATCCATAGGCTTTGCCACCCTCCTGCCAGAGGGACCACGGCAAAAACAAAGGTTAAGAACCCCTCTAAAGTTCTCATTTCCATTATCCTAGAAGAATTTTCCAAGATCACCCAGGGAACATGTGGCAGAGCAAGGCTTCAGCCAAAGGTTTTCTATCACCAAGCACAGCGTGTGCTCCACACTAGAGGAGACATACTCTGGGCCCACTCCCCAGGGAGGTTCAACCAGATCAAAAGGTGCCTGGGAAATGCTTAACAAAATAAACAACAAAAAATATGCCGTATGTAATGTTAACTTGTGTTTTTCTAAGTCACAATGCTGCCACAGGGATCTGTTTCTACTTGAGTCTGACATCACCGTCTTTGTTACTCTTTGGCCCTCAGTTTTCTCATGTGTAAAACAAGACGTCATTAGATGGAGCTTCAGATTTGAAATGAGAAGACCCATTAAGTTCAAACCTGGGCCCTACCATTTACTACCTTTGTGACCTTAAAAGAAAAAAATCACTGTAACCTCTCTGGACCTTCACTTCTTCATCTATAAAATGAAGGGAATGAACTAAATAGATGATCTCACCTTTAAGGTCTCTTGAGTTCTCAATATTTGCTTTGACATGATTTCTAAGATACCTTCCAGTTATGCACCAGCCAGCTGTTCAATTCATATTAGCTGAGAAACTGCCCATAATATATAGGGATCTTCTAAGTTATTTCAACATACACAAAAGGTATGTGGAACATCTCTACAATCTCAATCTGCTTCAAACGAGAACTTTTTGGCATAAAAACATTTTTTAACCACTGCTTTAAAACTGGTACTTAATAAATTAACTTTTACATAACAATTATTGGTATCATGCTTTATACTAAGAAATTTGACACCACTGTCAGTTTCAAATGGGTCTGAAAGAAGACAGTAACCCTAGAAAAATAACATATAAATAACACAAATAAACAACAAATAATAAAGTACAACAAAATTAATATAAATATAAATATGGTCTATAAAAATGTCTGGTTAAAAAATTAAAAGGTGAATACCAAATCTAGTAAAGATAGTTTCAGTAAGCATGCAAGCAAAACAGAAAATGTCACCTATCTTTAAAACAACAGATTTTTTGAAATGATGCAAAAATCAATCAGAAAATCACAAGGGGAAAAAAATCCTAAAAATCCCAGTGTCATATATATTTTAAAATGAAAAGCAATGGCCAACATTAATGAGACATGAAACACAAATGAAACAAAAAATCATTCTTCTTTTTATTACGTAACTATGAGCTTAACTCATGAACACTTTAATCAGAAAAGGGAAAAAGAATTTAGCCATTTTTTTTAAAAGGGCAAGAGAGTTCCTTTATGATATCACTGTATCTGCACTGATTAAGATTTTCAAATAAAATGTAGTTTTAGAGGGTAAAGGCAAAATACTCATCTTCCAAATGCAAACTTCAAAATCAAGTCTCTACTTCACCATTCACTCATGGGTATTTTTGATTGTCTAATACGTACTCCTTATTGTTTTATGCAGTAGGTGGGATACAAAAGAAATAAACAACATGGATCCTTACCTCAAAGAGCTCATTATCATGAGAGCAAAAAATCAAGTCAGCAAGCATTTATTAAGCACCTAGTATGTTCCTGGCACTGTGCCAAGTGCCGAGAATTCAAAGAAATGAAAACAACAGTCGCCCCTTCTCAAGGAGTTCACAGTCTAATGGGGGAGAGAATATTCACACAGCTACACACAAACAAGATATATAAAGGGTAAATTAGAGATAATGAACAGAGGGAAGGCACTGGAATTAAGGGGAATCTGGTAAGGCTTCTTAAAGAAAGTTGGATTTTAGTTGGGACTTGAAGGAAATCAGGGGACCCAGGAGATGAAGATGAGGAGGGAGAGAATTCTGGGCATGGAGGACAACCAGTGACAATCCCTGGATATATGTGAACAACAGTAAGGAGACCCAGGTCACTGGTTCCCAGAGTATATAGGGCAGAGTTACAAGATAGAAAAGGTAGGAAGGAGGAAGGTTATGAAAGGCTTTGAATGCTAAACAGAGAATTTTCTATTTGATCCTGAAGGTTATAGATTTAAACCATTGGAGTCTACTGAATGAGAAGGTGACATGGTTAGACTTGTTCTTTAGGAAGATTAATTTGACAGCTGAGTGGACAAAGGACTATAGTGGGGGGAAGAGCTGAGGCAGGGAGAAGAACCCACAGGCTATTGCAATACTCTAGATGTTACATGGCAAGAGCCTTAACCAGTATAGAGAGAAGGGGGTATATCACAACAGATATGAAGAGAAAATCTATAGGATTTGTCAACTAATAGGATATGAGAGGTGTGAGAGAGTGATGAACAAAAGTTTTGAGAGGCTGGGTGACTAGGAGGGTGGTGGTGTCCTCAATAGAAAGAAAAGTTTGAAAGGGGTAGAGGCGAGGTTTTGGAAAAAGAAAAAAAACTACCCAGCAAACAAGAAATAAGACAGAAAGAATGATTTTATGTCTACCAATGCTTTCTGAAAGAGGTGTCTACTGAGTGTAACCAGGGAGATCTATGCTTTTAAAGTTAGTATTCTTAAGAAACATATTTCAAATATGTTTTACATGACTGCACGTGTATAACCTATATGAGATTGTTTACTGTCTCAGGAAGAGGTAGAGCAGGGGAGGGAGGGAGAGAATTTGGAACTCAAAATTTTTAAAAATGAATGTTAAAAATTATTTTTATGTGTAATGGGGGGGAAATAAAATATTATTTTAAAAAATTAAAACTACAAAAAAAGAGACATTTCTAACTTTTCACAGCAGAACTGCCTACAACCTGTCCTATATCTACCATGAAGTTTTCACATTGGTCACCTATAGGATCACAGTTTTAGGGCTATCCTATCAGGGGCCAAGTCCCTCATTTTACAGTGAGAGAAACTATATTTAAATGACCTCAGTGGTCAGATTAAAAAAAGAATTTACACTCTAAACGTTATTTCCTCTCTTCTCCACTGCACCCTCCCTGCCTTCTCTAAATCTTAGCAAAAACATGCTACTGGCATTTAAACACACAAGCAAATATTTCTAAAAATGCTTTCACCTTCTTATATTGCTTTACAAGGTTAAAAAGGACTACCAAAGGATTTCCTATTTCATATGATTTAGAAAAAAACTCAATTTCTAGGTACAGATCTTATATTTTACTTGGACTACACATGACAGAAGGCTGAGAGACACAAAGGGTAGAAAATATTTGAACCTGCCAAAGCTTATGAGCATCATAGACCATTTCTCATTCCCTTATTAATAGCTAAATATATTTAGTTAAATAAACATGGCTACATGTGCAAGAATAGGAGGTCCTTGGGTAATAATAGGCCACAAACATGGAGGACAAGCATTAAATAAACAAATACTGTAGCAGTATTTTGGAAACAAACCAAGAAGCTGCCTTGCATTTATCAGTTATTGGCCTCTACCCCAACTCTGCCAGTTGTTAGCAGAATGAGCTATTATTAGGAAACAGAGTGACATTTTTCCACTGAAAATATGTTTTCAGGATACAGCTGGCTATTCATCTAGACTTAGCATGTGATAAGACAGATTGACCCTATCCGCATGGCTAAAAAAATCTTGAGTTTATTTGTATTTCTAATTAATAGGTTCACATTAACATGGTATCTTCAAGATCTTTTAACATTGATGTTATGCCAGTGTCTATTTATATCAACATAGGCCTAGAAATAAAAATTCAAAGTAGATCTAAACATGTACTTAAAAGTTTGAGATCACGTATATATAAATATCTAGGGGGAAAAGAATTCTTCTTTGGTGCCACTAAAGAGAATATTTATGTAGAATGTACAGAACAAAGCTCCTCCACTTGTTTACGCAGCTGGTGCTTTCCACCTTTTAGGAACCTTAACCCTATCATTCTAACAGGCTTACTGGTGATGCCACAATTCTTTATAGAGTAAATGAAATATCATAAATCACCTGACATTTTTTCAACTTAGATTTTATCCTTCATGGCTTTAAAGTAGGGCTGAGGGGAGCTACAAAAAGATATGATCATACTTTGAACCTCTACAGAATTTAGAATGGAAAATCAATCTACCTATGAAATGCCATTTGGCACCCTAACTTCAACACCTACAAAGAAATTGGCCTAATATCTTAGATCATTCTGAGGAGAATTCAGGTAAGTGATATGGTTTCTCTTACAAAATATTGCAGAACACTTGGCCCTTCCTGTGATAAATGAAGCAATAAGGCTCTGGAACTGCATTTGTGTATATTTAAGTACCTCCTGTGAGCAGTCAGCCTGTCAGCTGCTGGATACCTGCACTATGAATCTATTACTGCGCATCCAAAAAGAATACTGATGGTGAGAAAAAGGCTGAGTGCATGCCCTCTGAATCTTAAACCAAAGGTCTAGGGCTATGTTCGAGCTACAAAGTTCAATCTACATTTTATGGCAACCTAATTTAATGAAAAATATTTACAGGTTTATTTGAAAATACTGAGGTGAAATCCCATTGTAACTAACTGTCTTTTATGACATTTACGACGAAGTTAGCAGTGAGTTCTGTCTAGCTGCTTACTACCTCATCCTGGCTATTCTGATCACAGATACATTTGACCATAGTAAATTAATGGTAGCAGCCACCATGAAGTTGATGATAGAGTAATGATAATTACAGGTTTTGAATCATAACGCTGATTCCAATTCACAAAATAATAGATCCAGACAATACCTCAAGAAGTCATCCTTACCAGCAGCAGGTCTGAACCACCCCAGGTTGCTGCTGGGTCATTCTAAGGATCTATCTGGCTTGAAAAGGTGTGCCCTAGCTTGACAACAGATCTGCCAGTGACAGATGATGTGAAATATAACATATGAAAGGGGAAGAAGGTACAAAAAACAAGTTCTAAAGATGGTTCAGTTGGGGTCTTGGCAGATTGTATGTTTTGGAGAATACAAATGAAGGTGGACAATTGCTATCAAGCTAGACAACTGGGAAATTCAAGGAACTGACAGGTCCTGAAAAGATTTGAGAAGTTACATCAGGGATAAACTTTGTAAACATAACTAAGATATGCTACAATTATAATATATGTGCGTATGCCATAGTAAGGGCAATGGTGTGAGGGGGAAGTCATTATGTGAACATAAAGATGGATTCAATTCATCAACACTTCAAACAAGGGCAATGGAGGTGGGAATGGGGAGGGAGGTCTGGGTTGTGGTTGGATTATAACTACCCTCAATGTAGGATGTGTAAGGGGAGAGGTTGACAGCTTGCGTAACTTCAGGGGGTCATTGAGGAGAAGGCGAAGTAGGAGAGTTGGGGCAATAATGGGTGAAGAGGGTGGCGTGCTTGTTTTGGAGACAAGGCTCACAACTGGCTATTATGGAGAGAGTGGGATATAAACTATCTTCCTAACCTCTGATTGGTTGATTCCATACTCAAGGGATCTTCTTCGGAGACGAGACGTCTGGCATAGGCTGGGTGTTCATTTCAACTATGATCTGTCAGTGTTAGGTGGCATAAGTGGCCTGAAATAGAAGGCAAATTATGAAAAAGAAAGTACCAAAGACATCTCAGATTGATGGTACATGTCTGGGAGACAGGCCAGATAAAAATAATAACCAAGGTGTAGGCCACACTACTGAACCATTGATCTGGCGAAGTTCAAAAGCTAAAGAAGTCACATGGTAGAGCATATCTATCTCTGTCCATCTCAGTTTGGAGAGCTGAGTAAAGAGGTAAAATGGAAGAAAAAAGTCCTGAGCAAGGATATATGTATAATCTCACAAAATTTTCTGAAATATCGAATGGATGTTTACATTTTATCCAGAGATGAATAAGAGGGCACTACTATTAATTCTATCATTTGATCTTAAGTTATATGATATTTTTACTGAAGTTATGGATTTGGAGTATGAAAAGTAAATGAGAGTTAGGTACAGGGCTCCCTCTAACTTTGGAGTGACTAGAAATGGCAACTGGGTGTCCCCGAGAGCAGGGCCTGCTTTGGGCTTCTCTGAACACCCAATACAGCACAGCGGCTGGCACACAGCTCTCATTAATCGACAATTGTTGCTCTCATGCGCACACCAGTAACTCATACAATTTTAGAGGTAGGAGAATTAGAAACCATTTAGTCTGAACTCTCATTTGGTAAATGAAGAAACTGAGACTTTACAAAGTTAAGTGGCTTGACCAAGGTCATAATGCTACTTCAAGGCAAAGTAGGACTAAAACTCAAACTAGTTAAGTGATGATCAGAGATCTTTCTTCTTCCTCCCCAAGCTCAACAACAACAACAACATATGAATCCTCTAAAGTGACACCACCTTTAAGGGAATCCCTAATAGAGTCTTCAGTCTGGCTTTTAGCAGCAAAAGCAATATTCTGACAAGTAATGTTGGCAAAGTGGCATTAGAGAAATTCTGGCATTCATCCATTTCTTGATCTTCTCTACATTTTTGTTTAGGCATAGTACACTAGGTGACAGGAAACTAGTTCTCTAAAAGTGGTAAAGAAATATAGTACTTATCATGCAACTTTCTTAAGCAGCTAAAGAAACTGATCTCAAAGAAAAACAGGAACCTACCACTCAATATTAACAGGGGGAGTTGATCTAGATTTTTAAAAAGTACAAAGGGGACAAAAATGTATCTTTTGGAAAAATGCAGGAGGCTCAGAAAAACTGATTATTGGGAGTTAATAAAGACTAAGAGATTTGAAGTACCTGCTAATTACATTCAGCTAGATAACTCCCTAATAGCTGTAAACTGCTTCTGTTTTCATTGGGCATTTGGCAGGAAGTTGCTAAATGCTATTTAATGGAAGTTGAGCAAGCTAGCCTGCCCATCAGAGAAAAGTAAGGAAGGCTTCAAGAAACCCTTGTTCAAGAGCCCCCTGACAGGCAAACAGCTAAGGCCAACACCCAGCTGGTCCCAGCAAGTCAGCCACCAAAGCTATCAACGAGAATGAAAAAGGACTGAGGATCAAGTGACTTTCAGCCGCGTTAGGAGACGCTATTGTAGTCCAGGGGATCAAGTCCAGGCTGTAGGGAGTTATAAAATACATTTGAGACAAAATGTTGTTGTTTCACAGCTTGTAACTTTGTGTGTGTGATTCACCCTACCCAGCATTCTCCTGTACAACCACCACTGTGCTGGAATCCTTGTTTCTTCTGTCATCACTGGCCAAGCTTTAATGCTAACTTAGTCTATAGGGCTGGATTCATTTTGGGCTATTGCTTGAAACTAAGAATTGACAGATTCGTGCTCAGACTGCTTATTGCTTTAAAAACCTACACCTGAATCACGGTTGGTGTCAAACACCCAAGGACCTCCAGGTTGAGGAGTTCTCTTGAATCTGTGCTATTACTTACCTCAGAATTAAGGGATCCTAGATCCTGGCCAATATAGTACATATTTTTTCATGTAACATTCCCTGAAAATTCCATGTGATCCGTTTGTGGTGAGTATGACAGTAGATTCCTAGTCTTAGGTTCAGGTCTAAGTGCCATGTTTTAAGGAAGACACTCATAAAAAGGACAGTATCCAGAACTGAGATGCTAAAGAGACTAGAAACCTTGATATTTGAACAGTTAAAGAAACAGAAGATGTTTAGCCTGGAAAAGAGAACACTTTTTGACTTTCAAACATTTAAAGCACTATCATAGAAAAGGAGAATACCTTATTTTGCTTGACCTCAGAGGGCAGAAATAGAAGCAACAATTAAAAGATACAAAGAAACCCAAGGACAGTGGGCCTAGGATCTTCAAGATCCCCAGTTTAAGGCAGACACGGCCCCTCACACTGTAGTTCGTTGTTACCACCAACAATCTTTCCAGTAAGATGCCCTGACATCTGCCTGGCTGCTCTATGCACTTTAAGGACCACCAGGCCTTTCCTTCAGCCTTATGGATAAATGTTCCTAAGTGTTTTCTCTCCATATATAAGTTCCTTAAGAAGAGAAACTCACTTCCATTTGTATCCCCAGCACTTGGCCCAGTGCTTGGCACATAGTAAGCTTTCATTCAGGAAGATTTACACTTATTAATAAGGAAACATTTCCTAAAAAGTAAAGTCATCTGAAAGTAGAATGATATGTGCCTTAGGAAACACTGAGTTTCCCCCTTGCGAGAGATTTTCAAGTACATTTCTGATGATCACTTTGGGAGATGTTGTTGAAGAGATTCTTAGCCTAGATGGCCTCCAAGATTCCTTCCAACTCAGACTCTGTGATTTTGTGAAAAAGTTTCTTACTCAAGGACTACGAAATGGCATTTCATTATTCAAACAAATGAAAACAGTGGTCTCTGAATAGTAGAAAACAGCTTTATGTTTCATAAATTAAATTTAGAAACCTTTTTTGGCTTTTATTTCATTTGCCTTTTCTAGTTCATAGAGTAAAATAACATATTTGGGCATATGTCTTATTCTGGGAAGAAACAGAAGACAAATTTGATACTCTATACCTATTCTATGGGATTAATAATTATTAACAACTCCTTTTTTACATGCATATACATATGAATATGTATACATATATAAACTATATGTACAGCTTTAAATTATTAAAGTTTAAAACAACACTAAGACTTTTGAGATATCTTGTATCCCTCAAATTATCAGGAGTTAAATTTTAATGAACCAGCACCAAAACTTATGCATTAGCAGCTGCCTACCTTCCTGTGACTGGGCAGGAAATGGAAAAATATGACATTTTACCATTCCTGTTCCTATTATTGCTGATGGCTTGCCCATAGTACCTGATTATGAGAATCTTTAGTCAAACATATTTATACAACACCAGATGTGTAAATTCTGCATTAGATCCTATGCAGATACTGCCAAGGAAGTAACTCTTTCAGGTACTAATTTACCTTCCAAGCTTGCGCACTTACTGTGTCATCTTGAGCAAGTCATTTAACATCTGTGGGCCTCAGCTTCCTCATCTATAAAATAGAGGGGCTGGACACTGCAACTTCTAAGGACTCTTCCTGGTCTATCTCTATAACAATAGGATGCTAAGTAGCAATAAGTGGTCATACCCCACCTTACAGAAAAAACAAAACAAAACATGAGATCGTATAAAACATACTGGTATGTCTCACTTTATATAATAGATATCTTACTGAGAAGTTGCATACAAATGGAATTTTTGTATGCTGAGTTTTTGAATGTAGGAAGGAGACTTTCTAAAAACATCAATGGTACTTGGATTACCAGAGTGTGAGCGGCACAAAGTGGCAATGGCATAATGCATTGTAGGTATAAGATACAGATATCACCAGTGATGACTTACACATAAGAAGCAGCATAAAAGCTATCATCAAGGACAGGGAAGTGAAATGGATTAGTAGTAAAGAAGGAGATAATGTCACTAGAGGGCATTTACTTCAAGGAGATCAAAGGCAGAAAAACAGGTACCTTATATAACCAAAATATTTATCACAGCATTTTTTGCCATAGCGGAAAAAAAAAAATGGAAATTAAGTAGATGCCTGTTGATTGGAGAATGGCTAAACAAACTATGGTACAAGAATGTAATAGAATATTACAAAGAACATTATAAATATGAGGAATTCAGAGAAATTGGAGAAGACATATATAAACTGATACAGAGGCAAGAAAGAAGAACAATACGTACAATTACTTCAACGATCCAAATGAAAAAGACACTAAAAAGCAGCTTGAGCTCAGATCAAATTCAATGACCAATACTGACTCCTGAATGTAACTGTTGCATGTTACATACACCAAGAGATGTGGGCATGTGTTTGCTTGATTTTCTTTGTTTTTCTGTGTTACCATGGAAGTTTCTCTGGAGTGAGTGGTGTACTGAAAAAATGATTACAGTGTAAAAAACAAAAGGCAGAGATGAACTTTTTTCTTTTAAAGAATGAAGGATAACAGACCAAGTGTTAAACTGTTATCCATGAAATCCTATAAGAACTAAAGGAAGGCCTCCAGGGTGCTGGGTAGATTCTATAATAGCCTGATAGTAGGACATGGTCAAAAATGACACAGCAAGAAAATAAAAACGATGGGCTGTGATCTGTACCAGTCAAAGGTATTTCCATCACAGATCTCTGACGTATCAAAACAAGGAATAATTTAAGAATTATTTTATATTGTCAGTCAAACCCTATAAACCACAATACAAGATATCTCCAAAAATGTGTTATCTCAAATTAATATATGTAAACATTAGGTCAATTCAAATGAAATCCTAAAAATATTTTTTATTTTAGTGAACAAGATACAGAACTTCTATTTTTATTTCACTTACTGGTTACATTTTTTTTACTGTGTTATAGTCTGTAAATAATTTATGTAGTAGTTCTGTCTTTTTGCATTTATTTATTCATTCTTTATACCCTAACAAGGGATTAGTTGTTTTTTTTAAAGGTGCTGAAAAGTAAATATATATTTAAGATTCCCATTCAATAATCATTCATTTAAAGGTTTATCATCCCTCACTTTTCTAACATTTTGTTTAGATCCATAATTTATTTCTTGCTAATCTTTGTTACATTTATCCAAGTCTGAAAGAAGCACAATGAAATCACAACAATTCTCACTTTCATATATATATATATATATATATATACTTAATATTTAAACTGAACTAGTCCTTTAATCTGCTCGTTGATCTACCTCAAATTGGTGAGAGCACCGTAACTAGAAATATGTGTTGAGATACCTGTTTGAAATGTTAATTGATTATTTAATATGGCTTGAAGTTTGGAATGTTGCTGGAAAGGACAAAGGCCTCAGGAAGCATATATCCAAGGTCACAAAAACCAGACACAGATACTTTGGAGGGATACAGATAAAATCTCTTTCTACCTTCCTCACTTAACAATCTTGCCCAAGTACAAGATCAATCCATGACTCCTAATATAAGCCCTCACCTTTGCTTTTCAGTTTAGACTACTCTTAAACCCTCATTTTGCTTAACTTTAGGGAATGGATTGTTAAATAAGGTCAAGAAAAGTACTGGAGGTAGTAAATGAGTAAGTATCACAAGAAGTCTTTTTAACACATTTTTCCCTAAAAAAAGGTTATACATACAACCATGATCAATAGAAAAGTCCTTCCAAATTAGAGATAGCACTCTTTCTTTTTTCTTTCCTTTTTTTTTTGTTTGTTTTGGAGGCAGTGGGGTTAAATGACTTGTCCAGGGTCATAGCTAGTAAGTATCTAATGCCAGATTATACCAAAAAATGTCTTTCCAATAAATTTGGCTTGTGATATGTAAATGCTACATGGGGGGTGTGTCTCATTTTTCTGGTGTGGTTATACTGACTCACTACAAAAATGCCCTTTTAGCAAGCATTTGCTACTAAATAGTAGAGAAAGTAAACATTAGAGCATGATCACCTCTTTTACCTCCAATATATCTTCCAAACTTCCAATACAATAACGCGATATTGTCTATGATGCTTTTAAGCAAAATGGAGCTTCCCTGTTCGTCTTGAAATTTTTTCACTGTTATATTTTCTGAAATCATGAGCACTCCAGCTTTTTATTAGTTGATGTATAATAAATTTTACTCCTAATTTAGTTAACTAGCATTCAAAGTTATAACTTAAGAGGTTTTTTCCTGTTCTATCAAATCAGATTATATTATTTCAATTGGATAGTTTGTCTTTTTTTTTTTTTAAGAAAATAAGTGGGTAGTTAGATAAGTGCAGCTTATTTTGATTAGAAGAATCTGAAACCATTGCTCTCCCTTCCTCCAACATATCCCCTTCCAGTGTGGACCCAATCTTCCCTCCATCCTTGGTTCTTAAATTTTTGTGATCAGCTGTATTTAGTTGTGATTTGCTTTCTTTGAAACAATTCCTTACTAACCTAATCCACCTTTTAACTCAGATCCTCCCCTTCCAAGCTCTAGCCTCATCCCCTGATCATTTTCTATTAATATAATCTTTCTTATATGTCCCTTGTCAAGCCCAATTAAAAGTGATTCATGTTCATCACGACCATGACCACAAGCACCAAACACTCTCACTCTCTCCCTCTCTCTCTCTCATATACCCTCACTTCTTTGTCTGACTTTCAACTGGCATCTCGATTTCAAGAAATTCTAAGTTCTTGTCTCCCCTTCCTTCTCTAGGGTATTTATTTTTAGCATTGTGGTTAAGTTAGATTGGAGTTGGGAGAAAGTTGAATGCAAAGGTATCAACATGGAAGCTATGCTCAAAGGAATGCAAAGGAAAGAGGAGCAACAGAACAGAAAGAGGGAGTAAGAGACACAGCAGTTAAACTTTACTTCAAGGGAGTGAGGTGGGTAATCACCACCAACACCACCAATAATAACTGAGACGCTAGGAAAGGACAGGGATTTGAGGGAAACAAACTGACTGATGGTTAGAAGAAAAAACTCCACAGGGAGATGATTTATATGTTCTTACACCCAATATAACTGCAGGAATGTTTCATTTGCCAGGTCTTATCAAGTACAGCATATTACAAAGAAGTGATATTTCCACATAACTGACATACCATTTTATTTTAGACTTTCTTGAGGGAGTTCTCTCTAAAACATATTGCATTAGGCCATGCCTTATTAAACAGAGTACACTGAACATAATTTAACTTTGTCTTGATGATCCGGGGCATCACCATGAACAGTAATAATTGTACTACGCTGTAATAAAGTGATGACTTCAGGGACTATTGAGATGTGGAAGGCTGTCTGCCCCTACACTAATGGCCCATGACGACCATCAGCTTAATTTTACGCAAAATTTTAAGCCACTGGACTCTCACTTCAGAATGGCTCCATGTCCCTAGGGAATAAATGCATGGAGTATGTGATAGCAATTTTCCTCATCCTTCAAAATCCTTCTCCACTAACTCATACCTTTGTGGCTATGTTCCACGTGGCTGAGGTTGTCCCAGGTCTGGCCTCCAGCTAAGCAGGAACATAACTACATAGAAAGGACTATGGCACAGTAGACAGGACCTAAGTTCAGGCCTCTGACACATAGTGGCTGTGTGATCCTGGGCATGTCTCTTTAGTTCTTAGTATCCCAGTCTTCTCTAGACTGAAGTGCAGGCACCTGCTGATCTGCACTCGAAGAAGGGGTTTCCTCACCTGATTCTTTATGTCAATGAAATCATAGCTTTAGACCTAAACCAAATCGTATGTTTAGATTATTATTTTAACAATAACACCCACTTATTCCAAATATCCCAAGAGATGAAACAGATTTTGAAGAGCTGGTGAGTATGCCATGTTCCTTCACACCTAAAATTATCTTTCTTAAAATTATCACCACTTGCCTTTGTTCACCCAGTTCTTTCACTCCCTGTTAGACCTTTCACTGTCCTTACACCTGTTTTTATTTTTGTAAAGCAGTGATTATATCACGCCTTATTAACACTTGCAACATCCATCTTTGTCCCATATTTATAGCATGTTACCTCCCCCCAAGCAGTTGGCCAGGTATGCATTTGGAACGTGCTCAATCACTGAGGTGATTTTCCTGGGAGTTCTTAGCCACCATTTTCCTGAGGTGGCTATTCATTTAGCATATACCTAATCCCTGGGGAAATTTCCATGGAAGTCCTTCTTTCCCACCTTCTTCCAATCTTTAATAATTCATTCTGTAGAGCCTCAAGTTCACTGGAAGACACGGACTCCCACATTCTGCATTTTACTCTCTAGGTTCCATGACTCCTGTCTGGCTACAGCTGTTGGCCATTTATTTCAATCCCATCGTTGAATTGCCTCCTGTCTCCTCTAGCTTTCTTTTGCCAGCTGTCCTTACTGAGCAGGAATCCTAAAGATATTTATTTGTCTGTAGCTCGAGGGCCCATAAGGATTAATTTATCTACTCAAACCTCTCTGTGTTTTAGTAAGAGATGGCATTAAGGACCATTTTCAGGATCCCTACACATCAGGCTGCAACTAAAACAGTCCCAGCACCTTCAGCTCCTGGACTGGAGCCAAGGCCCCTCATACTAGCTTCAGGGGAGGCAGCAGGATGCAGCTGAAGAAGTGCTGGACTGTGAGTCAGGAAACCTGTGTTCAAATCCCATCGGTGACACTCTCTGGCTGTGTAGCCTTGAGCAAATAACTTTCATTTCTCTAACCGGTGGGCTCCTTTAAAAATCAGGGATAATTATATTGGTGTTACCTTTAAAGTGATACAGAAATGGGAACCCTTACTATCATTATATGTTTTTTCACCCAGTTTGTGCCTAACATAGAATGCTCTTCTACCCATGCTGTAGAACTAAACCATTTCCAGGTGGGAAAGCACTAGGTTTCCTGGTGCCTATACTCATAAGATTGTATCATAAGAGCTAAACTGACTGAATAGTTTTCTGGTTCTAATGCAAAGTTCCTTTAAATTAACTGCAAAATGTGACAGCCCAATGTAAAAAAAAAAATCATTTCAAGGTTAGGACTTCCAGCTTGTCAAAAATGGTCTATTTCTATGGAATAACAAAGCCCAGTTTTTACAGAAAGAATTCTGGTGTTTGCCAAGACATTCTACCATATGGAAGAATAGTCCTAATATTACATGTTTTCAGGGCTCTCCTGAAGGGAATGTTTTTACATAGACACACTCCTATAATGATATTAATTTACCAAAATTCATATAAGCCAAAAATCCTAACTAAGCAATGGTTAGGACCCAATGGTATTGCTCTCACTCTGACCAGAAACAGGAGTAGAAAGACCACAGAAAAAAAGCATTTCAATAATTACTAAATTCAAAGACACACTCATTTCTAATTCAACATACATTCATTCTTTTCCCACGTTAGTAATGGTGAAGTTTCAAAAAAAATTCCTTTTGGTTATGAAAATATCAGGACAGCATCTAAGTCCAAACCCAATTTCAGAAGCCAGAGGATTTTCAGAACTAAGTCACATAATGTTTCTGGCCTTCAGCTTCCTCAGCTGTGAAATGAGAGGCTGTCCTAGAAGGTCTCTGAGACCTCTTCTAGCACTTAATCTATGACACTATGAACTCCTACCTTACTGTATATACCACTAAAGGAAAACAGATTTAACCCCCCCCCCAAAAAAAACCCATTAACCTCAGCACAACAGTGGCCAGTGGAGACAAGAAACCTCAGTTCAAATATTGTCTCGATACTTAGTACCCATACGATCACAGGCAAGCTACTTAAGCTCTGATTTTAAAATGTCCTAAGTCTTACCTACAAAGTTAGAGACCAAATGGCAATTGTTTGTGTAGAAGGAGTTCCCACGATCCTAACCTCAAAAATCACAGATCCTTGACACTCATACAGTCACTCAAACATAAAGTTGAACATGCCAAATACAAACGTGTATGGAACAAAAGATCTTGATTCCGCATATTTTTATAGTGACATTTTATAGAAATCATCTCATTTATCTCCCAACAATCCTGTGAGTGAGCTGACAAATGAGGCAGGCAGGTAAGGTTCTGAGAGGTAAATCAACTTACCTGTGGGCTGGTGGCTGTGCTGCAGCTCGTACCCAAGCCTCCAGATTCCTAAGTCCAGTATACTCAGCACCTCATGGGACAGATTCCTTAGAGCACCCTTACATAAAAACAATAATAATAATAACATCCTTTTAGTAGCATGAGGTTTACAAAGTGCTTTCACACACAGCATCTCATTTGAGTGTCCCAACCGCCTTGTGAGCTTGGTGCTGTCACTATCCCTATTTCACAGATGAGAACAAGGCCCAGAGAGGTTAACTGACTTGTCCAGGGTCACACAGCTATTAAGTGTCTAAGGCAGGACTCAAACTAGATCTTCCTGACTCCAAGTGCAACATTCTATCCAGAGATGTTTAAATAGGTAGTCTTCCCTTTCCTATCTGATCATTTAGAGAATCAGTTTGATTCCATCACCACTATTGGAAAAACTCTAAGGGATAGGAAATCAATAATTTCATCTTCATATACAGAAGACAAATTAGTAGTAATTTATGTGGTTTATATGTATTACTATTATTTCTTCAACCTGAGGTATATGGTGGATGGCTTCAATACTGGTTGATCATGGTCTGCTGAGAACACTACGGAAGTGTTCAGCCCATCTCTTCAGGATCATGTCCTAATCACTAATCAATGTGACTCAATGTGACAATCAGCACCGAGTAATTGAGATGCACCAGAGGTCTTTGGCCCATAGTCTTCAGGGCATCATATAAGTGCTTTGGATTGTTTCTATCACCATAAAACTCAATGTCTTCTGCTTTCTTATTATGCCAGGAATCCTGCATCTCTCTAAGCTTCGCTTATGCTTTAATTTTGACGGAGTTAAATGCTGTCTTTTTAGCAACAACTGAACTGTCCTATTGGCAAACCCTGTGGAGTTCTCATTTTTTCATTTAGCAGCTTCCAGATTTCCCTATCTTTTCCATCAAACCAATCCTGATGTTGGCAAGTGTTCTGACCCAGATGAGCAAATGCAGTGTTGTACACCAAGCCTCTGAAAGCTGCCCACTCCTTTTTTGCTCCACTGTTACTATGCACTGACTTAGCTTTCCTTCCAGGTCAGTAATAAACTGTTCACACAAGAAGAAGCTCTCTAATCTGTTAACACTGAGTCTCCTGACAGTCTTCTTAACTTGAGGCTTCAGCTTTTGTTGCATATGAATGTTTAGCCTGGAAAGGATAAATCTGTGATCAGCCCAGCACTCTGAGCCAAACATCAGTTTCATCACGGTCACATCCTTCCCGTCTCTTCTCCTTACAATGATGTAGTCTATGAAATGCTAGTGCTTGCTATAAGAATGCATCCCTAGGGATGTCTACATAGAGGACAAAATTGGACTGCCTACCGACCTGAAGTTCTACAGAGCCATACATCGTTGTATGTCTATAAAACCTGGGTAGTATACTAGTGCCATGCCAGAAAAATGAACTGCTTCCATTTGAATTGTCTTAGGAAGATTCTGAAGATTACCTGGCAAGATAAAGTACCAGACACTGAGGTTCTTTCTCGAATTGAATTTCTAAGCATTCAAACTCTACTGCAGAGAATGCAACTCCAATGGGCTGACTATGTAGCCCAAATGCCAAATGCACATTTATCTAAAAGACTATTTTACAAAGAACTCGAATAAGGCCAGCACTCACACAAAGGTCAGAAGAAAGGGCACAAGGATATTCTTAAGGTTTCTCTGAAGAACTTTAGTATTAATTGTGAGGCATGGGAGACACTGGCATAGAACCTCAAAAAAAGGTGCTATGCTCCATGAGCAAAGCAGAATTGTGGAAGCACAAAGGAAACGTGAGATGTGCAAATCTAGAGCCATCTCCATTCCAAAGTTCAAACATACTATTTGTGCCCGACCTGTGGTGGAGCCTTCTGAGCTCACAGTGGACTGATCAGCCACAATCAAACACACTATATCCTGACTCCAACATCGGGATGTCATTGGTCCTCTTTGAGAGTGAAGGACAAACAACAACAGCAATGTGTATTATTACACAATACTTACGTAAATAGTCTGGGGTCATTAAACTTTCAAGTTTGGAAACCATTCTCAAAGAGCAAAAATGACTTAGATTACATAGTCTCAAATGATGGAAAGAATGAGAAACAAATGAAAGGGATCAGTGGGTGATGCAATGTTTCTAACACAAGCAGTTGACTGGTACTCTTTAACAATGATCAGCCTTACAGTACTTACTTCCCTTATGTCTGACCAAAGTGAGTTGGTAAATATTTTTATATTTGGAGAATTATGTAATTTTATAGCTAAAAGAGACTTAATAATCACCTAGACCAACCCTCTAATTTTAATAGGAATAAGAATAGCAGCATCTGACAAGCCTTACAGTTTACAAAATATACACATTTTCTCATTTGGTCTTCACAATCACCCTGTGAGGTAGTTTTGAATAGTATTTTTATCTCCACTTTGCAGATAAAGAAACCAAGGCTTATCCATCTTCACAAAGGCCTCTCCTCTTTCCAGGTCCAGCGATCTTTCCACTACAATATGCTGCCTCCATTATATATATTTAATGATTTATCTAAAAATGAGTTAAGCCACTACACAAATCCAAGTAAATATACAAATTGTGCAGCTGCTATTTTAAAGGACTTTACACTATTTGTGGCATTATTTTTTTTAAAAAGCTAAAATTTATTACAGTCTAAAAGACAAAGTTTACTGGGTACTAGAGTCAAAAGTCATATTTTTAAAAAAGCACTCTGTCTAGAACCACAGAATCTCATGGTTAAAAGAAGCCTCAGAGGCCATTTAGTACAACTTATCTCTGAATACAAATCCCTTTTACAGAAATGCTTGATAACTGGTAAAGACTTTGCTTGAAGACCATGAGAGAGTTGACTAATAATTGCTCAAGGAGCCCATTCTACATGTGGATAGTTCAAATTATTTATAAATATTTCCTTACAAGGCAAGATCTACCCCTGGAATTTCAAAAATCAAGAGCATTTCTGTAAAACAATAACAAAATCCAAGAAGCAATAATACAAAGGGAAATCCTATTCCAAATAACTTTTCATTTATTTATTTATTTATTTATAAAATAAATATTTTTAAAATTTTTTAATATAATAATTTAATTTTAATTTAATAATTTAAATAATAATAAAATAATTTTAAATAATAAATAATAAATAATAGTTTATTATAATATAAATATAATATATTATATTATTATAAAATATATTAAATATATTATATTATTATAAAATATATTATATATATTATAAAATATATAAATATAATAATAAAAATAATAAAAATAATAAATAAATAAATATTTATTTGTAAAATAAATAAATATTTATTTATAAAATGAATAAAATATCTGGATATCCACCTATCAGAGTACACAAAATATTTGTATCGTTTTAATTTCAAAGTACTTCTTAAAGGAAAAATGGAACTCTCCATGGAACAAAGTACCTGGCCCAGGATAAGCAGATCACTCCAGACCTCATCACCATGCTGCTTAACTCAATCTGGGTTACTTAAACTCTTTCCCAGCCTCCTTTTCCCTCTGATTGGATGGCTGGAGGTGGGGAAGCACTCAACTCCACCCAAAACCTTCCTTTATAGAGGACAGAACCTGACCTTGCCAGCTTACTGCATTTTCCATCTGTAGTACCTGGTTTTCACTCCTTAGAACAAGATGTCCCCAAGCCAGTTACCCCCTGGTGTCTCCCCTTTTTGCCACCCCCCAGCTTCCTTTTATGTGTTGAATTACCCCCATTGGACCGTAAGCTCCTTGAGGGCAGGGGCTATCTTTTCTTTTCTTATTTGCATCCCCAATGCTTAGCACAATACCTAGCACATAGTAGGTGCTTAATAAATATTTATTGAATTGAAATTGAATCAATAATCTAGTGTTCAATAAGGCAGAAAACACAAATTACTTAGGAAAAACTTCCTATTTGATTAAAACAGCCACAGCAAAAATTAGATTTAGACCAATACTTTACATTAGGCTGCCATGAGAAAGTCAAAGAACCTCCTTATCTATAAAATGATGAAAAAATGAGACAAGAACATAAAGAGCTTTGCAAACTTTAAAACTCTATATAAATGTCAGTTATTTCCTGGCTTAAGGCAATGTAGTAATTATAGAAGCCCCAAATGATCTGGTCTTTCTAGCTTCTCAAGGTAAATTGTTCAAACCCATCAGATTAGGTCACGATAACAATGTGGCTATGTCCATTCCCAAGGAGCAAGGGAACTGACCCAAGCCATATTCAAAATTACACCAGATTACTAAAAACTGGGACAGACCTTTCCTTACGTTCTAGTCCACAGGACAATGCAGAGTAGGGAATGGATTTGCTACTGCCCCAGGAATACCACTAGAAGAATATCTGTACAGGACTCCCCTTGTAGACCACTACTTATGCAATAAAAATTTCAAAGTTATGCCAGTTTTTTGAAAACCACTTCTAAACAGATACACAGAATCTATTGATGAGAAAGTTTAGATTTATCCTAGAGACAAAAGAGTAAAATATACTTGGTGGTACATGACCACTTCTGGACAGACAATGAATAGTAAGATAAATGAAAATACTGCCAATTAAGTTGGGAGTATTTGAAGAAAAGTTATGGGTATTTTTAATATGCCTATGTTTCTGGGATGCAAATAGAAAAGAGAATATATTTTTTGGCCGAGCTAACCTTCCCATCCTATCAACATTTCAAATATTTATAGAGAAGTAGATATCCATTAATATAAGTAAAAATTATGGAAGAGTCTTATAGCACTGAGCTAAACGTTGTTGATGGCACTAATTCTCAACAAGTTTGCAATTGTTTTACCAGGGTCAAAGTAGATGAAAGTCAAACTGTTCTCTAAAATCAGGCAACCCAAAACCCTTAAAGAAAGCTGGTTGTTTTCCAAGTAATTAAAATGTTCCCATTTTGAGTCATGGTGGAAAAGAATCCATCACTAACAAGAGTAATGAGTCATAGTTGGATGCTGATCGATCTCTGATCATGCAAGCTAACCTCAAGAAAGCTTGTACTACACTGAAAAGGACTTTCAAAAGAAATAACTGCCAAGAGCTCCCTAAAAGCAACCAGTTTTAAGGCCTCACTGAAACCTTCGGGTGAAGCTGCTCTATCTGCCTGGAGATTGAAGCATATATTTAGAAGAATAAGCTTAAGAAACCTGCCTTTTATTGGTCTTTGAAAATTGAGTAATATACCCTGGTCTTATAAAATCATTGCTCTTATTTTACATACATTTAGGCTAATTTTGTTGTATAAATTTGTATATCCATTTGTAAAAAGAAGCTGTACCTTCATAAGTGAACAGGCACATTAATCTACTTCCCTGTTAAATTACATGAAAACCATAACACCAAATTATCCAAACACTAGAACTTTGTGTTAAATTATTGTAATCAAGCCATTTTTTCTATTAAGCATATTGTTTTAGTTGTAATATGAAATAACAATTTATTTCATAATTTCCTTTATATGTAATGTTACACTATCAAGCCAAATTATACAGATCCATCAACTGACAAGTATTCATTGAGCACCTACAATGAACTTATATCCCCAGTGCCTAACACTGTGCTTGACAGAACAAATAAAACACACACAAGGAACTTACACTCTAATGGGGAAATAAGTACACATATAAATATACACAGAATAAAGTGAATAAATATAAATACATGCAAGGTAGTTTGGGAGGCAGGTATCATGAAAGATTTCACAAAAGTAATGTCTGAGTGGTATCTGAAGAGAGGGCCTCTAAGAGGCAACACTTCTCTCTCCAACGTTCCCAATGATCTTACCAAACCCAACGGCCTTTTCTCAATCCTCATTCTCCCTGACCTCTCCACAGCCTTGGAAATTGTTGAGCATTCTCTCCTCAATACCCTAGTCTCTCTGGGTTTTTTGGGACACCACTCTCTCCTGGTTTTCCTCCCATCTGACTGCTCTTTCTCTGTCTGTTGTTGGATCCTCTCCCGAATCACACCCTCTAATCATAGGTGTCCTTTAGGGCTCCCATCTTAGGCCCTCTTCTCTTCTTCCACTGTGCTTACTTCATTTGGTGATCTCACCAGCTCCCATGGATTTAATTACCATCTTTATGCTAATGATACTCAAATCTACCTTTCCTGCCCCAATCTCTCTACTGATCTCCCAATCTCACATTTCAACTGCATTTCCTTGAGGACAGGAACTGTCTTTTTTGTCTCTTTTAGTATCCATAGTGCTTAGCACACAGTAAGTGCTTAATAAATGTTTACTGAATGACTGCATTCCAGGCACTGGAAATGGCCAGAGCAAAGGTAAGGAGAAGGGAGATGTTATGTGTGAAGAACAAAGAGGCCAGTTTAGTGGGAGAGGGAGATGTGTGATGAGGGTGGAAAGGTAGACTGGGACCAGATTGTGAATGGCTTTTAAAGCCGAGAATATTCATCATCAGAATGATCATTCAGATATTGTGAAGTGCTTCTTTTCAAAAAGGTACTTGAGACCTTATTCCCCCTTCTCATATTGAATTAAAGACAAGGATCACAAATAAGAAAATCAGCAACCTTTGAAAGAAATCTCGAGATTTGAGCTGAAATAACTGCATTCCTTTTCTTAGAAGTGGACACTCAAGATTCAGATTGAAGGTCAGTGGCTGGAAGCCGTTCATATCAAATGGCTCATTTTAAAACTGACCCATTTAAAGGCACATTGTGCTACAAGTAGCTGCTTCTGAGAGATGCTTTATATACTATCGGACCACTAAGCAGAATTGGCTTTCTGCACATTTCATTATTGCGCATATTTTTAATGTGTTGACATACACACATGCTATTTACTACTTGTGTTAACATGTAGAAGTAACCATTTACTCTTAGGTTTACAATCTTTTTTTTTTCAGGCAATTGGGGTTAAGTGACTTGCCCAGGGTCACACAGCTAGTAAGTGTCAAGTATTTGGTCTGAGGCCAAATTTGAACTTCGGTCCTCCTGACTTCAGGGCTGGTGCTCTATCCACTGCGCCACCTAGCTGCCCCTACAATCTATTTTTTAAAGCCATATCCTCCACCAGAGTTGAATGGGGTTGGATAAACACATCCCTTCTTCATAGGGTGCCTGAGCTTAAACATATAGCCTACTCTTGATTCATCATGGCAACAGGAGAAAGTTCCAGCATCACCACTTTTAGTGTTCACTGCGTAGTAGGTCATTGGAAGCCGCTTCCCTTCTCCCTCCCCCCCACAAAAAAACCTAAAGGCAAAAGATCTGGCATTGAAAAGTTATGATATAATGAACACTATTTGTTTTTTACAGTAACAAAAGCTAAGGGAGATGTATCATCTCCATTAGCTGCACCCCTTGTTCTCTTTTTATTTGTATGTATAAAAGAAAGGCATGAGTAAAAGATTTGCATGTGGTAATGATGTCATATTTGTAAACTTTAAGAAAACCTATTATCCAATTAGTCATGAAGTTAGTCACTTTCTCTGTAGTGACTAAAGCCACTTATATCCTGGCAAAGTATAAAGTATAAAACACATTACTTCCCTTGCCAGTATTTGGCTGAGGCTCAGCAATGACCTTTGAAAAGTAGAATCTGCTTCTGAGATTGGACTGGATTGGCACTACCAAGTTGAAGTCATACCACTAGCCTTGTCTAGCCTTTGTCAAATTCTTCTCAGGTGAGAAATCTCAGAAGAGTTTTATCAAAATAATCCTTCTGGTAGTAAAAAGGGATGCTCTATATCAAAGAGGGAATCTATTTTTAAGATTCTGATGAAGCAAAGTACATGCCTGGAAGCCCTTTACTGGAACATTCCATCAGCACTGTAGGGGACAGGAGATAAATGAGAACCTATAACCACGCAAATATTATATTAACCTACCCTGTTCAGTAGTGTTTATCCCAAATTCTAGTTATTCTCAGGCTCTTGTCCATGAAACTTTCTCCCAGTACTCTTACCCCTAAGTTCCAAAGTCTCTCCCTCTCCTCCAAGGTGCTAAATTGCCCCTATTTCTTCTGATGTACTTATGCACATATAATTGTATATTACCTTATGCTATTGTTTAAATTCTCTCAAGTATATAGCTTATCCCCCTTTCTCCCTAAAAAAAAAAAGGCCATGATCTACCTCTTCATATTAATTCAACAAAATAAGCTGATTGTTTGATGTTAACAAATGTCAAATAACACCACTTCAGGTGCTAATGCACTCCTCACACACACACACACAACCAAAAAACCCATGAATCTATTTTCTCTATACTCAGACATGTACATGTTGTCTCTCTTGAGGGCAGGGTCTCTTTCACTTTTGCCTCTGTATCCCTAACAACTAGCACAGTACCTGGTACATGGCAGATATTTCCTAAAGGTTTACTGATTAATTGATTTGACTTTATGCCTTAGTGCCTCAAAAGGGAAAGCTGACAGATTATACTGGATAGTCTTTTGAAATGCAAGTTTTTGTTCCTTTAGGAAGATGTTTAGGTTAACTGGTTTTCATTCCAGGGACCAAAAGTGACTAAACAGCTGTTTGTGTGAGCAGGTGGCAGAACCCTGCCTCCAGGCCACCTCCATTTAGAAGAGCTGCCCAAGGACTCAACACAGCTCACTGTAAGGGGGACAACTTCTCAATGTAGTTATCTGCACACACTGTCCCAAATCAATGGCCTACAAAAATAGTTTGGAATTACTTTCTACTTTCTATCAAACTAATTACTATGATACCTGTCTACAGGAAATTAAAATTAAATGAATAAATCTCTTTCCTCCCAAGCATATGTAAAATTGTACTATCATTAAAACTACCTTTTAATAAATGTAACATTTTTAGGTAATAGACCTGAGACTCAACAGAAGTATACTGTTTAGTACTTTCAGTGATCTCCTTAATGTGTGATGAGTGATTGTGTAAGTCCAAATGATGTTGATAAATGATTCAATTAAGTCAACAAATACTTATTAAGCATCTATTATGTACAAGCTATACGCTAAAAGCTAGAGATGCAAAGACAAAAATGGAACCATCCTAGATTTTAAAAAATAGCTTGAAAATGAGAAGGCTTAAAAGGAATATAATCATTATCCTCAAATATTTGAGGAACTATCATATGGAAGAGGAATTGGGTTTATTCTGCCTAGCTCCAGAGGACAGAACTAGTAGCAGCAGGTAAAAGTTATAAGGAAGTAGATTTTCACTTCATTAAGTAAGAACAAACTAAAAATCAGACCTGTGGTCAAACAGAATGGGCTGTCTTTGGGAGAGGTGAGTCTCATGACACCAGAGGTCTGTTAGCAGATACTGGACGACCACTCGGTTGGGACAGCTGTAGATGAAATCTCCCCTTGCATTAGGGTGAGACTGGATGCTCTAAATACTCTTTCACATGGGGGCAGAGCCAATGTAGCAAATCAAAAGCAAGCCATCTGAACTCTCTCAACATTTCCCTACAAACAATTTTAAAATAATGTCTCAAAAAACTCATTTTGGAGTGGCAGAGCCAACAAAAGATCAGGCTAAGACATTTTTCCAGTCTAAGAAAACTTAGGAGAGCAACAGAAGTCTATGACAGAGGTCTGCTCAGAGCCCACACACATGGTGGCAGCAAGAGCAGCCAAAGCAGCAACAGCAGTTGAGGAGGTGAGGAAATTGGTCAGAAAGGGACTACAGGGGACCCTTTGCTGGGAAAGGGTACAGCTGGCACTAACTGGCAATTCTATTACTCATATGCAGTTCTGGGTCACAGTTCCAGGGAGAAGAGGAGCACTAGTGCTTGCCAGAACCCAGACCAGGAGAGCAGAGACCACACTTGCCTCTGGATCACACCACTTTGGAAGCACCAAAAATTGCAGACCCCCAGAACTAGCTCTGAAAACAGCAGCACAAAAAACAAACAAAAACCTGAAACTTGGGACAGTTGCTTCCCCAATTTTAACACAAAATTCCAAGTCAAGAAATAGGCTGGAAAAAATAGCAAACAATAAAAAAGAATTTAACCATAAAAAGCCACGGTGACAGGAAAGACCAAGACACAAACTCAGAAGAAGATAACGATGTGAAAACAGCTACAAACAAAGCCTCAGTGAAAAAATGCTAATTGGACCCAAGCCTAACAATAATTCCTGGAAAAGTTAAGAAAAGAGATGAGTGGTAGAGGAAAATTGGGAAAAGAAATGAGAGTGATGCAAGGGAAAAAAAGAGAGAGAGAATCAATAGCTTGGGAAAAGAGGCACAAAAAAATACTGAAGAAAATAACAGAATTGGGTTACTGGTAAAAGAGGCACAAAAATTCACTCAAAAAAAGAACTCCTTAAAAAAAGCAGAACTGGCTAAATGGAAAGGTACAAAACCTCACTGAAGAAAATAATTCCTTTAAAATTATCAAGTGGCAGCTAATGACTCTAGGAGACATAAAGAAAACAAAAGTCAAAAGAATGAAAAAACAGAAGAAAATGTAAAATATCTCATTGGAAAAACAATTGACCTGGAAAATAGATCAAGGAGAGATAATTTAAGAATTATTAGCCTTCTTAAAAGCCAAAGAAAGAGCCAACACATCACATTTCAAGAAATTATCAAGGAAAACTGCACTGATATTATAGATCAAAAAGGTAAAATAGAAATTGAAAGAATCCATTGAACACTTCATTGAACATTAAAGGCTCAGAGGCTTGGCACATAATATTCCGGAGGGCAAAGAAGCTAGGATTACAATCAAGAATCTCCTACCCAGCAAAACTGAATATAATCCTTCAGGGGGAAAAATGGATACATAATGAAATAGAGAACTTTCAAAAATTCCTGATGAAAAGACCAGAGCTGAATAGAAAATATGATGTCTTCTTTCAAACAGAAGACTCAAGTGAAGCATAAAAAGGTCAATATGAAAGAGTAATCAATCATAAGAGTTTCAATAAAGTTAAACTGTTTACGTTCCTCTATGAAAAGATGATACATGTAACTCTTAATAACTTTATCACTATTATGGAAGTTGAAAGTAGTTTACATAGATATAGGGCATGAATGTAAGTCAATCATGTTGGAATGATCACCCCAAAAAATGAAGGGAGAAGACAGAAGGATGCACTGGGAGAAGGGTGAAAGGACAGGTAGGAAGGGGAAATTTTTTTTCCCATAAAAGAGGCATGAGAGGAAGAGCTTTTACAGTAGAGAAGAAAATGGCGGGGTGAGGGGAAGGGAGGTGGGCAATGCTTGAACCTCACTCTCATTGGAATTAATTCAAAAAACTGGTTATGTATAGAAATGTAACACACTCAACAGGAAAGTAGGAGGGGAAGAAAAAAAGGGGGAGGGAGAATGATAAAAGGGAGGACACATTAAGGGAGGCAGTGGTTAGAAGCAAAATAGACTTTTGAGAAGAGAAAGGATAAAAAGAAGAAGAAACAGAAGAAAATGGGATAGATGGAAAAACTCAGTAATCATAACTATGAATGTGAATGGAATGGGCTAATTCATAAAATGGAAGCAGGTAGCAGAATGGATTAGAAACCAGAATCCAACAATATGTTGTTTACCAAAGACACAACCTGAAACAAAAAGATACACACAGAGTTAAAATAAAAGGCTAGAGCACTATCTATCATGCTTCAGCTGAAATAAATAAGCAGAGGTAGCAATCATGATCTCAGACAAAGCAAAAACCAAATATACCTAATTAAAAGGGCTAATCATGGAGACTAAATTTTGCTAAACAGTACCATAGACAATGAAAATTTAAAAATCGCATATCAAGTTTCTATGAAAAAGGTCTCACTTCTCAAATATATACTGATTATAGAACTGAGTCAAATTTATAAAAATAAGAGCCATTCCCCAATTGATAAAATGGTCAAAGGATAAAAACAGGCAGTTTTCTGAAGAAGAAATCAAAGCTATCACATGAAAAAATGCTCTAAGTCACTACTGATTAGAGAAATGCAAATTAAAACGACTCTGAGGTACCACCTCACACCTATCAGAAATGAAAAATGCTAGAAGGGATAAGGAAAAAAATAAGTAAACTAATAAACTGCTGGTAGAGTAGTGAACTGGTCTACCCATTCTATAGAACAATTTGGAACTAGGCCCAAAGGGCTATAAAATTGTGCATACCCTTTGATCCAGCATTACCATTACTATGTCTGTATGCCAAAGAGATTAAAAAAAAAAAAGGGAAAGGACCTATTTGTATAAAAATATTTATAGCAGCTCTTTTTGTGGTGGTAGCCAAGAATTGGAAATCAACAGGATGCTCTTCCATTGGGGAAAGGCTGAACAAGTTGTAGCTGTGGGAAATGACAACGTGAGTGCTTTCAGAAAAACATGGCAAGACCTATATAAACTGATTCAAAGTGAAGTGAGACGAACCAGAAAATCATTGTACACAGTAATAGCAATGTTACAGTGATGACCAACTGTAAAAGATTGGGCTATTCTGATCAATACGATGATCTAAGACAATTTCAAAGGATTCATTATGAAAAAATGCTATTTACCTCCAGAAAGAGAACTGATGAACTGAGTGCAAATTAAAGTATAACTTTCTCACTTTATTTTTCTTGCCTTTTTAAAAATATGGTTAATATGGAAATATGTTTTGCATGATTTCACATGCATAATTAATGTCATATTGCTTGCCTTCCCAGTTGGTAGGGGAGGGGTGAGAGGGAGGAAGAGAATTTGGAACTCAAAATTTTAAAAGAACCAGCTGTGTGACCTTGGCCCAAGTCACTTAACCCCAATTGCCTCACTAAAAAAAAAAAAAACAAAAAACAAAAAACAAAATTTTAAAAGAATGCTAAAAATAAAGAATAATTTGGGGGAGATTAAAAAAAAAGAATATAAACTCCTTGAGACCAGGGATTAGCTTTGTTTTTCATATTTATATCCCCAGTACTCTAGCACAGTGTGTGGTAAATAGTAAGCATTTAAATGCTTTTTCATTCATTCATTCAAAAAAAAAAATCTTCCATCCTGACAACTTGACAATTCTTGTTCATCTCAATGGCATAGAATTGAGTTCAAAAATCTAAGAAAAAGAAAATATTTATTTCTAACCTGCTTTTGCAATATAAAATGCTTAGCAAAAATGTTTAGTGAAATAAAATTACATTATACTTTCCCCAAAAGGAGAGGAAATGTAGAAATTTTTTAAAAACCTTCCTTCTGCAGAGGATATAAATGAATTAGAAAACTTGGAATTTTAGATAAAATTTCATAAGACAGCTTAAAATGATTTGCTAATTATGTGGGCAAAAAAAAATGAGATCCTATAGTTGAAATCTGACCTTTTAGATTTATACTCTTTTTATTCAAATGTATTTATAAAAGGAAAAAAGATAATTTTTAATTTATCACCAGGATTCATTCAACCAGGAATTCATTCAACTGGGATTCAGCAAATTCTAAAATACATGGAGCTGATTTGACAACAGTTTGGCTGCTAAATCTGACTTTAAAAAACTGTTAACTTAACGGCTTTTTTTTTTCCCTTTAAGAGATTTCTTCTTGGACTGCAATGCATAGGAATCAGTTTTTAGTCTATCTTATACAGGAAGAAGGAGAGATTTCTATCCTTAAAAACAGGAGGTTCGCCCACATGATCACCTGGGACAAACTTGGCCACTGCAAGCAGGCTAGAAGGTTATAGGAGCCTGGGAATGTTTAACATCAAGAAAGTAATTACAGCCCAGCAAGATCAGAGGGAATTACACAGGAAATGTGAACAGTAACCCTTTCATGCCAAAAAATCCTATGAAAAATGGAGCCCTGCTGCTGCCAAACTATGTGACTACACAAATCAACTGGAAGAAAAAAGCTAACGGAAAAAAATGGGTGTGTGTGTGTGTGTGTGCGCGTGTGTGCGCGCGTGCGCGCACATTAAAAGCCTATAAATTCATAATGATGTGTTAAAATCATGGTTCAAGAAAACAGCCTTTGGTCTTTCTCATTGCCATGTATGCCCTGTATACCTGAATTACCCCGAGCTAAGAACACACGAAATCTGAAGAGAATTGTCCAATCACACACAAGGGAAAAAGAACAGATGCTGGCATACTCATCAGCGGTACACAATGTGGTTCATCTGTAGCTGACCAAATAAATAAATCTCCACCCTAGATGGTGGTCAAACATCTTGTTCCTATTCAGCCTGCAGGGAAAACATTCCTTTCACAATAAATTCTATGTTATCTAACAAGAAATGTTCACTCCCCTCCCTTTACCTACTCCACATAAAATCACCTTCTATATTCTGAATCAAAAAGCTGAACTTTGTTAAAAAAAAATAAGTTCAGCTGCTTCATATTCTTGAAAAAAAAAAAAATCAATCCTCAGAAGCTAAAGGAAATGTGAGTAGCCTGACTGCCCCTGGATCAAGTTACAAGGCTTCTAAGTGTCAATTGGGAGGGAGAAGTGGAGTGCAGATTGTATTCTTCCTTATGGACCCCTGGGAGAGATTTCCATCAAGCAAGTTGCTACTATGAGGCCTGTCATTAGGGAAAAGAGAACATTTCTCAGCACCTATCAAAAGACAATTGTATAAGAAATTAATTTCACAAACATACACATACACATGAAGACAGAGATAAGAGGGGCTGAGAAATGAAGATAAAAGTGATTTAAAAAAAAAACACCAGTTTTCAGAAAGCATTGAGAACTCCTTATGTCACTTCAAAAACTGATTAACCTCAAACAAAATAATTAGTAGCTACCAAGGCTAAATCTCAAAATAGAGACTGCCCCTACCTTGACCAAAAAAAAAAAAATCAGATCAAGAAATGAAAATAAGGACACTCAGAGAGGATATATCAGAAACATAGATGCCAGGAACTGGAAGGGACTGTCCAAGGCAACAGAGTCCAACTGGAACCTGACCAAGAATCTCTTGTACTTTTTCAACAATTGGCCTTGTACACTTTTGCTTAAGGACTTCTGACAGTGGGAAAACTCAATGCTCCCTAACAAGTCCATCCCACCTCTGGACATCTCTAATGCAGACAGTTTCTCCACAGCACGACATACATACATTAAGATTGCCTACCTGCAACTTCCCCACATTCCTCCTAGTTCTGCTATCTGAAGTCAAGCACAAGAGGACCGAGAAGCCCTCTTCCACAGGAAGGCCCTTCAAATACTTGAAAAGAGCTATCACGTCACCCCTGAGTTTTGTGGTTCAGGCTAAACATCCCAGCTCTTTCAAATGATAGCCAGGTGGCACGGTCTCCAGGTCCTTTTATTCCTCTGACTGCCCTCTTCTGCACATGCTCCAGCTTATCCTTGTCCTTCTTAACAGTGGTGCCCAGAACTGAACACAGTGCTCCCCATGAAGTCTGACAACTGCAGAATATAAACAAACAATTACAGGGTCATCCTCCTTTGTTCTGGACATTACCCTATCAATAGTGGAAGTGGGAAGAGGGTGGGAGGGAAATTACCTGCTCAATCACACTTGGCTCAACTGGAGCTTGCAGGCCATTAAACCTCCAGATCTTTGGTAGTCCAGCCACATCATGTCCACCCTATACTTGTGAAGCTGAGTTTTTGAAACCAAGAGTAGAACTTCACATTTTTCCCCAATCAAATTTAATCTTATCTGGTTTGTTCTACCATTCAAGCCTATTGAGATTTTTTCTTTAAGCTTGACTCTGTTCTCCAATGTGTGTTAGCAGTCCCTCTTAGCTTCTTGTCATCTAAAAGTTTGGCATTAAGTTATTGGCAAAAAGTTTAACAGACCAGGGCTTAAAAACTGTTCTCGAGTACTCCATTAGAGTCCTCCCTACAAGCTGACATCAATCCATTAATAATTAGCAACATATCAAACAAATCCTAAATTATAAAAAATCATTTAAAAAATATTAATTCTGACAGGAGACTAAAAGTATCTAGTATCAACATATTTCTAAAGATGGCAAAAACCAAGAACACAGCTACAGCGCTAATGGGGTAAGAGATAAAAAATAGATGTTGATTTTTAAAATGGATGGCAGAAAGGTTTGGGCCTGGTATTATGGAACTTATCAATTTTGATATAACCAACTTCCTGTAAATAAAGCAACTAAGAGAATTTAAGATCTATAAGGTAATACACATCAAGGAGGGAGGAGGTAAGGAGAGGGAAAAGATTGTTTAAAAAAGTCAAGAAAAATCAGAAACTCGGAATCTAAGAAAATATTAACAAATAACAAAGTATAGACATAAGTAGCTAAAGAGTAAGCAAGTGGTAGTAACCAGTAAAGGACCTTGAAGCCAAAAATAAGTATATAATTTTTTCTAAATTCAAAAATGAATGTCTGCTAATAAGCACCATCTTGGTCTCTTGGGCTTGCCTGACAAGACATTTCCACACCCCACTCCAACAACAACAACATCTAGAAAGGTCACCTGGTACAGTCTCTTCCCTGTATTTTCACACACCAAAATGATTACGAGTGCCAGTGGAGGATGTCTTTCAAACAAATTCCCTCCCCTTCAGGATGTTCCCACAGTTGTTCTACAGAGCCTAAAAGTTAAAAGATCTGGGGGGACTATAAGAACCCCTGAATTGCCTGGAACTGTTCACTATCCTTATTACCATGCATCAAATCTTTACCCCTCAAAGTCTTAGAGCATCTTAATGGCCAATATACCCTTCTGCTCCTAATAGCTAAGCAAGGACACTATATTCCCACCCACCTGGCCTGGTGATCAGAAGTCTGACCCCGACAAAGCAGTGATCACAGAGACTCCGGGCTAGACAACAGCATTCTTCCTTAATCTCTTGGTGGTTACAATTCCATAGAGATATGAAACTGAAAATGATAGCTTTACCAATCTTTCCTTTCCATCACCTAGGCATGATGGTTTGTTATATAAAATCTCAGTAATGAGTTGCTAGCATTGATTATTTAATGTAAAAGAAGGAAAGTGATTGAAATGGAATTTTATGCACATAAAGTCTAAATTATGTGGACTTTACAAAAAGTAGATCATACTTACTATAAGCCAGGCTTGGCCATTCTTCCTTGTTCACAATCTTTATTTCAATCTTCTTCCTTTCAAAGAACATAATATAAGACTCAAGTAAGTTGAGCTGTGGAAGAAAGAAGACAGCAGTCATTAGTACTAAGGAAGGCATCAGTTCCTCTCCCATGCTAAAGGTGCCTGTAGGAAGCATAAAAAGCATGGAGAGCCCAAGTTTCTGGACTGCTATTCCTAAACTTGCCTTTATACCATAGCTATAGAACGAAATTGACATGAGAGAAAACAAGAGAGCCAGATCAGATCTTGAAAGCTGTACAGTTCTGGAAAATCAAGTTACAGAAGAAGCTTTCCCCCTGTGTTTGTTTCCACTATATTTGTATATATATCTGAGAAAGCTTGCCTATCACAAGTGTACAGGAGGCTGCCAGAGGTTGCAAGAATCCTGGTATTGACTGATAATAGGGGAGGGAGGGAAGGAGTAGTAGTCTCACACACACACACCCCCACCCAGAAGACCACGTGCCTAGAGACTTCCCACAACAGATGTAAAGACCTTCTAAAGATTCTTAGCAGCTGTAACAGCTTAGAAAAAAAGAATTTTGTAAGTAATAATTACAACTCTCATTTTTAAGTGTTTTAAGATTTAAAAAGCTCTTTTCTCATGCTTTGCAAAGTAGCTAGTACAAATATTATTATCTCCATTTCACAGATAAGGAAACTAAGGCTCACTGAGATTGTAATTTTCTATGGTCCCATATCTAGAAGTAGTCATAAACAAAGATCTGAACTTAGTTCTTCTTTCAACACCAGTACTTTTTCAATTGCTTCATGCTGCTTTCTAGAAAAGTAAGTAACTTTTAAAACTAACTAAATAAAATTAACTGGGTATTTCATTTGCCTGAGAATTCAGGTATCCTTCTATATTGTGCCATTGCCATATTAAAAGATAAGAACTGTTCATGTGTTTAGAATGGAAATGTGGTACAACATAGAAATGAATTAGTTGCAATAAATAAGCAGACCAGATGAAAGATCATCTTCTAGAATAATCCATTATGATGAATATTATAAAATCAAGTGACATAATTTCAAATATTCCATTGTAAAATTCCAACGTTTGTAATGCAAAAACTATACACAGACTATCTGTAATGAAGACTATAATCCAACATCATACAATAACTAGCAGTTCAATAACTTTCTTGTTGATTCACAAGCTAAAAAATCCTCAGGTATTAAAGCAAAGCTCTCATTTGACATAAGAAATCTTTATACTTTCATATACTACAAACTATGATTTTTCTCTTTTGGTCTAAAAGAAACAAGTCAACTTTGACTTATTCAGAGTGAAAAATAAATCCACAAGTAATAAAAAAAAATATATGACCAACATCTCAAATCATATACCAAGATAAAGTCAAAATGCATACATGATTTAAATATAAAGGGTGATACCATAAGCAAATTAGGAGAGTAAGGAAAAGTTTACTGTCAGATCTATGGAGAAGGGAAGAATTTATGACCAAACAAGAGATAGAGAACATTATGAAATACAAAATGGATAATTTTGATCATATTAAATTTAAAAGGTTTTGCACAAACAAACCCCATGCAACCAAAATTAGAAGGAAAACAGAAACCTGGGAAACAATCTTTACAGCAAGTGACTCTGATAAAGGCCTCATTTCTCAAATATACAGAGAACTAAGCCAAATTTATAAGAATACAAGTCATTCTCCAATTGATAAATGGTCAAAGGATATCAACAAGCCAGTTGTGAGATGAAGGAATCAAAGCTATCTACAGTCACATGAAAAGAATGCTCTAAATCACTGCTGATTAGAGAAAGAACACATTAAAACAACTCTGAGGTACCAACTCACACCTGTCACATTGGCTAATATCACAGAAAAGGAATAATGATAAATGTTGGAGGGGATGTAGAAAAATTGAGACACTAATGCACTATTGGTAGAGTTGTGAACTGATCCAACCATTCTGGAGAACCATTTGGAACTATGCCCAAAGGACTTGATCCAGCAATACCAATATTAGATCTGTATTCCAAAGATTTTTAAAAAGGCCAGGGGGTAGGGGGGAAAGAGACCTATTTATCCTATGTAAATATTCATAGCAGCTCTTTTTGTAGTGGCAAAGAATTGGAAATTGAAGGGATGCCTACCCATTGGAAAATGGCTGAACAAGTTGTGGCATATGACTGTAATGGAATACTACTGTGCCATAAGAAATGACAAGCAGGATGATTTCAGAAAAACCTAGAAAGACTAATATAAACTGATGCAAAGTGAAGTGAACAAAACCAGAACATTGTACACAGTAACAACAATACTGTATGATGATCAACTGTGAATTGCTTAGCAATTCTCAGCAATACAATGATCCAAGACAATTCCAAAGGTCACATGATAAAAAATGCTATCCACATGCAGAGAAAGAACTGATAGAATCTGAATGCAGATAGGAGCATACTATTTTTTCACTTTTTTTTGTGTTTTTTTTTTCTTTTGGTCTCTGACTTCTTTTACAATATAACTAATATGGAAATATGTTTTGCATGATTGCACATGTATAACCTATATCAAAATACCTACAACCTCAGGAAGGGGGAAGGTGAGCAAAGGAAGAAGAAAATTTAGAACTTAAAATGTTAAAAAATGAATGAATGATAAAAATTGTCTTTGCATGTAGTTGGGGAAAAAATAAATTATTTGAAAACAAAAAAAGAAATTCACCTCCTCATTCTCCCACCCCACCCCCCATCCTTTTCTGCTGTGGACAAGAAAATGGCCTGGAACCGGGCAGAAGAAAGAAAAACTGTAAGGTATGTATGTATAATCTATAGAAGAGATAACCAGTCCTTTAATAATCAAAAGCTGGCAGTGTATAATGAATGTACCTCTAATAAGTCTTCCTATCAGAAAATATATCAATGTTTCAGAAAATAAACAATGTTTCAGAAAAACTGCTCAGTCAAGAGTTTTCATAGTAATGAAATTTTACTTAGCGGAGGGGGACATGATAACTAAAAGCTTGGCCCAACACTCTACTAAGCCAGATCATCCAAAAAACACTTATAGATGAAACTGGAAGGAGAACAAATAAAGAAAAACTGGAACACATCTGCCAGCGTTTCTATAATAATTTATTTTCATAATCATTGGCGGTGTAAAAAAATCTGAAAAGAGGGAGTAAAATTGGAAAAATTAAGAGTATTACTTTTTTTAAAAAGTGCTCAAGGTGAACATCAATAAATACCAACTCATATAAACTTTTTCATTACTATAATTTTTTTAATACGCAAAGGTATCCTCCCAGAAAACATAAGAAAGAATGGGAAAACAGGCTTTTACAAATAATTTTCCACAGTAGACAAGATCTTCATTTATGGTCAAACAAGTGACCAAAAGATTTAATGAACACAAAATCCCACTAGACAGATTAATTACAGATTATAAAAAAGCATTAAATTCAATACAAAAAAAAAAAAAAGAGTCACGCTCTTCTCCAATAAGGTTTTTTTTGTTTTGTTTTGTTTTTTTGTGCAAATGGCAAAATCATGTAAAGATCCATGAAAAAAGTGCCCACAGATACAACTTTGTTCCCTGGTCTCTGACTCAAGATGAAGAGAAGCATAAATATGAGCTTGTTAGAGGCACCTGCCATCATCACAGTTGTCATCCTGTGGAGAGTCCAAACGCCAGAAAGGCTCCTGAGGAACAGTGAAGTCCTTCAGACATTCCTGTTTGCAGATGACATCATGCTGCTTTCATCAAGCCCCAGAATCTCCCTTCAACAAGACTTTCATATAAGAATGCCTATCAACTCTTCTAGGACATGAGATTGGATGGGTATTGAGATGGGAAGTGTGTTACAGTGGAAAACAGTATCGGCTTTGAATTTCAGCTCTGCAATTTACTGTTTATGCGACCATGGTCACGTGACCTCGTGGTGCCAAGCCTCAGTTTCTTAACACATCATATGAGATCAAGATGGTTTGCCAGGACCCTTCTGGCTTTAAATTTATAATCCATCAGTACATAAATAAAAGTAGAAAACACCTTTATACAGTTTGTGCCACACTGACACTTTCCATCTGTAGTTCTGCTTGGTTTGATGCCCCATCCAGGATAAACTGATCACCTTAAATCTCATCAACACCTTCCCAACTCCCTTAGGGTTCTCTCTCCTCTGACTGGAGGCCTGGACAGTGCAGCACTAAATTCCTCCCAAAGTTTTCCTTTATAGAATGCTGGAGATCTGCAGTTTCTAACTGACTGTCCATTTTCCATCCACAGCTCTACCTCCTTTGAACTCCAGAGATGGGGCCTTCATGTTAGATAGCCCTCAGTGTCCTCCGGTGACCCTTGCTTTCCAACTTCCTTTCGTGTGCTGTCTTTCCCAATAGACTGTAAACTGCTTGAGGGTAGGGGATGTCTTTATTTGTATCCCCAGTGCTTAGAACAGGGTCTGGTACACAGCTGACTCTTAACAAATTTTAGTAAATTGAACTACAGAATTGCTTATATCATCAATTTAGAATTATTCTTTTTTATGTAGATGTCTTATCTTCCTAGACAAATGGAAGGTCAAGGGCAGGGACCTTGTCTGTACATATTTCAAAGGAGAGTAATAAATGCGCAAAGCACTTTGAGTGGGTCAAGCCAGGATTCCCATCCAAGTCATCTGACTTCAGAACCAAGTTTCTTTGAACTGCTTCATGATGCCTTTTATGCACCAAGGAAACTTGCTAATTTATAGAAATTTCAGCATTATCAGTGAATTGTTCCCTATAACTTTTGTCATCTATATTTCATCCTTTATTGTTTGGTTGTTTCGGTCATGTCCAACTCTTTATGACCCCATTTGGAGTTTTCTTGGCAAAGATAGTGAAGTGGTTTGCCATTTTCTTCCCTGGTTCATTTTACAGATGAGGAAGCTGAGGCAAACAGGATTAAGTGACTTGCCCAGGGTCATACAGCTAGTAAGTGTCCCTCACTTAGTAAGTCAGATATTTTCCATATAAGGTTTTCATGCATCTGAGGTAAATGTGTATGTACATCAATCTGACAGCCCCAATGTACACATGGGTCCTTGGGGCATCTCCAATTTTTTAATCCTACTGCTCATTTGCAGGGCACTGACATGAGATGACTTAGCTCTACTAGTCAACAGGGTTATTTGTAATTGTTCATCCCCTTGGAAGAAACCTAAAGGACTGAACTAGTAACACTTATCAAAAGGGATTTTACCAGATAAAATGGCACACTACTCATTGAAAGTAACTTTAAAATCAGCCATAGAAAGAATACATAAAAAATCTTCAGACACTCTCAATATTTTGTAATCAGCAATTTGCCAAATGTAATACAGCCCACTCTGTTCAATTCTGAGCTCAACTCACTGTCTACCTGCAGTGTGTGTCCCAGATATATGCAGTGATGTGCTAATTCAACAAACTAGCCATCCAACTGAACTGGTATTTTTCATTCATTATTTTTTTTCCTGGATGGATTTTTTTAGGTCAATCTCTTAAGTAATCATGGCTTTCACTGAGGAAGCATTTGAGATTTCATTTAGGAAAATACACAATGTGCATTCAGTGACCTCCAGCCTCTCACTAGCATAATAAAACCCATCTTTTTAATACAAATGTTCTCTTGGCACCCTCTATGGTTACATATTTTGGAACATCACCGTCTCTGAATGATCAAAGCTGCAGATGACCAAAAGGGCAATGGAGAGATACATGAACACAAGTAGACTGTAGGATATTTCCCATAATGATCCATACATAAAAATAGGTGAAGAAATATTATCAAGGATAAAAATGAGAGCAAGGAATAAGACATGGGCAGTTCAAATATTCCTATTTCAGGCAGATCCTCTGTGAAGACCACGGAAGAACAATGAGTACACAGGAGGATGTATGGAGGGGTTATGATTTGAAATGAGGGATGAATGGAGGAGAGCACAGAGTGGTTCACTCTACATACTTAGAGATAGATTACTGACAATTTCCTTCTGATTGTCCAATATGTAAAATTAATATAATTCATGGAAAATAATATCCATAAAAAGCACACTAACAACAGGGTGTCTCAAGAGTTTTCCTTTTTATTGAACCTGAAATATGCCTCCCTGAAACTTTCATCCATTGCTCCTAGTTCTGCCCCCTGGGGTCAAGCAGAACAAGCCCAACCCCCTCTTTTGCTTCCCAGCCCTCATGTATTCTCTTCTTCAGGCCCTAAAGACATCCAGTTCCTTCAGCCAATCCTCATAAAGCAAGTTTTCTAGTCTCTTATTGGCGGTACTCCTCTGGATGCATTCTAGTTTACCAGTGTCCTTGCTAGAATGTGACACTCATAATTAACTGAACACAATATTCAAGATACAGTCAGGGCAGATATATGTTGTTGATTTTGTTGACTACAGTCTATGTCACATAAGGTTATATAAGGTTCATAGTGTGGATGGGCTAGTATAGTATCACCATTTTTATCCACTATGTAAACAAAAAAGGGATTAAAATAGTTAATTCTCCAGTCCTTGGGGAGACAATTGGTTTGAATGTTATATATACTTAATCAGTAGCTAGGGATCTATCACCCTCTGTCATGGTTAACTTTCCATAGTCACCACAAAGGATCAGATGGGAAGAAATTTACTCTGTGATTACCGTTCCTAACCTTAGTCTTCTTTCCCTTCTTTGTTAGTTGTATGTCTCCTATCTTTAATTCTGGTGCCTTCCTTCTGTTGGTTATTTCCTATTTATCCTGCATATCCTATATATGGCTTGCTTTGTACATATTTAATTATTGTATCCCTCAATAGACTGCAAGCTCCTTGAGGGCAAGGACTGTCTTTTGCCTCCTTCTGAAGCCCCAGAGCTTAGCATAGTACCTGGCACATAGTAGACCCTTAATAAATGGTTACTGATGATCTTGGTCTCCTGCATCAGTTCAATCAATCAGTTCAGGCAATCAGTTCAAGGGCAGTCGAACCTTGACTAGAGTGTGAAGCACTTAACTAAAGTAACTTGCAAGTACAACTTCAAATTACACTAGTTTAAAAGTATTAAAGTCTCCTTCAGATACTTCCTGAAGTTCCTTCCTGAAGTTTTTTCCTTTTTCACTATGTTAAGGACCAAGTTAGTGACATATAAAATAAATTCTTTAAGATTTCACAGGAGGGAGAGATCAGTATGTGCCTCAAAGAAGACATAAGAGGCATCTTTTCCCATCTGGGCTCCAAGTTCAACCCCTTTTGTCAAATTGATCCTCGGCAGGTTTGGGCACCTTCACAATTACCCATTGTGAAGCAAGAAGAAGAAGTGGTTGAGGGAGAATACAAGGAAAGTGCAATGCTGTTTTTCTGAGCTCATATTTCAAATCTGGACACTACTGTAATGCTAACCTGGAGAGAAAATGGGGGAATAAAACACCCATTAAAACAAATTATATAAAACACAACACTCATTTTACTTTGACGTTAAAAAGATTTTAAACTTCACTAACAATCTATCAAATGAGGTTATCATCAGCTCATATTTTTGACATGAATTCAACAAGCTAGTAAACAAGCCACACATATCCATCCATGCACCTAGAAACACTGGTTTGATGGTATAAAGTAAATTGGATTTTTTACTTGACCAAAATTTGCTACTTTGTAGAAAAGAAACAAACAGGCCATACACGGTAGGCTAAACTTTTCTCAGTATTGCATGATTAGACACTTGTGACTAAAACCTAAAAATCAATGTAACTATTTTCAAAGGCTGGAAATTTTCAGCAGCTCCAAAATATCAGAGTCCAGTTATACTATAATTTGATCTTAAGACTGCTAAGCCATGCCCTCCAGCTGATGAAGGCAAAGTAAAATATGCAATTTTCATCTTAAAAATTATACATAACTACTGTATAGGGAGCAAAAGGAAATTTCTCAAAAACAAAGTACTATTTGATGTATTGGCAATATATGAGGAAGTATTTCACATACATGAATTTTCTATATAACTGAAGATCCATTAGGCGATGCTTTTTTTTTTAAATTTTGCCCATTTTGGATAGAAGTTTGTTTGGTTATTCATCTTTTCTGTATCATAGAGCCCTCTCCCTCCTTTGGCAGTCCAGTGAAGCCTAGAGACCCCTCCTTAGAATATTGTTTTTTAAATGTATAAAATAAAATACACAAGATTACAAGTACACCAATTATAATGAAATGCAGTTCTCAAAATTTTTTTTTAAGAACAAATTCATGGAGGGCAGAGCTAAGATGGCAGAGTAATGGCAGTGATTCACCTGAGTTCTCCCAAATTCCCCTCCAAACATTAAAATAATGCCACAAAAGGAGTTCTGGAGCAGCAGAAAGGCCAGGGTGAAACAATTTTCCAGCCCAAGACAACTTAGAAGGTCAGCAGGCCTTGGAAGCCACTGAATCAGCAGGAGTGGCACCAGCAGAGATCTCTGGTGCTCGAGGACCACAGACAGTAAAGAGACCAGAAAACTGCTAAGAAAAGACTGCAGGGGAACCTCTGATACCACAGGGTACAGGACTCCATTACATGGCTCATGTGGTCCTGTGTTACAGTCCCAGGGTAAGGAGGAGGACTTAGCAGGAGCTAGGAGCAAAGATCCTAGTCACAATTTCAGGGTGGGATGCTGGTGATCACTCACAGAGCACGGTACCGGCTAGGAGAACACTAACCACACCTCTCCTTGTACCATACCACTTTGGAGGAACTGAAACTTGTAGAACCTTAGAGCTAATTCTGAACACAACAGCACAAAAACAAACAAACCCTGAAGCTTGAGACTATGTACACCCCCACCCCCAGGAGCAGAGCCCAACTTTTAAGTTAAAAGTAAAGAAAAAGGATGGGAAAATGAGCAAACATTTAAAAAACAAAACAAAACAAACAAACAAACAATCAAACAAAAACCTGGCTGTAGAAAGTTACTATTGTGACAGAAAGGATCAAAACATAAACTCAGAGGAAGACAATGAGATTAAAGCAGCTACATGCAACTCCTCAAAGAAAAATGTGAATTGGTCTCAGGCCCTGGAAGAGCTCAAAAAATGATTTTAAACATCAAATGAGAGGCAAAGGAAAAATGGGGTAAAGAAATGAAAGTGATACAAGAAAGAGTCACAGCTAGGTAACGGAGGCACAAAAAAATAACAAAGAAAATAACACCTTGAAAAAAAGAATAAGACCAATGTTAAAAGTGGCACAAAAATTCACACAAGAGAACTCCTCTAAAAGTAGAATTGGTCATATGGAAAAGGAGGTACAAAAGCTCACTGAAGAAAATAACTCTTTAAAAATTAGAATTGGGGAAACAAAAGCTAATAATTCCATGAGACATATAAAAACAAAATCAAAAGAATGAAAGAATATGTGAAATATCTCACTGGAAAAACAACTGACCTGGAAAACAGATAGAGGAGAGATAGTTTAAGAATTATTGAACTATCTGAAAACCATGATTAAAAAAAAAGCCTAGACATATTTCAAGAAATTATCAAGGAAAACTTGATATTCCTGATATCCTAGAACCAGAGGGTAAAGTACAAATTGAAAGGATCCACTGATCACTTTCTGAAAGAAATCCCACATTGAAAATTCCTAGGAATATGTTAGTAAAATTCCAGAACTGCTAGGTTAGAAAATATTGCAAGCAGACAGAAAGAAACAATTCAAATATCATGGAGCCACAGTCAGGATAACCCAAGATTTAGCAGCTTCTACATTAAAGGATAAGAGGGATTAGAATAAGATATTCTGGATGGCAAAGGAACTAGGATTACAACCAAGAATCACCTACCCAGCAAAACTGAGCATAATCTTTCAGGGTGAAAACTTAACATTTAATGAAATTGAGGACTTTCAAGTATACCTGATGAAAAGACCAGTGTTGAAGAGAAAATTTGATAATCAAACACAAGACAAAAGAAGCATAAAAAGGTAAACAGGAAAGAAAAATCATAAGGAATTCAATAAAGTTTAACTATTTACATCCTACATGGGAAGGTGATATTTGTAACTCCTAAGAATTTTTTTTTAAAGGCAATTGGGGTTAAGTGACTTGCCCAGGATCACACATCTAGTAAGAGTCAAGTGTTTGGCCTGAGGCTACATTTGAACTCAGGTCCTTCTGACTTCAGGGCTGGTGCTCTATCCACTGCACCACCTAGCTGCCCCTAAGACTTCTTTATTAGGGCAGTTAGAAGGAGTGTACACGGATAGAGGGCACAAGTATTAACCGACTATGATGAGATGATATTCAAAAAAATAAAATTAAGGGGTGAAAAAAAAGGATGCACCAGGAGAAGGGAGAGGTAGAATGAGGTAAATTATCTTACATAAAAGAGGTGCAAAAGAGCTTTTACAGTGGACGGAAAGGATGAGGCAGGTGGTGGGCAAAGCTTGCACCTAACTCTCATGGGAATTGGCTCAAAGAAGGAATAACGTACACGTTCACGTGGGTATAAAAATCTATCTTATCCTACATGGAAGCAGGAGGGGAGGGTGGATGGAAGGGGGCGGGAGAGTGGACAAAATAAAACACTTCTGAGGAGGGACAGGGGTCAAGGAGAAAGGGAAGAATAAATGGGGACGGGGAGAGTAGGATGGAGGGAAATAAGCAGTTAGTAATCATAACTGTGAATGTGAATGGGATGAACTCACCCATAAAATGGAAACACACAGCAGAGCGGATTAAAAACCAGAATTCTACAATATGTTGTTTACCAGAAATATATTTGAAGCAAAGAGACACAGGGCTGGAGGAGAATCTATTATACTTCAACTGAGTAAAAAAAAAAAAAAAAAAAAAAAAGCAGGAGTAGCAATCATGATCTCAGACAAAGCAAAAACAAAAACAGATCTAATTAAAAGAGATAAGCAGGGAAATTACATTTTGCTAAAAAGGTACCAGACAATGAAGTAATATCAATACTAAATATATATGCACCAAATGGTACAGCATCCAAATTCTTAAAGGAAAAGTTAAATGAGTTATAGGAGAAAATAGATAGTAAAACCATTCTAGTGCGGTACTTCAACTTGTCCCTTTTAAAACTAGATAAATCTAACCAAAAAGTAAACAAGAAAGACTTACAGACTTCTGGAGAAAACAGAATGAGAATAGAAAGAAATACACATTATTCTCAGCGGCACATAGTAACTGCCCAAAAACTGACCATGTTTTAGGGCATAAAAACCTCAACCAAATATAGAAAAGCAGCAATATTAAATGCTTCCTTTTTAGATCATAATGCAATAAAAATTACATTCAATAAAGGGCCATGGAAACATAGATTAAAATTAATTGGAAACTAAATAATCTAATCCTAAAGAATCAGTGGGTCAAAGAACAAATAGAAATAATCAATAATTTCATTAAAGAAAATGACAACAAACCAAAATTTATGGGATGCAGCCAAAGCAGTACTTAGAGGAAAATTTATATCTCTAAATGCTGACATCAAAAAAAGAAAGAACAGATCAATGAATTGGGCATGCAATTAAAAAACTAGAAAAAGAACAAATTAAAAATTGCTGGTTAAACACCAAATTGGAAATTCTGAAAATCAAAGGAGATGTTAATAAAATTGAAAGAAAGAAAACCACTGAATAAATAAAACTGGGAGCTGATTTTAAAAAGTCAATAAAATAAACCATTGGTTAATCTGATTTTTAAAAATTAAGAAAAAAGCCAAATCACTAGTATCAAAAATGAAAAGAGTGAACTCACCACCAATGAAGATGAAATTAAAACAATTATAAGGAACTATTTTGCCCAATTATATGCCAATAAACGTAACAATCCAAGTAAAATGGAAAAATATTTACAAAAATATAAAGTGCCCAGATTAACAGAAAATAGAACTCTTAAATAACCCTATCTTAGAAAAACAAATTGAATAAACTATCACTGAGTTCTCTAAAAAAAAAAAAAATTCCAAGGACCAAATAGATTCACAAGTCACTTGTACTAAACATTTAAAGAACAATTAGTTACAAAACAAAACACCTTTCCCTAGGTATCACCCCACTAGGTCATCTCAAGCCTATTAAAATTTACATTCTAACATTCCTAGAGAGTACAAACTGATCTTCTTTTGCATGTGAATCCTCAGTACTTAGCACAGTGCTTAAGAATCTGATAAATGTTTTTTTCATTTATTCAAACAGTGATATTTAAGAATTTTGCTGCAGAACCATGATTTTTAGCCCTGCCCTTGAGTCTACTTGGAAACTAAGGACCAAACTTTTTTTAAGTAAAATTTGTATCTTTCTCAAGAAAATCTCAAATGGGGTCACAGAGAGTGGGACTGGACCAAAACAACTCAACAGTCTATTAGAAATGGCTAACACAGTTGTTGATATGAAATAGTGCTAATTGGCCCTTGATAAAAGTTAGGAATGTAAATGCCAAGATCTCATTTCCCATTCAAACCCCCTGGGGGAGGAGAAGTACTGTTCACACAGGCCAGTTAAAAGATCCTGACTTTGTAAGTACCAGAGTTCAACCGCCAGTCCAGGCTTCAGCCTAAGACTGTCTTCAGACAGCCTAGAAGCATCCAGGCAGCTAGGAGAAGCACAAGAACTTAATGATGCCTAGTGGCAGGCAGTAGGCTTGGATGTCTATCCAAGCAAGCCAGGAGCTCTAGGAGCACACATGACAGATTCTATTATAGGGGCTGAGGTGAAGGGCAGAGTCTAATTCCTAAAAATACTGTGGAGAACAAGGCAGGTATCCAGCCCTAAAGGAACCAGACTTCCTCGGAGCTAAGAAAGATTCAAAGATCAGCTCAGACACGGTTCTTGCCCTCATGTTATAGTCTGGTAGGGTAACCTTAGGTAATAACTCTTCATTAAACTTCTCCCCCTAAGCCTCTGGTCTGGGTTAAATCCCATTAACCTTCCTATCCCTTGGTCTACAATGGCTCTAACAGCCATCACTTGCTGAGCGTCCTTGTTTTCTTCTACTTTTTCTAAGGCTTACAGTAATCACTCTCTCAGAATCACGAAATCCTATGTCAAACTCTTCATTTTCCAAATAAGGAAACAGAAATCCAGGCATTACATAACTTGTCCAAGGTTAACTTGCAGCATAACTGAGTCTAGAACCTAGCTTATGTTAACTCGTGGTCCATCATCCCATCCTTCTGTCCTCCTGGATGCCAACTACAGCCCTGCTCACTTGATTCCTCAGGTATCCTTTTTCTATTCAAGTGCTTTTACTTTCTCTTCCTTTGCGTCCTGCCCTCAAATCTGAGGTCTATTCCTGAGGCTGTGCCTTACTAGTCCCCATTTCCACAGCTCTGCCAAATAATAACCCTTACTCATTTTAAAAGAACATCATCAAAACCCACATTTGCACCTACAAAATATAGGCTATCGGCTACAAGTCAAGGCAATAGCTTGTAAAAACTGATGTAGTGAACAGAACCAGGAGAACAATTTAAATTGTAAACAATAACACTGTAAAGAAGAAAACACGTAATGACTTAAGAACTGTGACAGATGCAATGACCAACTAGCAATTAATTTAGAAGACCAATGATGAAACAAAACATACAGAATGATAAACATTTTTGGATGTAGAAAGTACGTGGATTAGTTTTGCTTGACTATGCTTGTTACAAGAATGGTGTTTTTCTTTTTTTTAATTTAGGGAAGGAAAGAATTCTGAAAGGCAAAGCAATAAAGTTACCCCCCCCCAAAATGAAAAGAAACACAAGAGGGTCATTGAAGTCTATTTTTAAAATTCAAAGAAGAGAACAGAAGACTTAGAAGAAAACATAGACAAGCAAAATAGCTTTGAAAGTTGCGTTATATCATGTAACTTTTTTAAAGGAAGCTATAAGTAATAGTTATGTGATTTCATATATAATTCTCCTTTCTATTCTACTTCATATATGAAAATGTTCTCTTTTTTTGGTGTTGGTTAAATTCTAAATATTAACAAAATTTTAAGTGAAAAGAATAAAATTATACATTTGAATAGGGAAAGAAAGATCTCATCATACCCAGTGTTAACAGCCTTAGTCCCCTCAGTAGCAGGGATTACAGACATGAATAACACCTGGCTCTGAATGTACCATTTGGAATGACATGGCACCAAGATCATAGAAGCACAGAATTTTGGAACTAGAAGAGAGTTTGGCGTTTATCCTAGTCTAATACCATTATTTTACAAATATTGAATAAAAGGGACCTAGAAGGGTAAATGAGTAAGAAAAGTAGATTACAAAAATGAGAATAAGGCAGTAGGCAGCAGACAATATTCCTTTTCTCCTAAGCACATAGTATCTTTAAAGTTGTGATTTTCAAATTCATGATTACTTAAAAACTGAAGATATAGTAAATACTATACAACAAAATAAGTATACCATAGAGAGTAATGTCACAAGGCTAACTACAAGCAGTTGACTATTTCTTGCTCATTGGTTCTGGCAGAAATGAGTGAATAAATTCAAACCTTAACCGGTATATTTAGCATTTAGACTGGAACATTTCTATTTTATTAAGTTACCTGTCATTATTGAACCTTCTCCATGCAATGTTAAATAGATCAAATATTTTAAGCTCCAGAGCACAGCCCTACAGCACTGCTATGTAAATGCTTCAAATTACACGTTAAGAAAATCCACCATTAGTATCCAAGTCAAAAAAATTTGCCTTTTAAAAGAATTCATTGACAGAAAAATTGTCAAGCTAGTGCAACTTATATCCAATAAAAGGGGGATGAAAGAGTACAAATGACTGCAAACTATAGATTACCACACTTTTTCATTGAAATTACTAAAGTGGATAAAAAGCATCAAATATTCTACTGCAAAGCATGATTTTAAACATGTTTCTTGCTAGTGTCCATTTAAATTATGTTACATGAATAAAATATAACAATTTATTGATGCCTTATGAAAACTTAAAATATGAAGTAAAATATGGCTATTTCTAAAATCATTATTAAACAAATCAACTCAAGTTATAAAGCATCAAACATTACAATAAGCTGGGGGATGGAAGGGAAGGGGCACATCTCAATCCTGAACCACAATCTTCTTCAAAGGTCTGCAAAGATCATACATGCTTCCTCCATGAAGCTTTTCCAGATTTCCTAGCACTCTGTCTCTAAAGACTGCTAGGACACTTTACCCAATCTTCATTATCCTTATCATACTCTCCCTTCTATCATGCTTATCTATATGCATGACACAGTCCTAATAAAACACAAGATCCTTAAGGTTTGTGTAGAAACTGTCTTGCTCTTATCTTTGAGCCAAGAACACTTAATAACTGCTTGTTGATTGACTGAAGGCAGGACCTGTGTTATTTTTATCTTTTTATCCTCAGTGATGAACATAGTTCCCTGCATTCCAAAAGTGCTTAATAAATGCTTATGAACTGCACAGAAGAGATGGTGACTGAGCTGAGAGCAGAAGAGGATTTCCACAGTCAGAGACAAAGGAGTGTGTTTCAGGCTACGGGCTTGGGACTGAGACGACACTGGGGAAGAACCACTAACTTGGTTTACCTGGAATGAAGAACGTGTGGGTAATGTTGGAAAGATAAACTGAAAATTGATCACAGGAGGCCTTAAATGCCATGCTAAAGTGTGAATGTATGACACAAAGTTTTGGTGTTCAGCAGTTAATTTAATTTTACTCCAATACTTGGAGGGCCTACAAATTTTATTGAGAAGAGTACTCCCTCGACCAACATAAAGTACAACATATCTATGACTTATCTTTGAGAACTGCCATCACCTGCAGCCAACTAGGTGGTGAGCCTCTCTTGAACGTGGCCAGGCTGTTCCTTAGACAACACACAGATGATTATAACTAAGCCCTTTCTGCCTTCATACAAATTTTCAGCTTGGAAATACATGAATTCAATTTTTAAAATATGTGTTAAGTGTGTATTATAGACAAGGTACAGCGTGTGTAGGTGCTGGGGAAACAAAGACAAAAACAAAATCCTATCTTCCAGGAACTTATTATTAACTATAATTTCATGAGCCATACATTTATTGTATGGTAAGACTTAATTCATCTAATTAGTTTTGATAAGATTTAACTTAGGTTGCAACTGATCTATCGTGCATGAGAGAGTCCTGGTTAAACTCTCTTTTGTGTCAAGCCCTACTTTCTTCACTATGTACACTACACCCTAAGGCAAATCTTGTTTCCTATTTTGTAGCCAAGCTGGTCTTTGCTTGTAAATTCATAATAGACTAAGTTGCCTATTCCATAACCAGACTAGCTTTTGAAAACTCAGAAAAAACTCTATGACGCTCTCACAGTATATCAATGAGTTGCTTCATTTATCATAGACACCCAAGCCAATGAGAAATCCAAGCTTTGATTTAATGTAAGTCACATGGAGTTGGAAACACCTACAGTCCTAATATTACAAATCAACTTAATTCCCTATTCCTGTAAATCCTATGAATATGCATTAATATCACAAATATATATTAATCTTATGTATATTTATTTTGATTAGTTCCTCTTTTTAGACTACAAGAATGTTCTGTATTCTCCCATGAACGTCTTTAGCTTCTAAGGAGCCAATGACCCAATTTACTGGCAACTGCTAGCTTTGCTTATAAACTGAACGAGCTCAGAACTTTTTTTGCCTCAGTTTCTCTTTATTGCAGATTTCTATCACAATATTATAATCATTTGGGGATGGAGAGGAACAACTATAACAAGTAAAGAAGTAAATTCAAAGTAATTTCAAGAATACAGAGTGCTAATAGCTGGATGGATCATGAAAGGCCTCATACGTAAGCAGCACCTGAGCTATTCTTGGATCTGAGCTTTATCAACTCAGATTATTATAAAAATATATGGAAGGTAGAAGCACAGGTAGGTAATGGAGAAAGAATTAAAAAGCACAGTCTTTTTTTCTCTCAGAATAAGACAAGACTAGCAAAAAACTAAAGGGAAATATTGAAATGCACTGTTAGAAAATTTAGACTGAAAGAATTATGGCACCGAATGGAACATTAAAAAATATACATAGCTCCGGCCTTGAGTCAGGAGGACCTGAGCCCAAATCCGGCCTCAGACACTTGACACGTACTAGCTGTGTGATCCCTGGGCAAATCACTTAACCCTGATTGCCTCAACAAAACTCCTCCCCCCCAAAAAAAGTACACATGCTTCAGCACCATATAGTACCTTTCCTCTCCCTTTCACCCCCAAAAAAGATGCTAAAGCAGAAATACTAAATACATTCTTTACAGCTCACAATCTAATAAAAATAGCAATTAATAAGGCCAGCAAAAGATATAGATCTACATGGAGACTTAATAATGACATCTTGAATAATGAGTGAATCGAAAAAGAAATTAAAGAAACAAACAGTAATTATATGAAAGAGAATGATAATGAAAAGATAGCTTACCAAAATTTATGGGACTCAGTTAAATAAGTCCTCAGAGGAAAAACTATATTCCTGAGGACATACATTAACAAAATAGGAAGAAAAAAAAAAGAGGGGATTAATAAAGTGAATGCAGTTTTAAAAATTATAACTTCAAACTTAAAATAAGGACCTATTTAAATTAATATACAACAAAAAAGGGCAGGAATTTGTGATTATATACTGATTGCCATGCTCATATGCCTCTTAGTTTGAACAACAGGACCATAAGTATCTATGTGGGAGGGGCAGTTACTCAAAAAAGCAAGTTAAAGTCTAAAATGTTGAAATTACAATTAAGCATCGCAGAAAAGACAATTTCATAACACTAACCTGTCTGCCTAAATTTAAGGGCTTAAAAGTACTATTGGCATGAGAAAGAATCACATGAATTTGAGGTCTCCCTGTGAATAACTACCCTTACTGATTTATCAGAAATGTCTAGAATCCAAAATCTCTTTCTCAAAAAACAAAGAGATCTCTTATTAAAAGATCATAATGTGGATAATACATTTCCACATTTTCTTTTTTTGGGGGGGGCGGGACAACCACATTTTCTAAACATTGAAGGAAAATTCAGTATTAGCCTAATTTAGCTACCTCTAAAGGGACTTCTACTGTTCTCTACACCACTACTTCTAAAAAGCCAACTCCAAATTCATTTTAAAAATTCTAATTCCATTAGAAACTTTGGCATACCCATTTGGTGGCCGGTAAAGCAAAAAATGGGCTCACGAGTCTGTTATGTCCCTTCTTATTCTCCTTCATTACAGTCAGATGTATGTCACATTTAAGCTACTATAAAAGGTTCCTCCCCAATTCCATGATTTAATGTATCATTTTATTAAGGAAAGAAAAAAATATAATAGCTAACATTTATTTAGTACTTTAAAGTTTGTAAAATGTTTTACATATACATTTGATTTAATCAGATTTACTAAAGGTTTAGGGGGGAATACAGATAATAAAAGTACAAAAAAACTGTAAAGGCAGACATAAGCTTATATAAATACAAGTTTTTAAAGTGTAAAATGAGTAGATTAGATCAGATCTCTAAGGTTCTTTCCAGTTTTGAAAATCCTACAGTTTTATGACTGTTAAAATTATTAATGACCATATTTATCAAAACTATTTGAAGCAAGGCTTCTAACTCCTTTCGCTATTTACCTTTTGCATTCCATTTAGATTTAAGCAGTGAAATTAACACAGTCTCTCAACTTTCTATTTACAACCATTTTGAAGTTAGGTTTCACTTTTCATAGTCTCAGAATTTATCACACTGCAGTGAGTTATGATTTACAGAAGGAATGCTTAAATTTAAAAAGAATGCACTTTGAAAATAAAAACAATTCATTTAAAATGTTTATTACCACAAATTTTTAATGTGTTTTTACAAGATACAAGAAAAAGATCAACAATGAGGACCTCGAAAGCAATCATAAAAGAATAATTTTAGCATGGATAAGAATAAACATTAATACTATGCTTATTCCCTAATTTACAAAGAGGTGGTTTCAAAAGTTCACTTGTAAGTCAATATTTGGGACTTAAAATGTTTTTCCATAAAAACATTATTATAAATAATGAGGTCCCATACCAACCCACAAAAGTCTATTTAACTATAATGTACTTCAGCTACAGTATTAATGCTGCCGGTTCATATCAGAGGACAAGATTTAGAGCTCAGAGACCATAGTCCAACCTACCTCACTTCTGAGCTGAGAAAGCCAAGGGCCACAAGGGTTAAGTGACTTCCCCAAAGTCACAGAGGCAATAAACACTTGAAAAAGAAGTTGAACCAGGTTCTCTGACCCCTCCAAGTCAGTGTTCTTTCCACTGTACCAAGATGTCTCCATATCTAAACACCATTTATAATGTTTCTATGGGAAAATACACTCTAATTCCCTTAGCCTTGGCCACAGAAAAGGAGGTAGTGTAGACACTTTGAGGTCTCAATAACCTACCTGACAACTTTCTATATTTGCATAAGGGAACCTGTCTCTACATTTAAATAAAGAGAAGGTGGGGGCAGCTAGGTGGCACAGTGGATGGAGCACTGGCCCCGGAGTCAGGAAGACTTGGGTTCAAATCTGGCCTCAGATATGACACTTACTAGTTATGAGACCCTGGGCAAGTCACTTAAGCCCATTGCCTAGCCAAAAAAAAAAAAAGAGAGAGAGAGAGAGAGAGAGAGAGAAGGTGAAGCTAAGTCAGTCAACCTACAGGCGTTTCTAAATTAATACAACTACCCTTCAGGGTCCCAGAAACAGAGGCCTTGACCACATCCTTGGTAAGGAATATTTCCCTACAAACAAGGATTACTTGACCACCTGCTCTTCAAGCAGAATCTTACTTGAATGTGATGTCACCTCTCCAGGCCTGTGTTTTCTCAGCTATGACATAAGAAGACTATACCAGAGAGGCTCTTGGGGGCAATTCCAGTTCTACATCCTATCAAATAAGGAACGAGATATAGCAAGAACCTCCGAGCCCAAGAAATAAGTTTTTTTTAACTGATTTTAACTGAAACATATAGTATTACCAAAAGGTAAATTGATTAAGAAATACCAAGAATTTTTTAAAATATCAAACATGCAACAAGACATAGACTAAAATCGCACTAGTGAAAGGCTCCACCATTTGTTGTAATGATAATATAACTGTAAATGAGGGTAATTTCTCTAGAAGCTAGTACTTTGGCACTGAAATACAAGGTCTGCATAATTGAAGTCATTTCTATCACTACTATATCGTGTCTTTTGGCCAAGCTATTTGCAAACTCATCTATTTCCTCTTTCTGTCCAGGTGGCCTGTAGTGTACTCCATTAAAACAAGTGCTTCTATTCAGCATCCAATCTTCATCCAAATGCTTTCTGTTGTGCTTCTACTGCCTAGATTCTCTCACATTGAGTATATCTTCTCAGTATAAGATCTACTCTACATTTCACCACCGCTACTTTTACCAATCCTATTTCTTTTGAGTCAACTATATTCTTTTGAAATGACATTCGAGTCATGAGTCTCTCATCCTACCAATTCTCAGTGATAGCTATGTGGTCAAATACCTATGATACTCACTTTAACTTGATTCACCTGTATAAAAAGATAGACAAGAAAAACCAGAATATGATTTACTTCAGATTCCAAAACCTTTGGAGATGGCCTTGAACCCCATATCCCAACAAAAGTAGCTCTACACAAAAGGCTGGGTCTTGTAAGTTATGTATCAGTGCTGGTTTTGAGCTGAAATGTCCTCTATAAATTCAACAATTAAATTCAATAAACATTTATGTGCAAGAGCACTGTGCCTAGAAATGGGATAAGGAGTTTGTCATACAAAAAATGGGGATGGGGTGAGAAGGATAAATAAGCATTTATATAGCACTTACTATACTTCAGGCATTGCACTAAGTGCTTTTTCAAATATTATCTCATTTGATCCTCACAACAATACTATAAGGTAGGTGCTATTATTATTCCCATTTTGCAGTTGAGGAAATTAAGAAACAGAGAATAAGTGACTTGAGCAGTCATACAGCTATTAAGTGTCTGAGGACTCAGGTCCTCCTGACTCCAAGGCCAGTGCTTTATCCACTACACCACCAGCTACTCTATATAAAATGACACACACATATGTATAATATATATATATATATGATAAAATATAAAGATAAATATTTAAGTCAGTTATCAAAAGAAGGGGAAAGATGTGAGAAATATTGTGGAGATTAAATCAACAGGAGTTGGCAAATAACTGGATATGAGAGTGAGGGAAAGGAAACCGTCGAGTATAACTCAAAGCTTACAAACTTGGAAGGCTAGTGATGCTTTCAACAGAAGTATCAAAATTTAGAAGAGAGCCAGGTTAGGAGAGACGAAGAGTTCTGTGTTTTGGACAGGCTGAATATGGGATGCTGAGGAAGTATCTAAATTGACACGTAAAGGAGGTGATTTGGCACCTGGAATAAGGGAAAAGATTAGAGCTAGACATAAATGAAACCACAGGAATTGATTAAATAAACAGGAAACAGGGGAGAAAGTTAGAAGACCACCTCCTTCCAAGACAAAGCCTTGAAGGATCTCAGGATCAGGAAGATCGGAACTGCAAGGGGTTGAGAAATGAAGAATACCTAAGGAAATAGAGGCAATACTCCAGTACAGATGGATTTTTTTCTAGGAGTTTGGATAAACAAGGGAGGTGAATTATAGAATCAAAGTTGGAAGTGACCTGAGAAATTACCTAGTTTAGCCAATACCTACACAAGGACCCCTTCTACAATGACAAAAACAGGATGTTAACTTGAGGGGATTGCAGAGACAAGAAGGGAAGAAAAGGCATGTGTGCAGGCAGCAGGAAAAAGGCTAGCAAATAAGGAAAAACTGAAGATGGGGAAGGGGAAATAATCAAATAGCTAAGCTCATGAGATGGGATCAAAGACACAAGAGAGGCGGGCCTAAGCAAGTGCCCAACTCTTCATCAGGAACTGAGAGAGGGGAAAATGAGAGGATCATGCAGACAAGTTTTGAAGTTCAAAATTAGGGAGAAAATCAAATTCAGGACACATAACCTCAATTTTTCCAGCACAACAGGAGTCTCAAGGTCCCCTGCTAAAAGAGAGGAAGATAATGAAGGTTTGAAGAAAGAGGATATAAAATTGAGAATTTATTTTAATTTTATTTTTAAGTCTTAGTCAAGCTAGATTTAATATTCTCTTTCATGTGTAAACTTCACCCACCACCCATCACCCATCAACCATATTCCCTAAAGTCAAACTTTTGTCTTATAATTACCTCCACCTTTGTAACCCCACCCATCACCCACTTTCCAGAGAAACTATTGTAGCAACTCCCATCACCCGAAGACTACTCCCATCATATGAAGATCTTTGTCTTGTGACCTGACAATCACATCTTGGCAGTGATTAAGGGAGTTTCATAAAGAAGTTCAAATGATGTAATCTCAATTCAGACTATGTCATCAACAGCCAATCTGAGATTTTGCTGTCACCTTGCTAATTGTTATAAAAGACCCTGTCAACCCTCATTCAATATCTCTAGCATATCTGAGGTAGTCATTGACCTTTTTTATTAATAAATTCATGTTTTATTAATAAACTGATAATGCTTAGAACTTTGTGCCTCAGTTTAATTTCAGTCATGACAAGGAAAAGGTTTGGAATAGTCACTATAGGAAATACCATTATCAATTAGGAAAGAATAAAAAGAACTGGTGTAAATCAGTGAGAGCCTAGTTGTGATTACGTAACAAATCTGTAATATACCCAGTCAGCATAATTTGACTTTTTCCATCAGCATTCAGCAGTAGAAATAGAAAAGGCAAATGGGGTTTGGCCAGGAGTGAATAATGTGGCAAAATATTTAAGGGTAAAGGGTAATATATAACTTGAACTGGTTAAGTCTAGTGTCAAGTTTGTAAATGAAGGAACATGAGGCCAGAGCAGTTGCTCCGTTGACCTGGGCAATGAGAAGCTGTGTCAAGACGAGTTCTTAGTGAAGTTAAGAAGTAGGTTTTGAAAGAATAAAGCAAAGGGGGGGGGGGAAGAAGGGGAAATGATTATGATAAAAAGGAATTCCAGAGTTTTGGACCACAGACTAATGGGCAATGGCAAGGGCAATTTATGACCATTCCAGTGTGTGCCTGAGGTAGAGTCAAAGTAAAAAAGATGAGATTTGAGAGTGATGAACTGAGAGGTCAGAGTGCTTAAGGGGATATCACCATGTATACTGTAGATCCTTAATATAATAGAATTGAGGAATAAGGATAATCCAAGTCCTGGATTCTTGAGAAAGGAGAGAAAATGCCCTAGCAGCCAGTACACAAATGCAAAGGTGATACAGATGAATAGAGAGAGCCTCAAGGAAAGAAAGGTTGCTGACTGGTAACAGAAGGCAGAGGGTTTGGAGATGGTGATAAGGAGAGAGAAGTATGACTATCACTTTTCCTGGACTAGTACACCGGGGGGCATAAGAGAAGTTTTATCCAGTAATGAGAATAGAGGCAAGGACAACTATTTGGGAGGTGAAGAAGGAACCAGATTTCCACAAGAAGAAAAGACAAAAGTAGGATGAGAGGAAGAGATCTAAAATGAAGGCAGTTAAGAAATGTGGAAACGGAGGCTATCTTGTTCTTATAATCACACACTGATTTCATATACAAGTATAGCATCAGGTTTTACAGTTAACATTTCATTGCAGGCAGAAAATTTTATACACCTCAGTTTATTTCCTACAGTACCAAAAGGCATAATGGAAATGGAAGGCAGAGCAGGATGAAGACTTGGCAGGAAGGAGATGGGAAGGTGGATGGAAATGCAATCAGGAAGTAAAAGCGTTTTCTGACTATGCACTGGGTGACTCAATCACAGGGATTAGGGAACAGAAGCTGTGGTTGGAGTCTTGGAGGTCTTTGTACTCCAAGAAGACCAATGACATCACAACGCTGAGGTCAAAGTAGAGTGTGTCCAACTGTGGCTGATGAGTCCACAAGCTCAAAAGGCTCTACCACAGGTCAGGCACAAACAGTCCATCTGAACGTTTGGAATAGAGATGTCTCTAGAATGGAGCGTCTCACATTTCCTTCATGCTGCTGATTCTGCTTTGCTCTTACAGCACAGCACCTTCTTTGATGTAGGCACGCCATGCTGGAAGGTCCTATGCCAGCATCTCCCACGTCTCACAATCGACACTAAAGTTCTTCAGAGAGATCTGGAGAGTGTCCTTGTGTGAGTTCTCTGTAAAACAGTCTTTTCAGTAAACATATATCTGGCATCCAGGATATATGGCCAGCCTACTAGAGTTGTGCTCTCTGGAGTAGAGTCTGAATGCTTAACAATTCAGCTTGAGAGAAGACCTCAGTTGTTTGGTACCTTATCTTGCCAGGTGATCTTCAGAGTCTTCCTAAGATAATTCAAATGGATGTGGTTCAATTTTCTGGAATGGTGCTGGTAAAATGTCCAGATTTCACAGGCATAGACAATGAGGTCAGCACAATGGCTCTGCAGGCTTTCAGTTTGGTGAGCAGCCTAATACCTCTTCTCCCACACTTTCTTTCAAAACCTCCCACATGCTGAGCTGGCTCTGGCAATCTTTACTTCAGCCTCATGAAATACCACTGACTAGGGCTCCTACCCTGAAGAGTTCTAGGATGATGACAGGTAGTATCAAATACCAAGGAAGAAGGATGGGGTCCATCATCTGCGTCAGTACAGTTTACTTGGCACCAAACAGAAGTTCAGCACTATGGCAAAGGGAAGTGATAATCCTCCAACACTATGGTTCGCTCTAATTATTTTGGAACTTTCAACATTCTCAGTGTCTTTTAAGACTCAGAGCAGGAGTCAGGTTCCAGGAGCAGCCTTTGCTAATAAAAGTTATTGTTTTTTCCCTCCTGAAATGACCTTGCATTGCCTTCCCTATGTATACAATGTATCATAAGCTACTTGAAGGCAGAGAGAGATTGCATTCCGTCTTTTTATCCCCAGAGCCTAGCAAAATGCACTTAAGTGTTCGTTGATTCAAAATTGAATTCGTACTTAGTTCTTTGATCATGCCAGTACAATTAAGGAAAGTCAGATAAGAACAGCACAGGATGAGAGGGTAAGGGAGTGGTTTAAATCTGTATTTGGGGAAAAAGTAGCCATCTTTGAAGCCATCTTTAATTTTGATTTTCAGAATCACATGACACTAAAATCCATTAATTCTGAAAGAAAAAGCAGGTTTTGAGTCCATCAAAGGATGAAGTTTGGTCTGACCTAAGAAGTGGGCTGCAGTCAGTAAAACACAGATAAGCAAGAAGGTAGGTAGCAATGGGGGATCAGTGCAGCTGCTATGACTGTGGTATTACACTTGGAACGACGACATGGTTGAAAACTCTCTTCTACTGACTTACTTTTGTGACTGAGCAAGCTACTTAACCTGTCTTCATCTGTAAAATGAGGATGGTCTGCCTCACCTCTGAAGTGCCTTCCAGCTCTAATCAATGACCCTATCTATAATATACTCTATATGCCAATGACCCTGGCACCAGAGAATCACTGCTATTCTATAGAATATTCATATCTCTGCTTAGCACCATCAATATAAGTATGTATACATTTTGAGAATAAAAAATGAATCATACTTAATAAATGAGCTTTGTGACATTCATTATGACAGTAAGAAAGACATTTGGGCCTGTAACAAAATACAGTAAAAATATTTCATATTCCTGTAAAGGCTACTTATCAACTAAAAGTGCTTTAGAGGATACATAAATATAGCTTCACCACTGGGTAACACCCACATAAAAGACAAAAGGTGTCAAAAAAAAAAAGTACTTATTGAGGAAGGAAATGTGGGTTAAGGATCCAAACATACCAACTTCTTAACTCTTATAAAAACTGTCATAAGGTGATCTCATACACAAATATAGGTTGTGCTGTTAAATTAAAAATTTCATCCTATGTAGAAAATTATACAAATCTCAATTGATCTATTATGGCCTGCTAAAATGCTAAAAACTGCCCTCTGAATTTGTTTTGAAAAATGTATATATTTTTTCTTTCTCATAATACTTTTGTTTCTGAACATATCACTCCCCTCTTCCACAATCCAGTCACCTCTCCCTTTTAATAAGAATTGCAAGAGTAGAAAAAAGCAGCTCAATGAAACTATCCAACCAAGTCTGACAGCTTATGCAATGTTTCACAGCCATAGTCCCCCACTTCATCAAAGAAAGGAGACTGGGACATTTTCCCAACTCTTCTCTAGGGTCAGGGTTGGTTATTTTAAGTATGGAGCCTTCCCTGAATTTATTTCAATAGCAAATTCAGAAAATAAAAAAACAATGTCTCATTTACATTTCTTCAATAAATAGTTCATAAACAAGTATCTCTGTTTCATTCTGAAAAACATACTCTTAATATTCTGAGGGTAGAAATTTAACTATAGAGAGATAAAACAGATTTTAAGTCTCGCCCATGAATTACTCATATTAAAACTTGTTCTTACATTGTAGAACTGCCTCCACACATGTTATAATCATTAAACTTTTTCAAGTGATGCAAAGATAAGCATATTATATGGACTAGCCATATGTATAGTTTCAAGGAGCATGCCCAACAAAAACAAATCCCAAATTTTTAGCTCAACAATACAGCATCAGACTAAGTGACTAATAGACTAATTCTGACATATCCATGACACGACATTAAATCCTCCCAGAAAAAAAAAGAAAAATAGGAACATAAAAGTAACACTGCCTTCACCTGAATGTTTAAAGTATTAAAGTATTTCTATAAATGATACATTACCTTTTTAACTACATATAAAAATCCTTGAAGCTGCCTGGGTCACATATAAAGAATGTTCAGGAAGTATTATACCATATAATCATCAGACCTATACATAAAAAACACATGACAGTCACTGCAGTCATATTTTTAAAACCTCATATGAAAAACAAAGTCAAAAGTACACTGTATTAACATAATCTCTAATGTTAATGTGCTTGACACAAATACAATAAATATAAAGGTTGCTCTGGAAACTAGCATTTTTCTTCATGGAGGTAAGGAAAAATATTTTTACATTACACTACAGTTGAATTAATTGCTTCAAATTCCATTATTCTGACAAACACTGAAAAATGCTAACAGCATTTAAATCTCTGGCATACCATATTAGCATTTCTTTCCAATCTCAAATAACATCTCAAATAATACTCTTTTCCCAAATCAGGATTTTAGTGATTAAATGGAACTTTTCCCCACAAAGCAAAAATGTACAACATAGCAAAATGGTACAAAAGGAGAGTTTTATAGATAGTAACTTTGTTTAAAATACTATACTAGAAGATAGGAGATGTCTTTTTTAATGGGACACTGGGACTTCGCTTGGTCCCTACAGTTTATCTGGAACTATATTACTGTCTTAACCTATGTGAAGGCAGCTGGAAACAATAATTCAGTTTTATGCAAGCTTGAAACTCTCCTCTTTTTAAATCTAATCACAATCCCTCCTGCTTGATACAACATTGCACAAGCTAAAGTGTAGTTCTGCTCTATTCCTTGAGCCTTGCTGTTGCTCAATCACGACCCAGTACTGTCCATGGGGTTTTCTTGGCAAAGATACTGGAGAAGTTCACCACTTCCTTCTCCAATAGATTAAGGCAAATAGAGGTTAAGTGACTTGCCCCGGGTCCCACAGCTACTAAGTGTCTGAGCCTTAAGTCTTAGGCCTTCATTAAAAATGTCATTCTGTAACAAGACAATCCAATTAAACACACAGTTTAATAAGCTTACTAAATGTTAAGACAAGGGTTAGGTGCCAAAGACACAGAGAGATAAAGGAGATGCAGACCCTGCCTTCAAGAAGGGTACAGTCTAGTAGGTTACAACGACAATCATGAATCAACAAGCATTTACTACATGCTCTGCAAATAAGCTCTAGAGATAAAAAGAGAAAAGTGACTTGAACAACAAATAATCTTACAATTAAGAAAACAATAAATCCTACAAGATTTAAGGTTTAAGGAAATTTCCAAGTAGTGACATCAGAAAAAGTTTCACGGAGGAGATGGTAACACCTAGCCTTGAAGGGAAGGATATCAGTAGATATCCAGGGAGTGGGGGCAGGAAGAATCTGATTCAAGCATGAGAAATTATATACACAAAGACAGAAGAGGGCTGAATTCATGAAGTAGAATATAATGCAATGAGGCTGACATTCCTTAGGAAGTGTACAGCCAAATTATGGAGATCCTTGAGAGCCATTATGAGGAATTTTTAATGTATCCAGTCAGCAACAGTAAATTATTGAGGGTTTTTGTGTAGAGGGGTAACATAATCAAACCTATACATTAGAAAGATTCCTTCAGCAGTAGTGCAAATGATAAGTTGTAAGATGTGGGAGGAGAGGAGAAGGAAATCGTGAGCAAGCAAATGAAACAAAAGGCTTTTACCACAGTCAAGGTGGGAAGTGATGAAATGAGGTCCTGAACTAGGGTGGTGGCAGTAAAAGAAAAGAGGAAGAGAAAGACATAAGATGTTATAGAGGAAGAATCACAAGAACTTGGAAACTGACTGAATAAGAGAAGGTTAGGGAAGAATTATGAATGACTTCAAGGTTTTGAGTCTGGGTGACAGATTTTCCGAACATCCCTTCATTAATCAATTATTAATCAATAAGGATTTATTAAATGTCTACTATTTGCCAAGTAGCATGGTAGAGTGAATGGAGCACAAACTCCCAGAGTCAAATCAAACTAGATTCAAGTCCAGCCTACGATACTTACTGATTATGTGACATTTGTCAAATTACTTAGCCAGAGTTCTCCAGAAAACTCTGTATGACAAAAATGTGCAGATTAGCAACTGACCAGCATTATAATTTTCTCACCGGGAAACTCTATAGCAATTAAATCACAGCTGTAAAGTAAGGGGATGGAGGAAGGGAGTAAAGGAAAGAGAGAAGGGGAGGAAAGGTAACAGGTAATGAGCTAGGTATATGAGTACAAAAGTTAAGACAGTTCCTGCTCTCAATAATGGCAAGATGGATTTATTTAACTGAGCATGAATTTTATACCTAACAACCAAAATCACTAGCAAGTAGAAAGGAAGAAGGTAAAAGAATATGTTGGTGCTCCAGGTTATCCAAGGGAGTGAAGCACTTATAAATCTCAATTAATTAGTTCTCTACCAATACTTCTATTTTCAAATAGTTTTCTCCAAATGCCAACAAAATGTCTTTACCTTTAAATGTTAATGCCAAATGGTCAGACATTTATAAAATATACTCAGTCTTAAAATACTAGCTGGAGGCTAGAATGCTCCTGTAAGAATCAGAAGATGTAAACTGTCTTGATCCTGACACCCATGAGAGTAAATCCCTTAATTCTTCAGTTTCCTAATCTCTAAAACTGAGCTAAAAACATCTGTAATGAACTATCTTAAATGACTATAAGAACATTATGATAATGTTGTAAGATTACAGTGAATTGTTTAGGAAGGGGAGAAGGGAGTCTTTCTAAATACAAAGTAATGGAAAGTAAACTAGATCTAAAACTTAGGGTTACATGGAGAAAAGTTTCTGATTTTCAGTTTGCAAAATGTATCCATCAAAAGCCAAGGGGGAAGGATATGCATGTGTGTTGGTGTCCCCTGAAAAATTGCAAAGAATAACATTAAATAAACCAAAATTAGAGAACAAACTCAGGTTTAAATTGGGAAATGGAGCTGATATCTCACAAGAATGGCACAGGATGAGGCATTACAGTCAAAGCTAGTGAATGATATGCCCACACCAATGAGATCACAGAACCATCTATGTAAATAAACTCTAAAGTAATAGGCCTGAATGAAATTAGATTAGAATTACTGGAGAAAGAGGAATGGAAAGATATAAACTACTTATGCTCTATGTGACAGCAGGCAAATAACTTTGGGCCTGTTTCTTCCACTGTTGAACAAGAGGGTTGGACTAGATCGCTAGTCACTAAGGTGACTTGCAACTCTAAGTTTAATGCTATAAATTCTCTCATACTTGGTTAACAAATTGCAAAATGCCAATAACTTACTATACAACTTCTGGCAAATCACTTAACCTAAATCTTGGTTTTCTTATCTGACAGATGGTTATAACACTAACCGTGTTACTTATCACCCATGGAATAACAGTTGTGAAAATCTTTTAAAAATATAAATGTTTCTTCAAATAAGGTCTTATTTTTCAGGACTCTAAAGATGGCTAGATATCAACATATTTGATCAAGCTTTGTATTCTATATTGATGCCCATTTAGTTTGAGCATGAACATGCCTAACAACCAAGAGAACAATTAAAAGAGAGCAAGGTAAAAATGTTAGTGACAAATCATCCTAAGGTAGTGGCCTATATGAAAAAAAATCATGATTTTATATTTAAACACCCCTTCCTCCAAGGTGCTATGGTCAAAATAATCCATCACCTGGAGACCAACCTTCTGGTAATGAGTGATTTGAAGTAAGCTAGCCATCTAGTCACATAACCTGTTACTGGGCCTGTATTCAATTTAACAAATATTAAGAAACGTGTCTACTGTGTGCATAGCACTGCAAAAGATGGTGAGGATACAGATGTAAACAGTACACTCCATCCCCTCAAGAGACTTTATAATTTAATAAGGATAAGACATGTTCACAAATTGGTGTGATACAAAGCAGATTAGAGCCCCCCAAAAATTCATTTTACTTTAAAATCTTTTTGGGGGGGGGGGGGGGAAAGAAGAAAGAAAAGTTAAGCAAGGCTTCAAGGATAAGGCAGCACTTGAGCTGGTCCCTGAAGGAAATGAAGGATGTCAGTAGGCAGAAATGTATAGGGAATGCATTCCAGACCTTATTGCATGACAGTGGTAGGAGAGAGTAGGACGGCTAGGTGGCGCAGTGGATAAATTACTGCACCTGCAGTCAGAAAGACTCATCTTCCTGAGTTCAAATCTGGCCTCAGACACTTACTAGCTGTGTGACCCTAGGCAAGTCACTTCACTCTGTTGCCTCAGTCCCTCATCTGTAAAAATGAGTTGGAGAAAGAAATGGTAAACCAGTATCTTTGCCAAGAAAACCCTACATGGGGTCACCAAGAGTTGGACATGACTGAAACAAATGAACAATAACAGAAAGAGAAGCAGGAGCTGGTGCAGGGGACATAAAAGGAGGAGACAGTTAGCAGGTCAATTTAGCCAGATTCTTGAAAACTGATGTAGAATGGAATGAAACAAACCTATAAAGGCAAGATTATGGGAGATTTCAAATGCCAGGCTAAGAAGTCTATGTTTAATATAATAGCCAATGGAAAGACACTAAATATTTTTGAACTAGAGAGTGATGTGACTATTTCAGTAGCAAGGTAAAGACTACAGTGAAGAAGGGAGAGTCAATTAGCCAGGTTAAGAGTTAATAAGGACATAAACGGAGTTGTGGCAATGTTAATGGAGATGAAAGGACAGACATGCAACACAAACCAAGTAGAATCAACAGGCTAGGGAAGGGGGAACCGGCAGAAAAGCAAAACTGGTAGAGTCAACTCCAAGTTTTTAAGCCTAGACGACTGGAAAGGTGTTCTCAGTGAAAATAGAGAAGCTACAGCAGGGTTAAGTTTGGGGGGGGGAATGATGAGTTCAGTTTTGGACATGTTAATTGAGAGGTTTCAGCATGATATACATTATGTCCAGGAGGAAATCAGAAATGTAGGCTCAACAGAAGTATTTTAGAGCTGAAAAGAGGAATTCTGGAGGCATCACCACTGAAGCAATAAATAAAATCAGGTTTAGATGAGATTGCCAAGGAAGAGAGTATAGAGAAAAGGTCAAAGCTAGAACATTGGAAGGTATCTACATTTGGGAAGCAAAACCTGAAATAAGACAGACTAGCAAAGGAATAAGAAGCCAAGAAGGAGAATCTGAAGAGATCAGTGTCCAAAAAGCCAAGAGAATCACACTATCTCAGTGATAAAGGGGCTTTCGGGACCATCTAGTCCAACCTATACCTGATTAAAAATCGCCTCTGCAACATACCCAACAAATGGTCAACTAGAGTTTGCTTAAAGATCTCTAATGAGAGGAAACTCAGAGTACAAAGAATAACAAAGTGATTAGCTGTGTCAAATGCTACAAAAAGGTCAAGCAGGATAAGAACTAAGAAAAGACTTTGGATTTAGCAATTAAGAGCATGTTTGATCTTAGAGTTTTTACAATTGTAGACTTGAGAGAGAGTTTTTACAATTGTAGACTTGAGAAAATAGACGGTGAAAACACAGATTGACTATTCATTCTGTAAGTTTAGCATTATAGGGTGGGAGAAGGATATATTAGTAGTAGTAACAACTCAAACTTACGTAGTACTTTATAGTCTACAAACTGTTTTTAGATTACTGCTTGAAGCAATAGAAGAAATGAGTTAAGATTATCTTTTTTTAGGATAGGAAGCACCTGAATATATTTATATAGGCATAGAAGGATCCAGAAGAGAGGAAGGATTAAAGATAAGAAGGGTAATGACTGATGGAGCAAGACTTTGGAAGAGAAAGGGCTCCCTGGAGAGGATGGGAGAAGAGCCATAACGGGGAGAGATACCCTTATTAAATATGCTGACCTCAGAAACTTACTATGTGACCCTGGGAAAGTCACTTAACCCCTATGTGCCTCAGTTCCTCCTCTGTAAAATGGGGACACACTGGAGAAGGAAATGGCAAACCACTCCAGTATCTTTGTCAAGAAAGCTCCAAGGACAAGTCCCTGGGGTCACAACTAAACAACACTGGTAAAAAGGACTACCTCAGTTTGTGAGACTGGAGGAAAGGTGAAGAGTCAGAGATGTTTTGAGGTACTGAAGAGGAGAAATGACGAATCATCTCAATCTTCCCAGTAAGGCAGAATGTGTGGGGGGAGGGGAGACTGTAGTTGGATCTTGAACAAAGTTTAAAACAGCTGCTACGAGGAGTGTGACCGAAAGTCGGCAACAGAGGAATACAGAGATCACTGTGCAGCACTTAGGGCACAGCTGAAATTAAACGCTATGAATTTGTAGCAGACCCAGTCAGCACAGCTCTCAGTTCCTCCGGCAGTACTTACCGGCTAAAGTAGAACAGAGATGAGGATGGAGGAGAAAGTGACCTCTTGGTTGGACATTAGTAAATTAAGAACAGCAGACAGAAGAGGAAAGGATTCAAAATGAAGGGCAGGACATCTAGTGAAAAGGCAAACTCCAGGGTAAAAGCTATGAAGGGATGAAGTGAAATCAGAAATCAGAACAAGGGTGATAGATTAGGAAAACAAAAAACTGCAAGGACAGGTTCACAAAAAGCAAGGAGGTAAAAGGAAATAGAATAGATGAATCAGAGAGGGCATTTTCAAGATTCAGAATCTAGAAGGCAGAGCAGTTAAGTGGTGGTGAGGTCTGGCTGAGGTACAGTGTGGAAATGGAGGTAACCAAAACTGAAGAGAGGGATGAACTGAGAAACTACAGTGTTTTAAAGATCATCAGCTATGCTGGGGCAGGGGGAGAAGAAGAAGAAAGTTGTCTTGAAGATGACTCAGATACCAAAAGCCAGAAGGACAGGCAAGATAGGGAGATGTGATGGATGATGAAGAAATAGTAGGGGATATGGTGGGGAACAGAATCAAAGAAACTCTGCAGTAACATGTCTGTTACTACATACATGCTAAAATGCATGTATGAAATATTACACTTCTTAGGCCTTAGTTAATATTTATCAGTAAAGACAGCCAAATGACTACAAAATTGTTGCATTAAAAGTATTTACACTCTTGGAACTGAAAAGGACTTTGGAGATCATATTGTCCAATCCCCTAATTTAATAAAGCATGATTCATGTAACAATGTGGCCAAAAGAGACCTCAGTGAACATATGCTCCAAACCCCTTATTTTACAATTGAGGAACCTAATGCTCAGAAAAGGGAAATGACGTGCCCAAGGTTACAGAGCTGGCTAAGCAGACAGAGCCTCTCTACCTGAACATTTGAGCAAGAATTTCATTTAGTCAATCAAAAAGCACTTATTACTCACTATGCACCAGGCATTGTGCTAAATGATGGGTATTCAAAGAAAGACCCAGCTTTCAAGAAGCATACATTCTATTGAAGGAAATAATAGGACACTCAAGATATACACAGATATATCTTGGATAGTGCATAATCTCAGAAGAGAAGGCATTAGTTCTCTCTTTCCTACCCAAGTATTGGGTCTACCTACTGTAAGTTTCATAGAGGGCCTAGTACATAGTGGGCCCACAAGAAAATATTTAATACATTCATAGAAGGTTAAAAGGCTGGGGGAAGCGGGAGAAGGCAGGGATCTTCAATATAATATTGACATCACCAAGGATGACAACATAAATAGAAGTGAAGAAGACAACTGTAATCAAAATTATCCATTTTGCATTTCATAATGTTGTCTATCTCCTATTTGGTCATGAATTCTTCTGTTCTCCATAAATTTGATAGGTAAACTATTCCTTGCTCTCCCAGTTTGCTTCATAGTATTAGCCTTTATATCTAAATCATGAACCCATTCTGACTTTATTTTGGTATATGGTGTGAGATTTTGGCCTATGCCTAGTTTCTGCCATACTCTGTTCCAGTTTTCCCAGCAACTTTTGTCAAATAGTGAGTTCTGATTACATTAAATTGAAAAGTTTTTGTACAAACAAAGCCAATGCAACCAAGATTAGAAGGAAAGTAGAAAATTAGGAAAGAATTTTTACAACCAATGTCTCTGACAACAGCCTCATTTCTAAAATATATAGAGAATTAAGTCAAATTTATAAGAATACAAGTCATTCCCCAATTGATAAATGGTCAAAGGATATGAACAGGCAGTTCTCAGATGAGGAAATTAAAGCCATCTATAGTCATATGAAAAAAATGTTCCATATCACTATTGATTAGAGAAATGCAAGTCAAAACAACTCTGAGGTACCACATCACTCCTATCAGATTGGCCAACATGACAAAACAGAAAAATGATAAACGTTGGAGAAGATGTAGGAAAATTGGAACACTAATGCATTGTTGGTGGAGTTGTGAAATGATCCGAGCAATTTGGAACTATGCCCAAAGGGCTATAAAAATGTGCATACCTTTTGATCCAGCAATAGCACTTCTAGGGCTATTGATCATAAAAGAGATCATAAAGATCATAAAAATGGGAAAAGGACCCACAGGCACAAAAATATTTATACTAGCTCTGTCTGTGGTGGCAAAGAATTGGATATTGAGGGGATGCCCATCAATTGGGGAATGGCTGAACAAGTTGTGGTTTATGAATGTAATGGAATACTATTATGCTATAAGAAATGATGAGCAGGCAGACTTCAGAAAAACCTGGAAAGACTTGTATGGACTGACGCTGAATGAAGTGAGCAGAACCAGGAGAACGTTGTACATAATAACAGCCATACTGTGCAATGGCTAACATTGACAGACTTAGCCCTTCTCAGCAATGCAAGGATCTAAAACATCTTCAAAGGTCTCATGATGGAAAATGCTATCCACATCCAAAGAAAGAACTATGGAGTTTGAATGCAGATTGAAGCATAATTTACTATTTTTTTCTTCTGTTTTGTTTCCCTCTTTCTGATGGTTCCTGCTACTGGTTCTAATTCTTCCTTACAACATCATTAATGTGAAAATGTTTAATAGGAATGTATATGTATAGACTATATCAGATTGTGAGCCATCTTGGGGAGGGAGGGGGGCAGGAAGAGGAAGAAAAATTTAAAACTCAAAAGCCTATGGAAGTGATTGTTGATACATCAAAATAAATCAATAAAAAAAAATTTAACTTAATTTAAAAAAAAAAGAAGACAACTGTAAACCAGGTACTACAATCATGGAAGAAGGCAAGAGAATGTCCTGATGTAATGGTAAGTAGTTGGTAATGATAAGGCAAACAGCAGATGATGCAAACTATTAGGAGAGGTTGTCAAGTGATGGTGGCAGAAGAAAGGTATCTGGAAGTTGCTGTGGAAGCCAGAAGTATACCAATTCCTCCCACTGGCCCTGGGAGTGCATGGGAGAAGGAAGAGTCTGAAGTAGAGAACATAGCAAGAGTTGTGGCTTCTTCAAAAGTTAGCTAATATTCAGTTAGCTAGTGCTAGGTGGTGAAAAGAGCCTAAGGGGAAGAGATCAAGGATTTAAGAGAATTTGTTCATCAAGGAGCAAAGAATCTCAAGGTCATACAAGGTATTTGAAGCCTTTCTAGCTCAGAAAGCCCTTTCAGAGTTTGTGCCAGCACACCCATATGAACCCAGGGTCAACTCTATGCCAAGAAGAAGCACCCAAATATAACTGATGAACATTAACAATTATTCTCCATGTAAGAACTGAGCCAAATTAACTAGTTCCCATCAAAACTAAAGGCACTAGGAATTTACCATTATATAAGATACCAAAGAGAAACAAAATACTTGTTAGAAAAGTCTTCAAATTACCAATTCTTTATACAATATGCCAATTTCTACATGTCACTTTAACATACGTTTGTCTTGCTCAGGATTCAAGAACCCCAATAAAGGTCTAAAATCATCAGAACAAGACAAAGAAATATTACTATAAAAGAAAAAAAATTTTAAAGGAAATTATAATATTTATGGTAGAAGTTACAAAACAATACTTCATTCTCTCCAAAAAGTTTTTCTCTTGAGCATTCAGTTGAAGTGGGAGTTATGTTAACTGCTCACTACAATTTTAGTCTCCACCCAGATTTACTAATTTGGTAGTTATATGAGTGTTTGATTCTTTCCAATCATTTCTGAATTGCACAAAATGGCATAAAAGATGATCTCTTTAAAAATAAAAGCTACAGCTAACAAACATAGCTGGATTCTAATCTTTAGGATTTTAATGTATATCAGATAAAACCAAGTATTTATTGGGAAGCTACTGTCTGCCAACCCTCTGTTAGATGAATTATCCTCTAATGAAACAGAATATCTTTGGGTGCTAAAATATTTTTAAAATAAAATACAATAGGGTTAGGGATGGGAATTTGGATTTGTAATTCCACTGGTATAGGGAAATCCCAAGTGAGCAAACTCTCTACCAATGCAAATCAACATCTTCTCTGCAACTTAGTCTTAGAAAGTTGCCTAGAGCACAAGTGTCAAATACATGGTTGCCCTCCATGGTGAGGCAGCACTCCTTAGTGCTGCCCAAACCACATTACAATATAATTGATAAATATTTAACAAAATAAACAAAAATACAATAGGACATAGATAATGTTAATATGCAGCTTTCTAAGTCTGCAGAGATCCTCATGTACAGTTTAGTGGCTCCAGTTTCCACTGGATTTTGATCAGTGGCCTAGAGCATTGAGAGGTTAAATGATCCGTCTAGAGTCATACTGCCAGCAAGGATCAAAAGCACTATTTGAGTCCAGTCTTCCTATCCTTGAGGCTGGCTCTCTGTGCCATGGTACTAAAATAACTAACCTAAAAACTCTGATCCGTTCTATTCTCCCAGGCCCCTTTTACACTATGGCTTCACTAGCCTCCATACTCAGCCCTGATCCCACAGTTTGCTACTTTAATGTTTCACTATTATACTAAAATCCCTTACCCCACTATCTGCCACCATTCCTGATGTTCATCATTAAGTAACCCAAAGTATCCTATTTCTCTACTTCTGTCTCAGATCACTGGAGAGAAAAAAAAATCACAAATTAGGCTGATTGTACCTGCTATTTATTCATGATATTATATACTGTTATTTGATACCTAAATGTTAAATTAAAAATACAGCTAAACCGTTGGGCTTCAAAAAGGAATCCTCACCCCTACCCAACTTATTTTTTTAATAAATATAAAAATCCAGAATACTGCAATAATTGATTTACCAGTTTCCAAATTCGAAAAAGCTATGCTAGAAGACAGTAAATATGGGAATACCTGTATCAAGGTTTTAAAGTATGAAAGCCCTTTGAAAATAGGTAATGTCTGTTTTGCATCCAAGTTTGCTCCTAGGTGCTAACGCATCTCCAGACATAAGAAATGTAAGTTCAAAATACTATTATTCTACCTAAGATATTTATTATTTGGGTACCCTTTAAACAAAACAGTCCTATTCATCCACACAGATGATCACCATAAGGAAGTACTTCAAATATGATGCAATGCATTGCACTTAGTAGTGAAGTTTTTAAATTCATGAAGATGAAAGCATGAATATGTATGTTTCACATGCTAATGTCCAAAGCGTGAAAGAAGCAGTGAAACTGTAGAAAAGAATTCATTCAATCTAATTGTGAGTATTGCCAACCAATCAAAAAACATTTATTAAGTGATTCCTGCCCTCAAGGAGCTTATAATCTAATGGGGGGGAGTGCAACATGAAAACAACTATGCACAAAGAAGCCATATATAGAATAAAAAGGGAATAATTAGCATAGGGGAGACATCAGAATTGAGAGGGTTGGAAGATTTCAGTAAAAGAGATTTGAGTAGAGACTTAAAGGAAGCCAGGGAGATCTGCAGTTGGAACAGAGGAAGGAGAGCATTGCAGCCCTAGGGGACAGCCAGAGAAAATGTCTGTAGCCAAAAGACAAAATGTCTTGTTCATGGAACACCCAGGAGGCCAGAGTCACTGGATCGAAAGAGCGAAGGGTCTTCATTTTTTCTATAAAATATGAGGCAAGGATCTCAGTTGAGAGGGAGGAGGGATGAAAAAGCCTGGAGGGGCTGCTGTGAAAAGTGGGCTAGGAAGGTGATAAGGGAGGTATGGTAGGTTTGCTGGCAGCAATGACTGCCAGCTTGAGGTTGTGTGACACAAATTTTCAGTGGACCCAGACGGGCTACAGGTTTTTCTTCACCTTCATTCCACACATGTTATAGCAAAAGTGATGAATGATGGGAGTGACCCGAGGCTGAGATTTAGCTGGGAATAAGAGTAAATACAACAAGGAAGGCAGGGATTCAAGAGAGGAGGCCAGATGAGAGATCCAGAAATCCTCAGCAGACTCCAACTATATTGTTCCATTTGTGATGCCAAAATTGAAGACGGCTACTGCTAAGCTGAGGAGCACCCAGGCAAGAGCAAATAGAACGGTGATGGCCCTGTGTCTATTACATAGGGAAGATCTTTTCAGCTATGGGTTAGACAAATGGGTACCTTCAACACCAAAATTCTGAGATGCTACATTTAATTACCACAATTACTATCATTTAGTAAAACGCTGACATTGAATAAAACTAGTACTCCAGATATAGCAAAATAGTCAAGTTTACTAGGGATTCTTTTATGAACGCCTCAACCAAAAGATGCTTTCCCCAAACTCTTTCTGTGCTAAAGCCTTGGCAAAAATGCTTCTTTAAATCTTTTCTACTCAACTCCCTTTTATACTCGCCTCTGCTACTGTGACCTCTCCCCTCTCTAGGCCACGGGAGTTAATTTTTCAAAATAACTTTAAGCCCAAAACTAAAGGGCATAATGGAAATGCTAACAGCTTTTCCTTGGAAAGCCAGCTCTAAACAAGAATTCGGCCTGCTCTAGTTTTTATTCTCTTGGGCTTTCCTGCTGTTTGAAGAAGGATGAAGTGCTCCCTTCAGTCCAGTGCCTGCATCTTCTTTTCCCACTCCCCTACCTGGGCTCAAAATCAAGCAAGGCAACAAAGGAAAAAAAAAAAATAAAGGAGCAAAAGTTCTCTTCAGAGCAACAGCCTCAGGCCCAGCTGCACATCTGCCTGAGACTGACACTGAGAGCAATTAAGGACAGAAGAATATCAGGCTGTTCCTCAATTTCCTGAACACACAAAGAGGAAGAATGTATACAGGACACAAATCTAATACAACAAATAAAGAAACATGCAAATGTGTATGGCCCCAAAACATACACGTGCATACCCTTATCCAAAAAGTCAAGCACTACATGACACAAAGATATTAAAAGCAAGAACCTGTTATATGCCAACATAATAAACAGAGGGTCCATGAGGTCAAAGAACTGCTCATAAAACATGACTAGAGCAGACTACAGTCTCTCCCACCTATGAAGGTGGCACAAGGAGCAAGCCACTGCAAGCACCTACTAGGTTCCAGACACTGTGTCCCCTCTGATTGGGGGCCTGGAAGGCAGAGCAATCAACTCCCCCCAAAGCTTCCCTTGAGGAAGGACTTGGAATTTTCCAGCCAACTCTTAATTTCCTTTCAGCTGCCCTGCTTGGTTTGATTCTATGAACCAGGCCTGGGTACTCTCTAGAGCCCTTGCCCTGCTTTTCAGCTCCTTCTGTGCACGGTCTTCCTCCATTATATTGTAAGCTCCTTTTTCTTACTGGTATCCCCAGGGCACCTCGCACAAGGTATACAGTATGTATACAACCTGGTATACAGTAGGTGTTTGATAAATGTCTGAACAGTGACTCTGCACTGGGGATACAACTACAATAAATATAATGAAACAAATTCTACTCTACAGGAGCATTATGTATATAACAAAAAATGTACTGGACTAAGAATTAGAACTCCTAGGCTCTATTCCCAGTTTAACCACTAAATGTATAGCCCTGGGCAAGTCACTCTGGTTCTCACTTTGTTTTGTAAAATGATGGTAATATTTAACCGTCTAATATATTAGGTTATGAGAAAACGAAGTTTATACAAATAAATGCAAGGTGTTACTGTCTTTCAGGGCTTTTTCCTGGCAAAAGTGTAACTGTATTTGGAAAAGTGTAGGTGTTAGCATGGGCTAATGTATATGTCCATGTGTGTTAACAAATAGATGTGGAATTAGCAAGCTATTTCTCCACCTCCCCCAGAGTGCTGAAACAAACATAACTTGTCATGCTACTTTCAGGTGACGAGTATTGGAAATGATTACAGTACTATTTTCTTTTATTCTGTAGGAGTGCTCAGGAAGGAGTAACTGGGCCTCTTCAGATAAGATATAACCATACCGACAATGCAGTACTTCCCCCATGTTCCCTCTTAGCACTAGTCCCAACTAAAATCCCACCTTCTACAGGAATCCTTCCCCAAACCCTCTTAATTCTAGTACCTTTCCTCTGTTGATTATTTCATACTGATCCTGTCTATAGCTCGTTCAGTATGTTTGTAGGTTGTCTCCCCCATTGTGAACACTTTTCGTGCTGGGGAATGGGGGTGGGGGGAAGCGTGGTACTTCCCCTTTCAATCCTTTCCTCTTTGGCAGTTGCCCCTACAGTATTTCGTGAGCTTAAACCCATCAAGCACACTGACAAGAAAAGCTACTTCAGAGAATAACAATTTAGACACTGTCAATTTTTAAAAAATCTTTCTCTGACACAAAGTTTGACACGATCTATGCCAACACGTTGGGGTGACAAAAGAGTCAAGTATTCAAATATAATGCTGTTACCAGAAGTCAACTCGGACGACACTATTCTGGATTCCACCGTGCATCTCTGTATTGGGCAAATTTTTTTTGCTCGTTGAAATATCACTTCTATTTCAGTAGACATGTGGAGGCTTTTTCCACAGGCAAGATTATGTTGGTGTCAAAGTCATTTTGCTGACATCACAACAACCAAGAACATCTGTTGATACCAATTATGTCTTCCTTCTTTTTCTATTAGGTTCAATGCCAACCTCGAGTTACCCAGACTCACACAGGTGTGGCATGTGATTGAGAATATCGATCTTGGAGTTAGGCGACGCTCATGTTCTAGGTCCTGCTTTTGCTAACTAACCGTGAGCCCCGGTTTTCTCAATTTGAAAAAGAAAGAAGCTAAACTCGATCTTTTGGATTCAGGTTAGGTCCTGGGTAAATGTTGTGGGGGAGGGGGAAAGGAAGGACAGACTGGTACTTGCACAGAGACCGTATTTTGTCTATCCCTGCCCTCCTAAGTTCACTGCTTTGAATTTGACCCTTCCTGCCTGCCTTAAAGTTTTCAGTCCTCTACAGACGTCCTTCCTGTGCCTCTGTAAGCGAAAAGAGGGTTGAAAAAGTCGTGACTACTGCCCCATTTGACATAAATGGACACTGAGGCACCAGCTCCCGCAGCTCCCTCTAGCTGCACACCTACGAGGAGAACGTGCGTCCTCGGGTCCCCTGGGGCCTGTGACCTAGGGGGCCAAGGGCAGTGACCCGGCTTTCAACTGGAGGGCAGGAGGAACTTGCAGTCACCAGCACCCGGACGCCGCACAGCCGGGAGTCGTCGGGGGGCATCACCCCGGTGACCCCGCGCGTCACCCCGCTCCCACCTCCGGCTGCGGCCCCAGGAGCCGCTCCCCCGCCCCGCCTCCCCGGCGCCCCCAGGACAATCAGGACAACCACCGAGACAACCACCCTCGGCACGCGCCCCTGCAGACATAGCTGCCGGGGCACAGGGAAACTTACAGCCTTCCTACTGCGTGCGCAGCCCAGCGGGGTGACGTCACGCAGGCCTCGCGTTCAAGGACGTCAGACCGCGGGGGGGCGGGGCAAGCGGTGTGACACCTCCCCCTTATGCGCCTCCCCCGCCCCCCACCAAGTGTCTTTCTCTCACACACACACTCTCTCTTTCTTACACGTCTCTTCTCCCCGCCCCTCCCCCCACCCCCAGCCCCAGTGCCCCGCCCAGAAAAGGCCAAGACAGACCCGCCCCACCGCTCAGAGAACTTTTTTGCGCAGGCGCAATGTGTTCGTGGCGCCCTGCTTCCCCCCCCCAACTGGCGTTTTCCGTTTTCGCGCTGGGCGGAGAAAGAGGCCGAATCAGAGGAGACGATCTAATTGCCTCCTGGGTATGGAAAGTGAAGCTGGGGGAGCCCTAGGACTGACCTGTGGGGTGAAGCGTGTGTGTAGGGGGCGGTACGAGTAGGGATCGCGGGGGACAGGCGGGATGGCGAGCAGCTCAGGGCCCGCGGAATTGGGGTGGGAGGGTCTCCCACGCCGATTTTTTTAGGGACTTTTGCTCTTTCGCTCACGTGCTCGTAAAAGTTCTCCACGTGCTGTGACGTAAGCGTCTCCTCCCGGCCCCCTCTCAGCCACGCCCATCCGGTCTGAGCGTGCTTCGAAGTCGCGCCTGGCCCCGCCCACCCGCCCTCAGCGTCCAGCCTCGCCCCGCGAGGGCTCCGCCTAGCCCGCTCCCGCCCCGGCCTGGCCTCCTGGTCACGCGGCCTCCTCCCGCTCCCGAGCTGACTCTGCCCCACCCGCCTCCTTCACTTCCTCCTCTTTCCTCCACTGCAGGGGTTCTTAGCCTTGACCACGAACTAGCTTTTTTTTAAAATATATTTTAATAACTACATTTCAACATAATCGGCCTCATTTCCATTCCAATGTAATTTTATTTTATGCATTTAAAAGCACTACTCTGAGAAGAGGTCCACAGGCTTCAGCAGATTAACCAGAAGTGACTCAGGAAAGGTGGAGACCCCCTGCTCTAGGGGAACCTCAGACTGGCTCCCCATCCTCCCCCTGCCTCACTCCACCATCCCCCCACCCCCACCCCCACCCCACCCCATCCAGCTTTCCAGCCTTAAATTTTAGCAAACGGCCTCCTGGGGGGAGATCACAACTTAAAAGGACAAGGGTCCCTCCTCTTTCCAACCTTTTGAAAACATTATTCATAAGGAAATGATTTTTTTTTTTTTAATTTTTATTTTTGCTCAGCTCTGTTGAGGCACAGGGGAGCAATCTGGTCTTGGGTGAGGCATGGAGAATCTCACTAGATGGTCAGCAGAAAGGGGAAATTAAGGAAATGAGACAATAAACTACCTGAATAGGATTATTAGAAAGAAAAAATAAAAGCCTTGGCTTGTAGCCTCTTGTGCTCAGTAAATGACACAAACAGGTATGGGATTCTGTCATTCCCTCGCAGTCTTAAATGAATAAGTAAAAATTGCTTTCTCTTGTCATGGGTCTGGAGAAGACTGACATTTTTAGAAAGTAAAATGACAATCAATGAAGAGTATCAGGTTTTAGGACTCTCTGTGAAATGGTTAAAAGATGAATAAAACAGGAAAGAAAAAAGAAATTTGCCTGATAACTTTGTTGTATATTTAAAAGGAATAGCAGGTTGTACATAGTAGATTTCCAGTTTCATGTTCAACCATCTTTTTTATTATACTATGTTATAGAAATGCTTGTTTTATTCCATAAATTAAAATAAACTTTAAAAAATAAATGGGTAAAGATTACTCAGGAGAGATCATTGATTAGTAGTTTCAAGGCTCCTTACTATATAGTTTTTCTGACTTCATTGGTATTTACAGACAACTTCCTAATTTATTATGGCAACCCTATTTGACCAATTTTGCCTTTACATAGCCAGGATCCAACTCAATTTAAAATTAAGAACAAAACTAACACTACTCCAAATTAGGATTTTTTCCTTGCAGAAGAGATTGGTGGTAAATGATTGGGTTTTGGTATATGAGAAATAGGATTTTTTAAATTTAAAAACATTCAAAGAAACTTTATTAGCATCATTTTGGGGTTGAAACTGTGATTGCATTCTCAAATTATCCTAAGAACACAATGATGGCTTAAAATATTTGAGCCATAAGGCTATGTTTTTCAAACAATGGCGTCCATATCTTCTCCTAGAAGTGAGCACCACATAACTGATAAATTTCTCTTCAACAGTTTTGCTAAATTATTGCAGCAAAAGGAATAGGCAGGCAGTCATCTAGTCAAATCCATAATCCTCTTTGTATGGGGTTCACCTTATTATGGAAGACAGGCTCTTCAACTAAATAGTGTTAAGGAAGCTTCTTTTGGGTTTAGTAGCAGCAGGGGGAGGGAGAAGGGGAGAGGGAGGAAGTAGCCCTGCCATACTTTGCTCCTTAGGCAGTTCGGGTTTCATTTTTTTTAATTTTTTTTTGGTTGGATTTGTTTTTTTGTTTTTGTTTTGTTTTGTTTTGTTTTTGTTGTTGGGAGGATAGATGCTGGAGAAGGGGTGATATGGATACTCCATATAATTTGTAGTCCTGAGTCCAGAGGAATAGGAATTCTCAACCACAAGAAGTTGTTCTACTTCTTCCAGTTCTATGGTACCATCAGGGGCCATCATTGCTATATAGTGGGCTCCTATGGCAGGTTTCTCTTCCAGAAAGGAGGATCCCAGAAGGGAAGACAGAAATGTTTCACAGAATGTGTGGTCATGAGTTTCCAGGACAAGTAGGGATTCTCAACCAGAACAGATTTTCTAGCTTCTTTCAACACCGCTAGTGCCATCAGGTGCAGTCTTCTGACAGTCCCAACAGAGGAAGAGAGAGAGATTTTCGTAGAAGGCGCTTGCCCTGACTACTGAAAATACTCTCCACTGGTTTGCCTAGGTCAAAGCTGGCTCCTAGAAGAGACAGGCTTTCCTTCCAGATAAACCACAAAATCTGCTACCTCCTGCAGTGATAGGGTCATGGTGTTGACATAAATATGGTTCAGTTCTCCAGTGCTCTTGAGGCATGTAGGAGAGACATGCCCTCTCATAAAGGAAGGGTTGAGAAGGAGACTTTCAGGATAGAAGGTTGAGTACATTTCAAGTTTGCAGCTTCTATTGATAGCTCAATGGTCCTGGGCCACAATACTGTATCAGCTACAGCTGCTGGCGGAAGAAAATCCCAGCCATCACAAAGATTCCCTCTCATGGCTTGCTGGCTTTTCAGCCAGAACTTGTCAAATGAATTGGCCACAGGGGGTTGCTGCTTAGCCTGCTGGGCTTTGGTACCCACTGACCATGGATGGAGGCAGGAAGGACCTGAGAGCTGGTCCAGGAACTGCCTGGTCAGGATGTCGATGCCTTGAAGGCCTAAGCATGAAGGACAGACCTTGGGCCCTCTCAGGATCTTGAGCTCATCTACCTCCACTGGTATCTTGACGCTTCTCAGGGATGTGATTGTTAAGACCAATAGGAAAGAATTTGTGGTATGTTTATATGATAGCAATTTGGGGTATGCCTAGACCACTTAAAGTGGTATCACCCAGGTAATAGACACTTGGGGATCTCCTTCTGGGAGACAGGAAAGCTGGCCACATGCCTTCATTATGGCAGATAATACCATGCAGTAAGGAGGGAGCCTGCTGCCAGCTAAAAATCCCACCTTCTACAGGAAACCTTTTCTAATCCCTCTTAAGTCTACTGCCTTCCCACTACGATTTATTTCTTGTATATAGTTTATGGTGTATTTTTCATGTTTATACATCTTGTTTATACATATTTGTTTTCTCCTGTATTATATTGTGAGCTCCTTGAGTGCAGCAAAGGCATTTTGCCCCTCTTTGTATTCCTATAGCTTGCACACTGCCTGGTACATAGTAGGTATTTAATAAATGCTTATTAACTGATTGCTTCCTCCTCCTTCCACCTCCTGGTCATCTGGCCCCGAGAAAAGGGTCTGGAGTTTGGGCATTTTCTTTAGTCCTTTTCAGGACTAGATGCAGGAAATAAAGTGTTTGGCTCTTGGAGCTAAAGACAGAGACATCCAGGAATCCAGGAATCCAGGCTAGGTGTTTGACCAGCCCAATAACAAAGTTCTAAGACTAAGGGTACAGGAATGGGGTGGGGGTATTATTGGACTTTGTACTTGAATTTGGTGGGTCTAATGTGATGTAGGAACTTAGCTTAACTGTGAACCAAATCCTTCTCCCCTCCCCAGACACTGAAGGTGGTGTGTTTTGAGGGTGGGGGAGAGCATGAGATTATGACTCCAGTGGTGAGGGGCAATGTTTGCATATTTGTTCTTGCTAGATTTTTAAAATGAATATCCCTTTGTGAAAAGCTTCAACTGATGTTAAGCAGCTATATGGGACCAGGGTATGAGACCCTAAAAATGAAGGAAACACAGTCAGTGGGACTTTGAGTCAGTGGCAAAAATAAGAGATTTCCCAACATGCCTTCCCCAGCGTACCAGAGAAGAGAGAGGAGTGTATAAAATGAATCAGTCTGATCTTCAGAGAGTAAGACCAGAACAAGTCACATTACACTTACATATACCATTTAATGATATAGAATTCCCCCAAATGCTGAATTCTCAAACTACTGGATGCCTTAGTTTTTTACATAAGCCCAAAGCCCACTATTGATTCTTTTAATCATTCATTAAGTATTACCTGTGTGGTATCAGTGATCTCTCAGGCTAGTCAAGGAACATCTTCCCATATTGTGGAGTTGTAGGAAAACTCCTTTAATATCTCCTTTATACTATCCTCTTAAGAGAGAGCTTTTTGCATAGTTAGTATTGATATTTCTTTCTATAGTCAATATGAGCAAAACATTTTTGTACTGAGCAGCAACTATATTTTTAATATATTCCTATTAAAATTTGGTCTCACTGTAAGGAATAACTGTCCAAAAAATGGAATGGACTTCCAGAAAATACAGGTAGTCCCTCTTTCAATGAAAGTTCTCAAATGGAGGTTGAATGATGATGATATGTTTGGGAATGTTGTAAAGAAGATTAATATTTCAGATAGGTGTTGGACTATGACTTTTGAGGTCCTTTCAACTCCAAAATTCTATGATTCGAGTAGTATTTAGGAGAAAAAAATCAAGAAAAACTGAAATATGGTATCAAGAAAAGTGAATGAAATTAGATTACAACAATCCTTATCATTAAATATATGATAATATATTAAATATATACATAGTATGTTATTTATAAATGCTTGTCGCTTGATGAATAATAAATTTGCAAATGCTGTATATCTTTAAATTTCCACTGGGATTATGAATCAGAAATCATTTGTTTATGCTATTGACATGATTTCACAACTCGATAGCTTCTTATCAGCTGACAGAATGTTCTACTTTAAAACAGATATTAGCATATAAAGATTTTTTTTATCTACTTAAAATTGATGTTAGGAGAAAGCACTGTCATACCATACTTTCCAATAGTATCTAAAAAGTCTTGTGAGATTTCAATTAGTTCATCTTATTACTTCATTTTCTTATGTAAAATTCCTATATAAATGTTTTTAAATTCTTAAAATACCTTTGGTATTTTAGATTATATAGTCTGGTTGTATAAATTAATTATAAAATGTAATAACACATATATAGTGTTTTCCCTAAATGGTTGATGTTTGAAAAGCAATTATTATCTTCTGTAGTTAGGATATAACACATTACAAATAGTTTTAAGAAGTAGAGAATAATTAGCTAAGTCACTTAGGGACCAGTATGTTCCATGCCTCGTGGACATACAACATCACTGGTAGAATTTTTAGTATTAAAAATATGGGTCTTTTTTCCTGAAGTTTAAATACATTAATTATGTACATTTATTAATATAATTTCCTAAAGGCAACCCAGCCTACTTTCCTCTTCTTGTTTATTCTGGGCCCAAATCATTGTTGTTGTTTTTTTAAAAAAAAAAAGTTGGGGGCAGCTAGATGGCGCAGTGGATAGAACACCAGCCCTGAAGTCAGGAGTACCTGAGTTCAAATCTGGCCTCTGACCAAACACTTGACACTTACTAGCTGTGTGACCTTGGGCAAGTCACTTAACTCCAATTGCCTAAAAATAAAATAAAACAAATGTTTATTGATATCTTTTGTTTGTAGCATCATCAGAACATCTCCCAGTATGCCTACCTCTCTCCTTTCCCAGGGAGCTATCCCATATAGCAAATAGTATTTCTTTTTTTTTTTTTAAAGAAAAAGGAAGAGGAAAAAAATCAACAAAACTGATCAATACATTGGAAAAGTTTGAAAATATATGCAATATACCATACCGCTGAACCTCCCACCTCTACAAAAGAGTAGGGTGGGTATATCTCTATATATCCTCCTGCTTATTCTTTGTAATTTTGCAACATTGACTTTTGATTTTTTCATGGTTTTTCTTTCCATTTACATTGTTATAGTCATTGTATAGTTTTATTGGCTCTGATTACTTAAATCTGCATGAGATCATGTAAGTTTTCTCTGTGATTCTCTGTATTCATCATATTTGTCATGTCTTAGAGCACAATAATACTCTACTACAGTATGTATCACAATTTGTTTAGCCATTCCCCAAATCAATGAGCATTTTATTTTGTTTCCTCATCTTTGTTAGCAAAAAACTGTAATGTCATTATAAGTATTTTGGCATGTATTGGGGCTTTCTTCTTGTGGATAACCTCCCTCGGGTAGAAGCCGAGTAATGAGCTCTGAGCTCTCTGGGTCAAAAGGTAGGGACATTTTAGTCACTTTATTTTCATAATGCCAAACTGCTTTCCAAAATGGTTGTGTCAATTCATAGCTCCGCCACCAATGAGCTATTGTGCCTATCTTTCCATAGCCCCTACATTATTGATTCTTCCCATTTTTGCCAATTTGTTGGTTGTGAGGTAAAACCTCTGGTTATTTTGCATATTATTAGTGATATGGAATATTCTTTTATATGGTTGTTAATAGTTTGCAGTTCTTCTTTTGAAAATTATTTGTTCACATCCTTTGACCTTTTATCTTTTGGAGAATGGCTTTTGATGGATATGTGTGTATGTATGTATGTGCATATATACATACACATATATATGTGTACACTTAGATATACAAGTATATTTATTGTTTACATATCTTAGATATAGAATCCTTATCAAAGAAATTTTATACAAAGATTTTTTTCCATTTGACCTCTTCCCTTTTTATCCTAGAAGCATTAGAAGAATGCAGAAGCTTTTCTTTCATATAATCAGTTATCTATTTTATTTTATATAATTGCCTGTATCTTTTATTTTGTTAAGAATACATCTCTTACTTATAGCTGTGAAAGGTGTATGAACTGCTTCTCTTCTAAATTTTTTATGATATGATCTTTAATAGTAAGGTCACACATCCATTTAGAATTTATTGTAAAATATATTATGATTTTTTATTGGTCTAAGCCCAATTTGTCAGACTATTTTTCAATTTTCCCAGAAGTTTTTTATCAAATAGGGAATTATTTCCTAAATAATTTCTGTTTATCAGTTTATTGAACATTGGGTTATTGAGTTCTGTTATTTTCAGTTCACCCTTATCTAGTCTGTTCCATTGATCTTCCTCTCTATTTTTTAACCAATACCAGATGGTTTTGATGACTTCTCTGGTCCCTCTTCATTACTGCCTCTTTTTATTATTTTTTTATTCTAGATCTTTTAATTTTCCAAATGAATTTTGTTATTATTCTATTGAGTTCTGCAAATAACCATTTGATAATTTGTTTGGTATAGCATTATAACTGTAAATTAACTTTGGCACTATTGTCTTTTTTATTATATTGGCATGGCCCAGCCAGGTGCACTGTGAAATATTCCTCTAGCTATTTAAGTTGTCCTTTATTTCTTTAAGAGCACTTTGTATTTGAATCTATACAAGTACTTTGTGTATTTCGATAAATTGATTCCCAAATATTTTGTGCATTTTGTAATTGTTTTGAATGGCATTTCTCTTTCTAGTATTACTTCTTGGATTTTGTTATTATTACATAGAAATACTGTTGGCTTTTGAGGATTTATTTTTTAGCCTGCTACTTTGCTAAGCCATTAATTTAGCCATCCTGTTATTAGCAGTCAGGGATATTTTTATCTCTTCTTAAATATCTTTACACTTATAATTTCCTTCTCTTATCTTATTGGTATTGCTAGTATTTCAAAAACTGTATCAAATAATAGTGGGGAAAGTAAGTATCATTGCTTTACATACATATAAATTGGGAAAAATTCTTGTGTGTCCCCATTATATATGATGCTTGCTTTTGGTTTTAGATATTTTTTATGGATGTTAAAAACGGTCCTCCTATACCTCTACTTAGCAGTGTTGTTTTGTTTTTAGCATAAATGGATCTTGCATTTTGTCAAATGCCTTTTCTGGATCTGTTGAGATAATCATATGACCTATGTATCCACTTTCTTGTCAGCATACAGTGGCATATGATTTATTTAGGACAAACAATTTTGATATGGTTTCATTTTGTGATATTAAGTCATTTTGTGAGCCCCTTCTGACCCTAGGCTTACTTAAAGAGTTGACTTTGACCAGCTGAAAACAGATTGAGCTGGCTACCCAAACTTTAATTATTTCTCTGTTAGTTGAATGCTGGATTTTGTGCCATATACATGTATTTTATCACTTTCTTTTGTCGCATTTCTATTTCTGAGGTTTTTAAGAATGGATCTTAAATAGCCCTCTTCAATATTAAAAACATTGCAGTGGCTATTGGTGCTTATCCTAAGTAATTCACATTGTATGTGAATTGGGAAAATAGGCACATAGTTCAACAGTTGTCAATGTTCTCTTGGTCCTCTCCTGCTACTACTTGTTTTTTCTTTCTTTTCTTTCCTTCTTTCTTTCCTTCCTTCTTTCTTTCTTTCCTTCTTTCTCTTCTTCTTCTTTATTAATAAGATGAGAGTTTTGTAATTCTTTAGTATCTTTCCCTCTTTTAGATATCTTTTGAACTGATCCCTCAATGTCTTTTTTTTTTTTTTAATTTTTAGGCAATTGGGGTTAAGTGACTTGCCCAGAGTGTCAAGTATTTGTTCTGAGTGCAGATTTGAACTCAGGTGCTCCTGACTTCAGGGCCGGTGCTCTATCCACTGCGCCACCTAGCTGCCCCCGTCGATGTCTTTACAATTGTGTTGCCTCAATATGAATTTCCTTTCTGTACACTTGCTACTATCTGTTTTTCTCATCTTTGTTCTAAGTACCATGTTATTATTGATGAAAAACTGGCTCAGAGAAGACAGCTCTTCTTAAACTGTGGGTCACGATCCTACATGGGAGAAATTTGGCAACAGCAAAAGGGTTCTGAATGCGCAACAACCAAAAATTAATTAAAAATCAAATGCTTAATGAATCTGAGGTGTTTCTGGCAGTGTTTGCCCCTGTTGCATTGTGCAACTTCACTGCAGCCTTGATTCTGAACACAAAGCATGCTTTGCACTGCACATGCCCTCAGGTCATGCAAAGCCAACTAACTCTGCTGAAAAACAAAAATGGGTCATGAGTGGAAAAAGTTTAAGAAGCTCTGATTCTAGTAAGTGTTAGAGGCAAGATTTGAATCCACTCCTGGTCTACCACTTTACCTATGCTACCCTAAAACTTTCTATCATATTTGACATTTTATTTATATATTTGAATAAAACATTTTATAAGACAAGGAAAAATAAGCTTTCTAAGATCCACAAGTTGGTTTGCAAAAGACAAAATAATGATAATCCCTTATGGTAATAAAACAAGGTCTTCTGTGTTTTTAAAGCAGGAAGGCAAAGTGGCTAGTATGCTTGGTTTGTAGTATAAAAGACATGGATTCAAACCTTGCCCATGGCACTGACTATGGGAACCAGGGAAAATCACTTCATAGTTATATTATTTGATTTGCCTACTAAATCATAAAAATATCATATTTGTATAATAAAACCTTTCAAAGCACTTTTATGCATATTAGTCTTACTACCCTGGGAGACTGTTAAGGTGGGTTTATATGATGTTAGAGTAGGGGAGAAATACATAATGCAATAGTATTTATTATTCATAATGCCAGTGTGGAAAAAATTAGTATCTACATTTAAAACTCTTCCTCAAATACATGTAGGATGCCAACAATTTCTGAAAATTTGTTTCACAATGTTTATAAAATTGATATTTTCCAAACTTAATCCTAGTCCTGAAGTTTATTCAAGCTGCCTTTCATTTAGCTATATCATTACATTTAAGAAGGCCATTCCTGTGTTCTTATTCACCTTAAGAATTTCAGGCAGAAAGAGGCCCATTTCAATCTAAAAATCATTTTCCCCCTCTTCTCTCTGAAAAAATCTCTCTTAGTGCACCCTTACCAGTATCACGTCTTTTCCCTTGAATTTTTCTCTACAGTTCCATTTTAGTTCCTATCTTTAGAATTCCAAATTTAAAAAGTATTAGATTCTTAAAATAGGTTATTTTAAAATTTTATTCTAAGGAAGTATTTGGGATTTCTCAAAGAAAAGGGAATTGCTCTCCTGGGAATATTTCACCTACCAATATTTCACCTTCACAAAACTAGAGATCAAATAAAGTGAATGGTCAAACTGGAAGAAGAGATCTGTTTGCCTGCTAAGGAAAAAAATGCTTACTGGTAGCATTTCTAGCTTTCTATGGTACGGATTTGGTTTATATAGCTTCTCAGGCCTCCTTAGAGTATATGACCAATCAATTGCATTCTCTATCAGGTGAGTAATACTTAGCTAACCAATGAAACATTAGGTTCCTATATGTGGGAGAGTTATTACTGAAACCTACCATGTAGCCTAAATCTAGTGGTCATAAGAACATTGCATCAAAGTAGAAGTCCCAAAGTGCTTAACCAGGATTATCTGAGGTGGATAGGGGATCTGTTAGTACATTACATTTTAAATAGACATTCTTAGTCATATAAAACATTTCTAAAAAGACATTTTTCTCTCTATATAGTTCTCTCTCCAAATTGTTTGGAATTTAATAACCTCTCAATCCTGAAGTGACACTATCTGAAAAATCCTAGGGAAAAAGGTAGGGTTGTTTTTTTCTTTTTTTTTCAAGTTTTTGAGACATGCCTCTTTAAGGACCATTGCAACAAGAAATGTCATAGAGGCCATAAATGAACAAAAAAAAGTGGTAATCAATGAGATTACTTATACCCTGAATGTCTGGCATCCATATGTAGCACACATTTTATCTACTTCATAATAATCTACACTCAAATTCATTTGATGTTCTGCATATGTTCTTTGTGCCTACATTGACTATATAGGTCTCAACAATAATAATACCAACAACAATAAGTCCAGGGCACGAACGTCAGAATAAAATGGGTTTTTAACCTCGGGCTGTGATCCTCTAAAAGCTCTGTTGTATGTGGCTGTAGAAAAAAATAAAAGTACTAATACAAAGGAAGACTGGGTTGTTTGGATTGTAGAAAATGTAAAATTTGCTAAAGACTCATTTTTCCATTTCTTCCCTAGAGGCATTTTCAGAACCTTTCTCCTTCATAGTATAAATTGTCAAATAGAAATTATAGCAGTTAATCCTCTTTATTAAGGAGGTGATTCTAAATATATTAATCAAAGATTACTGGCCATTTAAATTTTATTCCAGAGAATTAGAATATTTTTAATCAAATACTTATTTGTCTAATTCATTCTTTCCACTACTATAGAATACTAAGTTAAGACCTGGATAAATATATGGGGAGATTTGTATTTGTTGATGTATTTTATTTTATGAGTTCTGCTATGTAATTCACTTCCAAAATTATATTTTCTTGCTTTCTGAAAGGAAGCTTTGGACAGGCTGAGATTATATCTTGCAGGAGATGGTTGAGTTTAATATGGAGGAAAATGATTTGGGTCTGACTCTAGTCAGAACACCCAATACATTCTAACCCCTTTGTTGTCTACTTGTGATTCATGTATGCAAAATCATCTTTAATATTTATCAGAACAGATGACTATATTATGAACAGAAGTTGAACAATTGTCCTGCCAGGAAACTTAATTTTAAAAGATCAACTAGTTTAGAAACAAGGTTGAAATGAGAAGTGCAGAAAAGGTACCTAAGCGTGCAATATGAATAGTGATATATTTTGGAAATCACATCTTTATTTTTATCTGTAAATAAAAAAACATAGGGGAGTTTTAGTTAAAGCAATTAAATTTCAAGCTAACTTGATTTATTGCTTCAGAAGTAAATATTATGAATAGCACAAATGGGTGAATGATCATTTTAAATTATGAAAATGTATTATGAGAACCACATCCTAATTTCAATTAAAATCACGGAATGAATTTCTCTTATTTAGACATAGTTTTACCTTTCTTTATTCCCCTTCTTTCTTCTTCTTCACTTTGTCTCTTAGTCAATGATTCGCTGGAAGTGAAAGGAATAATATAATAAAGATTTGCCCTAGGTAGAGTCTAGCATTAGAGTTTATGCTTCTTCAAGCAAAACTAAATTACAGTGCTTCAAATGGCATCCAAATCAAATTGTTTTTATCAAGGGGTTTTCACAATAACAAAATGAAAGCTTTCGCATTTTACTTATGGGCAAAAAAAAAAAAAATACCCACAGAAACACATTCTCTCCTTGTCACCTTGATGGACAGAGATGTTATTAACAGCAGTGTTGTACAGGCAGAGAGAAGGTCTGGAATTCTGCCTCTGTTAAAATTTAGATACTGCAGTGGGTAACAGCTGTTTTAAATTTAAGAGGACAGGAGTGAGTTAGTGGCATTTTGTGAGAGATAAATGAGCCCACAGGATGCACCAATTGCCAGTAAATCCATGAGATGATAAACACCCTTCCTTGCAGAGTGAGCAAGATGGGAAAATCACCTGCAAAGATTTCTCCTTTTAAAAGAAGAAAAGATATTGTGGAAATGGTACATTAACTAAGGTTTCCCTTCTGCTCCCTCCCTCCTGCTTGTCTTCATATACCACTGACATCTATAACCAGGTTTCACTAGTTCTAGATTCTTAGATATGGTTACCAAGAATTTCACAATTCTATGGAGTTGGTTTCCATTTCAAATCACAATAAACTCTTCAATATTGTTTCATCAGCATTTGCTGATGATAAGTCATTCAATGATCTATAACTTCTTCTATGAAAGCTCATTAACAAGTACAATAATACTTTTGATCTTTATAGTAGACACTTTAGTGATTGTGAATATTATACCGAAGACACATGCCACAGTACATTTTAAGCATTTATTATCCTCTTAGTTGACATTTTTTAAAAGCTGCTAAAATCTTTAAAACTTCTTTAAACCTACTTTATGGCAGTTTAAAATATTGACTTTTCAGTGTCAGCTGCATATAGCAGTGATATGAAAGAAAAAATTTTTATTTCTCAAAAAGCATCATTTTGAATGAGAAATAAGTCCCCTAAAGTTGCCATTTTAATTTCCTGAAATGGATCCATGACTTCTCAGACACCTCAAATCCTGCCATATGTTTTGCAGATGCAAACTATAAGTTAGTTCTTATCTCCATGTCTTCCTCGATCATAACATAAGACAACATGTATAACAAGAAGTACCAATATTTAGGGGCATGAGTTCCTGTGTTTGTTTGTTTTTTCCTTAATGAACAATTATATTGATTTAACATGCTCTCTCAATATAACTAACTATTTCAATAGAATTCCCATTTTGAGAAACATATTTGCAATCAAGGGTATTTTTCAGTACTGTACTTTGTCATTTGGTGGGGAGTTTGCTTGTTTTTTTGTTTTCCATCTTGTTTGGAAAAGGCCATTTGGCATGTGACAGTGTAGTTTGCTTCCTGAGGGCAGTAGAATTCCAGAACATTACCACTCCTCTCAGTTTCCTTAGATACCTTGTCACTATGATCACTGCCAACACTAATTGCCAACCAACCACCATATGTAGGCAGATGAGTTCAAGAGTCTTGTGATTGGCAGCACCACCCAGATACCAGTCCTACTTTCAGGTTAACCATACAAGCCATCATCCTATGAAGCAACCACTGAGAGGATGCCGTGGGTAACTGCTTCTGCAGGGGCTGTAACCATAGCTACCAAAGATCCAGAAAAGAAAGTTCTTACTACCAAAGTCCTTCTCACTGTCATATAGTTCAACATGAGAAATGGATATGATGAATATGAGGGGAGGCAGAACTAAGATGGCAGAGTAGTTACAGCAACCCAGCTGAACTCTCCCAAAATTTCCCTCTAAACAATTTTAAAATTATTTCTCAACTGGCAGTGCCGATAGAAGGTCAGAATGAAACATTTTTCTAGTCCAAAACATTTAGGAGGTTAGCAAAATAGGTGTGTGACACCAGAGTGGGAGCTGGCCTGGCCTGCAGTGGCAGCAGCAGTGGTGGGCCTTGGAGGTGACCACAACAGTGGCAGCAACAGCCTTGGGAATTTTCAGCCCACAAATGGTGAGGGAGTCAGACAACTGGTCAGAAAGAGATTACAGGGGACCCTTTGCTGGCACTGGGTACAGGAACCTGTTTCATTGCCCATATGCAGTTCTGTGTCATAGTTCCAGGATGAAGAGGAGCACTCACACTTGCCATCACAGGGGAACAGTGACCCTGTCACAGTTCCAGGACCAAGAGAAGCTCTAGCACTTGTGGCTACAGAGGTACTTTCTGGGGAAAGACCAGAGCAGAGATTAGGAGAGCAATGACCACTCCTCTCCTTGAAAACCTACAGATCCCCAGAACTAGTTCTGACAACAACAACACAAAAAAATATGAAGTTTGGAACAGCCTGTCCACAACGCCACAGTAGACCCCAACTTTAAAAGTTAAAAACATATTAAAAACATATCAAGGAATAGTCAGAAAAAATGAACAAAAACGAAAGAACATAATCATAAAAAGCTACTGTAGTGACAGAAAGGATCAAGATACAAACTCAGAAAAAGATAATGATATCAAAACACCTAGAAGCAAAGCCTCAAAGGAAAAAAAAATGTGAATTGGACACAAGCCCAACAAGAATCTCTAGAAGAGCTAAAAATAATTTTAAAAAATCAAATAATAGAGGTAGAGGAAAAATTGGGGAAAGAAACAAGAGTAGTGCAAGAAAATTATGAAAAGAGAATCAACAGCCTGGCAAAAAAGGCACAAAAAATACAGGATAAAATAATACCTTAAAAAACAGAATAGGCCAAATGATAAAAGAGACACAAAAATTCACTGAAGAGAACTCCTTAAAAGGCAGAATTGGCCAAATGGAAAAAGAGGTACAAAAACTCACTGAAGAAAATAATTTAAAAATTAGAATTGGACAACTGGAAGCTAATGACTGCACAAGACATCAAGAAACAATAGAACAAAGTCAAAAGAGTGAAAACATAGAAGAAAATGTGAAATATCTCATCAGAAAAATAGCTAACCTGGAAAACAGAATGAGGAGAGATAACATAAGAATTATTGCCCTACCTGAAAGTCATAATAAAAAGAGCAAATTATAAAGAAAAACTGCCCTGATATCCTAGAACCAGAGGGCAAAATAGAAATGGAATTAATCCACTGACCACCCCCTGAACAAGATCCCAAAATGAAAACTCACCACTATTCTTCAACATTGTACTAGAAATGCTATCTATAGCAGTAAGAGAAGGAAAAGAAATGGAGGGAATTAGAATATGTAATAAGGAAATAAAACTATCATTCTTCACAAATGATATGATACTATACTTGGAGAATACTAGAGAATTGACTAAAAAACTAGTTGAAGCAATTAACAACTTCAGCAAAGTTGTTGAATACAAAATAAATATCCATAAATCATCAGCATTTCTATATATTACCAACAAAGTTCATCAGGAATTGATAGCAAGAGAAATTACATTTAAAATATGTGCAGACATTATAAAATACTTAGGAGTCTACCTGCCAAAACAGACCTAGAAACTATATGAACACAATTACAAAAACATTTTTCACACAAATAAAGACAGATCTAAACAACTGGAGAAATATTCATTGAAAATATTTTGCATGGAAATATGTTTTGCATGACTACACATGTATAATCTATATTAAATTGCTTGCCTTGTCGATGGGGGGGGCAGGGAGAGGAGGGAGGGAGAGAAGGAAGAAGAAAATTTGGAACTTAAAAACATTTAAACTAATGTTAAAAATTGTTTTTATACGTGGAAAGATTTACATGAACTGATGCAAAGTGAAGTGAGCAGAACCAGGAGAACATTGTACACAGTAACTACAATATTGTATCATGAAGAACTGTGAATGACTTTGCTATTCTCAGCAGTACAATGATTCAAGACAATCCCAAAAAACTCATGATGAAGTATGCTATCTGCCTCCAGAGAAAAAACATATTGTATGAATACAGACTGAAGGATACTATCTCTTCTTTCTCTCTCTCTTTCTTTTTTCTTTCTTTCTTTCTTTCTTTCTTTCCTTCCTTTCTTTTTTTTGTTGTTTGAATCTTCTTGTACAAAATGACTAATATGGAAATGTTTTCTATGATTGCACATGTGTAACCTATATTGGATTACTTACCATCTCTTAATTTTCTATTTGTATCCCTAGCATTTAGCACAGTGCTTTGCACATAGTAAGCATTTAATAAATACTTATTCATTCATTCTAAACCTACTACTCAATCAAGATGGTGAGCAAGTGAGGATTTGATGCCTGAATAACCATACAATAGTATACCATATTCTTGAGACTGAGGGCAGTTCTTGGACCCTGGAGTTAGACTTAAACAAATATGATAATAAATTGCAATCCTGGGATCTAGAAGGTTAGTGTGGTCTTCTTTCTCAAATAACTCTTTTCCAACTTCTACAACAATTGCAGAGAAGACATGACACTTTTCTATTCACTCAAGAGTGCTACAAATGTGTCAGGATTTGAAAAAAAGCTTTAAACTTGTCATCTTGGCAGCTCTCCAAACCTCTCATTCAACCTGATTTGACTCGGATAGATGAGGGGTTAGGGGGGAAGGAATTTACTTTCCTCTTTGTATTCTGATGACATCTACTTTCCCGGTGATTGGTAACAAGATCTCTATGAAACTTGGATGAAAAGGTAGATGTATAGTAAAGTCACCAATAGGTGACAGAGTAGGGACTGATTTTATATTATTATCAATTTCCAAAATAAGACTATCAATAATTAAATACTTCTATGTATTTGTGGCTTTCAGATCTCTAGGCCAATTTTTGCTATCTGTAGAAAATAAAACTATAAAAGATGGCTATTGGTTGTAAACCAACAAGATGATGGCAAAAATAGGCATCATTAGAAACACATATTCCATTGATAATATCCTTAGGTTAGGGTCTAAGACTGTGTAGTTGCTTAGAGTGCCAGGGTTTGGGGCAGTAGTGATATAATGTACTGAGTAATGAATGTCTGAATTATTTTTTATCCAGTATGAGTTCAGTAGGAAGATTTCAAGATCCTGATATGAAGTCTATTTTTAATAACACAAATATAATTTTCTTTTAATTTCACGAGTGGAAAAAATCACTGTGTTTAAGGCATTTGCAATGATCAGGAATTGCATATCTATTTTCAAAATGGATATGCAATTATGGGAACAACATATCCAGTGATTAAGAGAATGAGGGGCTTGTGGAAAACCCAGCCCTGAACTTAGAATCTTAAAAAAAAAAAAGTGGAAAAATCCCTCAGGCCACCTTAGTGCACCTGGGAGATTGAGGGGACACATCTTGGAACTCTTAAAGCACTGTGCTTCTCCCAATTTAAAAGATCTTATTTGGGGCTGGTATTACCACTGTGCTCAGTGTCATTTCTAGTTTTCAATATGTCATGTACGTATTCTCTTTCCCTTATGTTATTCACTTCTTAGATGCTGGGGAAAAGATGCTCCTGTTTCTCTTCATATTCCATTGCCTTGCACTGCCCTCAGTACATAGTGAGTACTTCAAAAAGCAATAAATACACCAGCATAAATAAATAATGTCACATTTTCAAACATCACCACAATGATTCATAGTTGCACTGAAGGCAATGATTCAGGACTAGATAACTGATATGAAGCAATTGCCAGATACTTTAGTTAGAGACTGGAAGGAGCAACGCTAACATATTTGCCTTCAAATTCAAGTCTAGAATCTGCAGGAATACAGTCCTAGAAACTCTAAAGCCAAATACCATGGAAATCCAATTTTGACTTTAATAGTCACCATTTTGTTGAGAATGGTTTTGTACATAAAGAGTCCACGGTGAGTATGTCTCCTACTAATTTGTCCTCAATCATCTGGAAAAAATCAGTCATCATTTTGATACTGTACACTTCAGATAACATGTAACACAGTATCTCAGAAGTGGCTGAACAAAAGCTTTCCCTTTTGCAGTCATTGCTGATACTGAAAGCTAAACAGAATAGTTACCCTTGTAGAGATGTGATTATAAAGGTTCAATCAGCGACAACTTTAAAGTGTCCAAGACTCATTCGTGTGGACTGATTTTTAATTTTGCTCAAGGAAAGACTGTTTGACTGTAAATTTAAGCCATATCATGTCTCTGGTTATCAATGGGGAAAAAGTAGAATGTTAAAATAATTTATTCAAATATGTGCATCCTTTTTAATTTGTGAAATATTAAATACGCACATGGAATTTTAAAATCACAGACTAGAATTTTTGCATAACCAGATTTTCTGATAATTAATATTTTTAAAAATCAATATTTTATGTCAGTTTTGTCACTTTTTCTATTATCTGTACCACACAGTTTTCATGATCAACATAGCGTATTTCTTTAGTAGTCCTTTATAGGTAACTTCCGTATTTACTACTCTCTAATAAACAAATAGTCTCTAGTATGAGGCAAACAATATGTGACCATCTCACATTTGCTTCAGCTTTACCTTTCCTCTAAGGAAAACAATCCTGCCATCTTTCAATGTGTTGTGATCTAAAAATGTGCTAGAAACAATAGCCTTCCACAAGACGAAGGAATCACATGTACACTAGTATTAACCTAGTGCCCCAGATATACAAAATGTTCCTAGTCCTACTTTTTGTTGTTGTAAGGAACTGGAAAGAGAGTAACCATCATTTGGGGGATGATTGAGGAATTAAGCTATGGTCATGGAATGGAATATTCTCATTAAGTAAAAAAAAAAATGAGTACAAAGAGTTCAGATATTTTTCAAGGCAGTTATTTGCATGAGCTCATGTAGAGTGAAGGAAGAAGAACCAGGAGAGTATACACAATGACCAAAATGATTTAAATGAAAAGAATCCTAAAAGGGAGCTGAACTCAGAGTAACTAATTGATCATTAGATCAATCTTGGTCCCACAGAAGAGAAAATGAAACAGCTCTCTTCACTTGGTAGAGAGAGATCAGGACTACAGGGCATAATGATAGATAGATAGATAGATATAGATATGTGTATAGAGACAAATGTATAAATATAGATGTGTATGTATAGATAGAGATATATAGAGCTGAATAGATATAGACATGTATGTATGGATGTATAGAGAGATAGGTATAGATATAGATACATACTATCAAATGTGGTCACCATATCACCATATGATAAATATTTTTGTTTGTTACAAGGGAAGTTTCAGTCTGGGGGCGGGGGAGTGAGGGGGAGATGGTGTCTATGGCCAGAAATGATTGTGATATAAAAAAGCAACAATAAATATTTTTTAAAAAGATAAATCTAATAATAACAATGCTTTTGAAAACTAAGAGTACCACTAATTATAATGATTTAACTCCTTTTTTAATTAGTTTTCCTTCTCTCTGCAGAAATGTACGGGTCTCCTCTCCCCATACCCACACACAGAAAAAAATCCTTACATCGACGCTAGAAACCCTACAATCTTCCATCTATGTCAGCCTCCATCAAATGTCTTTCCTTTCTTCAACTGCTAAACTTCTTGAAGTAATGGTCTACATTCAATGCTGGCAATAATATTAAGGGGATTAAAATGTGATTGGGAAATTAAAGAAAAAGAAAGAAGGAAAGAAAATAAAGAAAACTACAATAAAATATAGATAATGTTACATTTTAAAACAAAGCCACTATGCAGCCACCAAGGATCCCTATGTCGGGACTGATGGCCCATATTCCTCTTTGAGTTTGACGTTGCTGTTCTACATGACTCAACATGGTGTCATAGAAAGAGTTCTAGATTTAGAATCTGAAGGTCTGGGTTCCAGTACTGATTCTATGTGCTACCTGTGTGACCCCAGGCAGCTGGGTCTCTGTTTCCTCATCTACACGATGGGGGTGGAGGTAGATTAGATCATTCCAGTTTTAAAATCCTGTGCTTCCTTGGAATCTGTCTTTCATCTCAACTAAATGATTGAATCTTGTCTCTTAAATGTTACCAATGATCTCTGAAGTGCCAAAAACAATTTAAGTCTTTTTTCAGTTTTAATTGTGCCCAACTTCTCTGAGACATTTGACACGGTGATCCACTTACTCTTTCTTGAAACTCTTCCTCTCACTTTCTATTGTGCATCACTCTCCTAGCCCTCTTACAATTTTTTTGACCACCATCTTGATCCCCTCATTGGTCCCTATTCCTCATCCTTCCTAAAATGTAGACACTACCAAAATTCTGTTATTTCACCCTTTACTCTGTTTTCCTCTAATTTCATTCACTACCACGGTTTCCACTGTGGTCACAAGGCACAATATGACTTTCAAATCTATAGCTCTAAACTTCAACCTTTATCCAGAACTTTAGAGTCAGATTTCTAACTACCTGCCTGACATTTCCACTTGGATTGTCAGATGTTCAAGGGGTGGAAGGAGTATCTCTGAGCCTGAAGCTTTGATGGCATGCCCCTGCCAGCTATTTAAGGATTTCAGAAAGTAGTCTCAGGGCTGGTGTTGGCTGTTTGGGAGGCTGGAAGTGTGGTGAAGGAAGGAGCATGGATGGAGAACTACCATTTTTATTGAATTCTTGAAAAATCATTATTTGATGTGGGCAATGGGAAACCAATTCAAAAATGCAGAACCATTTGGTAACATTTAATCTGTCCTGTTATCACAGAATGAATTCCTCCATCTGGCATTCAATGACCTCAACATTATGGCCTCAACATATCTTTAAAACCTCATCTTCCATTACTCTTTTACATGTAATCTACGTCTCAGCCAAACTGGATTATTCACTATTTGTTAAAGAGAAGCTATACTTTTCCATGTTATACCTTTGTTGAGAACATTTCCTCCTCACAGAATATTCTCTCCCTACTTCAGTCAAAATCTTATAGATCCTCAAGGCCACGATCAGATGTTCCCTCTTTCATGAAGTCTTTCCTGATTCCTCTTACCAGATATGATTTCCCTCTGAATTCACTTAACACTTTGTACCTCTCTTAGGACAAATTAATCTGAAATCATATATTCAGCTCTGATCTGTCCTGAGCTTCCATCCCACAATTCCAACTGCCTGTTGAACAACATTTGGATATTCAATTGACACCTTCAATTTCAACGTGGCCCATACCAGACTCATCATCTTCCCCACCCCACATATGTTCTTCTTCTTAGTCATCTAGACTTAAAATAATCATTGCCTCTTCCCTCTAGCTCTCTAGTAAATAAATTGCCAAGTTCCGTTGATTCTAACTTCACAATATCCTTTAGTCTCCATCACCTCATCAGCCTGGGACTGGACCAATTAGAGTTATACTTATTATCAAAGGGGGAAGGGTGGGGATGAAGAAGCTGGGCAGAGCCCTAATGCTGCTCTCCCCATCCTTGTGATTTTCCATATCAAAACATTTTACCTAGCCTACCTCCCCTCTAGGTATCATCTCTCCCACTAGAATGTGAGCTCTTTGGGAGCAGAAACTGACTTACATTTGTATTTCTGTTTTCAGCACTTAGCATATTGTCTGGCACAAGTGTTTAATAAATACTTTTTCATTCATTAGTTCATTCATTTTTTCATTCATTCCATTCACACTACTACCACCCTAGCTCAGGCCCTCAACAAATACAATAGCCTGCTAACTGTTCTCACTACTTCCAGCCTCTGCTCTCTCCAATTCACTCTTCACAGTTGCCAAAATAATCTTCCCAGTGTGCAGATATGCCCACGTCTCTCCCCTGCTCAACAACTTTGATGGCTCACCACTGCCTGCAGAATAACTCACTAGACTTGGATCTAAGATTCCTCTCCCTCACACCAATGAAAAGTCTTAGCTAGTTTCTGGACTTATCTCACATGAATTTGCTGGTATTCTGGGTTGTAGCCAAAAAGGATTCCTAGCTGTTTCCTGTTCTCCTTCTCAACTCTCCTGTCCCTGAATAATTCCTTCCTTCTCCATTTCCAGCTGTTGAAACCCTTCTCTTCTTTCAGGGTTCAGCCTCAGATGCCATCTCACCCTTTGAAGCCTTTTTATCTTCCCCCAGATGAAATGATTTTTCTTTCCTCAATTTTTTTTTATATCATTTTGTCTGTCTCTCCTTTGCCCTCGAAACAGTACAATGGTGCAGTAGATAGAGTGGAAGGCCTGGAGTCAGGGAGTTCAAATCTGACCTCAGACACTTAGTAGCTGTGTGACCCTAAGCAAGTCACTTTACCCTGTTTGCCTCAGTTTCAGCCTAACTGTAAAGTGAGGATATTAACAGCACTCATCTTACAGGGTTGTTGCAAGGATTGAATGAGATAATATTTATAAAATGCTTAGCACAGTGCCTGGCACATAGTAGATTCTACATAAATGCTTATTGCCTACCCTTCCTTTGCTCTTATCCCAGTCTAACTCATATCATATTTATTTGAATGTATGTCTAATTCATTATTATGTCATGAGCTCCTTGAAATCAGGGATTGCATGGTTTATGTCTTTATATGTGCATAGCATAGTGTCTTACATCTAGATGGTGCAGTGGGTAGAGTGCTGGGCTTAGAGTCAGGAAGGTAGGAGTTCAAATATGGCCTAGATACTTACTAACTGTGTGATCTTGGCCAAGTCACTCCACCTCTGTTTGCCTCAGTTCCTCAACTTTAAAATGCAGATCATAACAGCCTCTGCCTTGCAGGGTTGCTAAGGGGGTTAAATAAGAGAATATTTGTGAAAGCACTTAGCACATAGTAGGTGCTGTTATTGTTGTTGTTTAATCATTTCAGTCGTGTCCAACTGTCTTTTACCCCATTCGGGGTTTTCTTGGCAAAGACACTGGAGTGGTTTGCCATTTCCTTCTCCCGCTCATTTTGCAGATGAGAAAACTGAAGCGAATAGGGTTAAGTGACTTACTCAGGGTCACACAGCTAGTAAGTGTCTGAGGCCAGATTTGAACTCAGGTCTTCCTGACTCCAGGCCCAGCACTTGATCCACTGTGCTACCTAACTGCCCCAGTAGGTGCTATATAAATGTTTATTCCTTTCCCTTCCCTTTTGAACACAGTAGGTGCTTAATAAATGGTTATTGAGTTAAATTTAATATTATACATGTTAAGCATTATAAATGGATTGTTAGTTGTGAAAATGTTACTGACAATTATACTTATAATTACATATACCATCATAAAAAGGCAAGCAATTTAATTTTCTTGCTTTTATTTAACTGTACCATAATTTAATTATGAATTATGAATTAGTTGCTGGTAGTAAGATAAACATCTAACATTTCAATTTAGAGTTCTCAAAGTTAAAAACATTTAACTTAGAGCTTTTGGTTAAATGGAATATTTTCCCTTTTATTTTAATTGTAGAAGTAAAAACTAATGTATTCAGATAGAACTAACAAAACTGAAAAAACATCCAAGCTTTTTGGCATGACAACTTGGTGGTACAGAAAGGGCCTTGGACTTGTCACCAAAAGACCTGAGTTTGAATTCCAGTTCTGATATTTGCTAGCTGTATGAATTTAGGCAGATGACTTAGTCTTTCTGGGCCTCAATTTCCTCATCTGTAATATAACATGGTTGGATGATGATTTCTGGGATCCCTTCGAGCTCCAAAATCCTGTCATCTTTGTAGACATCTGCCAGAGCTCAGGAGACAATGGAGTTAATGTATATTTCTTACAGATCCAGAGGACTAGGAAGGAAGCTGTATTTTTTGAAGGTTCTCTGAGAGTATTTGTGTTCAGAGATGTTTTACTCTGTGCTCATTTCATAGCAAGGAATGAATTCTAAGCAGGGAGTGAAGGCTACCATTAAGTGGCTTTTTCTTATTTCACATTCTGATCATCTAGGCCACTTGAATAGTATGGCAAGTGTAATCTCACAATGTGAAATGTTAATGGATGTAGAACTCCAAATCCCTACCCTCAATATTTGGTAGCTGCTTCTAGCATTTCTTATTCAAAGCTGTAGAAATTACTTTAGCCTCTTAAACACTGTGATCACAATCAACAGTATCAAAAACAAACAAAAGCAAACAAATTCTAACAATGTCTTTCATCATCCATAAAAACAAGCAAATAAATAAATTTAAAAGGAGGTGAAGAATAGATGATACAAATAAAATCAATTTATGAACAATATCAGCTTGTAGGTCAAAACCAAAACTCAGCAGAAACGTAGCTTCTTCTGATCTTAGAAACCAGTCAATATATTGCATCAATGACACCTGGCAAACCACTCCAGTATCCTTGCCAAGAAAACCTCAAATGGGGTCACAAAGAGTTGGGCACTACTAAAAATGACTGAACAGCACCTACTGTGTGCCAGGCACTCAGGCTCAGGAAGCTTCAAAGCCCAGAACTGATTTATTTGCACAATGAGGGACAAAGAAAAGACTCTTATATGAGTTCTTCTAACCTCAAATTTCTTCCCCTCTCTTGCTCCTATGTTTCCAATTTCATTAGCATCATCTACAGCCTCCCTGAATCTTTTTATCCCTTCTAACTTCCAGAAGTCCCAACTTACTTCTCTTCTCAGAGTTCCTTTTCATAACTTTCAGGAAGAAGGAACTTACTTGATAAATAGCATATGTTTTGTCTCTGAAAATGTAAATAATAACTATCTCATTTCTAGGCAGTTGATTTCCTCAGGAATTTTGAATCCCTTAAAATTTGGAACAAGACAGATATTTATGAAAAGGATAGTAGGAGGATTGCTTATTTGATAACAAATATTTGATAATATTTGATAGATTATTTGATAACCAAAAGGATGAATTGATACTCAGGGATCAGAGTAGGCACTGGGGTAATGTATCCTAACGGGAAAAAAAAATTAGATTTTAAGTCAGAGGACAAGGAATTGAATCACTTACTGCTTTTATCACCTTAGACAAAACAAGTTAACTTCTCTGAGCCTCAGTCTTCTTCTCTGCACAAGAAGGAGTTGACTTAGGTCATTGCTAAGGGTTTGCCAAGCTCAAAACACTATCAGTCAGAGATGTCTAGTAGGCTAATATGGGGAGAATTGTACAGAAGAAGAATAATAGATATAGTACATTCTATAAAGAACATTTCCTATTACCAATTCAAAACACTTGAAATGCATTTTTCTCCATTCTGAAAATGAGAGTTGTCTCATTCCCATGATAAATATAAAAACAAACATGTTGAACAGTGTTCTGCTCCCATAACGCAGGGTTTCTTTTGGTTTTGTTTTTATTAATGGCACCATTCTCTCAGTCATCCTTATTCAAAATCTTATTTTCATTTTTGTTTTATGTTTGTTTCATTTGTTCCCCTTCTCTCACACCCCAATGCAATCAGTCACCATAGAATCTCAGGTTTTGAGGGTTGGAAGGGCCTTCTGAAACTCTCTAATACAACCCGTACCTGAAAGGAGAGCCCTCCATGACATTAAGTGACAATTCAACATGCAGCCTCTGCTTGAAGACCTCAAAGAAGGAAGAACCTTACCACTTTTTGAGGTAGATCATTCAACTTTGGAATAGCTCGAATTATTAAAAAGTTTTTCCTGACTTCAGGTTGAAATTTGCCTTTTGTAACCTGTAGAAGTTTTGCCTTTTGGAACTAAACAGAATTCCCATCAATTCTACCTATGAAATATCTCTTGCATTTGTCTCATCCTTTTCATTCTCACTGCCACAACTCTAGTCCAGAATCTTGTTTCATTTTACTTGGAGTATTCTAATAACCTTCTAACTCATATCTCTATCTCCAATCTCCCCCTTCTCCAATTCATCCTTCATTCTGCTACCAGACTAATCTTCCTAATGCACAAGTATATTAAATCATTGCAATTCTCAAAAATCATTGAATTGGTCATAAATATAACCAAAAGCTCCCTTTATAAACACTCAGACTCAAGAGGTTTCAAAACCCAGAACTGATTTATTTGTACAATGAGGGACATAGAAAAGAATCATTTATGAGTTCTTCTAACCTCAAAATTCCTCCCTCTCTTGCTCCAACGTTTCCAATTTCATTAGCATTATCTCCAGCCTCCTTAAATCTTTTTATCCCTTCAACTTCCAGAAGCCCCAACTTACTTCTCACCCCAGAGTTCCTTTTCATAACTTTCTTTCAGGAAGAAGGAACATAAATGTAAATATTAATAACTAGAATGTATATAGCACTTTAAAGATTGCAAAGCATTTTAAGTTTTCTGATTTTATACTTAAATGAACTTTACCTTTATATCCTTTATATCTAAAGACCATTATCATCAGTGGGGTCTTTGTTTTTCTCTAGGAAGCACATGCAAAAATATGTGTGAAGAAGTAGAAGGGGGCTTCCCTATTGAAGACAAGACACAAGCTTCACAAGCTTCAGCACAAGCTTCAGGATTAAAAGAGGTTCTCAGGGACAGGAAGGGCTTTTAAGAAAAAAAGGCATTGTAGTCATAGAATGATAAAAATCTGGGCATAGCTCCATTTATATTCCAATTAATACCAGGGACAACTTTTATTTTAAAACTTGAAATTTTGTAACTTGGCTTTTGTTTACTGTTTCCTACTCTTGTTCATAGTTTAAACAAACGAACACACCACTAAAGAGTTTGCTTGTTTCAGGCACAGGAGGGTGAAAGAGAAGGAATAAGATAGTGAATCCAGGTATTTTTATTCCAAAAGTGGGCCAGAACATTAGAAACCCTGGTTCAAAACAAGAGATGTTGATAGTTGAAGGGAAAGGAAGCAGAGCAGTCCCTGGGACCATCAAGTGAAAAGAAAATATGCCCGAATTATGGGTCTTAGACCTTAAAAATGTCCCTAGGGGAATTAATACCAGCAGAAGGTACAGGCCCCCTACACCTTTTCACTCATTTATTCAAATAAGTGCTTAATCTTCAACAAGGTCTAAATCCCTATACTATAGGGAGCACTGGACTAATCACTAATAAATAGCTTAGAACTACCTACTTAACTCACAATATTAGTATGAACATTACTAGTTTTTGCTAATATTATAATTTATATATTTGCTAATATATACATTTATAACCTTCCTCCTGTGTATGGGAATGATTTCAAAAATATAGAAAGAAGCCATCTTATCAAACTCCCTTTATGAGACAAATACGGTTCTGATCCCCAAACCTGGAAGAGATAAAGCAAATAAAGAAAAATATAAAAAAAAATTCCCTAAAGCATATTGCTGCAAAATAACAGATAAAATATTATCAAAGAGGCTATGGCATTATTTATATGCACATGTATGTATATGTATGTGGAAATGTATATCTATCTAAATTCACTATGACCAGGTTGGAATTTATTACAGGATAATCCAACATTAGGCAGACTATAAATATAATTAATCATAATAAAAAAACAAATAGTTAGGGATAAGTACTGAATCTGTGATTTCATTGCTGTATTTTGGATGAAGAAACTCCCCCTACCAATTCAGGTAGGCACTTTCTCTAAACCTTACAGTCTTAGAGAGTTGCCTAAATGTGATAGGTTAAGTGATTTATCTCAAGTTACGCATGTGTCAGAGGCAAGATATGAACCAGGTCTTCCTGGTTCCAACACCAGCTATACCACTTGCCTGTCAGTTTGTTAATAACAAAAATAATAAATATCACATGATTATGCCAATAAGCATTCATTGACACCCATGGTAGGTAGATTTGTATAATTATACTTTACATTATAGGTTAAGTAAGGTTTTTTGTGCTGGCCTGGGAAATGTAATCACCATGTTTAGTGTTTTCTGAAGGAAAACTCATTCTGAGTTCTAAGCAATGGATTCAAAAGAATTTTTGGAATATAACTGTTCCATAAATTGGGAAATGCCTTCATATATACACACAAGTGACTGGATTATAAAAGCATGCATTCACTTAAGTACAAACACTAGTGACAGAAACATAACATGCATAAAACCAATTTTAGTTGGAAATATGGTTATATACATATGTGTACATATATGCACACATACATATATAAAATATTATGCAGATATATATGTTTCTCAAGCATCTCTAGGTGTGGGTACCCCCTCTACTAATATAGATCACAACTTCTCCATGATTTAGTAGACAGTATTCGGGAGTTGCAGTGACTGAAAAAATTTAACCACCTGGTAACCAACTAATGAACCTCTATACATTTTAGATATACTAGTCCTGCCAGAGCGTGTGTGTGTGTGTGTGTGTGTGTGTGTGTGTGCATTAGAGTTAAAAGACAAATTATGTCAATCACAAACTGGGTGATCCTGGGCAAGTCAATTAATTTTTCTGAGCCTGTTTCCTTAGTCAATCAAACATTTATTAAGCACCTACTATGTACCAAGCACTGTGTAACCTGGGAATATAAACACTTAAAAATGAAATAATCTTTAATGAGAATATTGGTATTACCTACCTTACTTATCTGCTGTGAAAGTGATTTGTAAGCCTTAAAGTACTAGTTCTTACTACCTCACAAAGAAACCCCTTTGTAAACCTTAAAATGCCATACAGATATGAACTATTATTATCTAGTCATTCCTTTCCTCTACCAAAAAATCTTCATTGAGTCTCTATTGCCCACTGGATAAAATTCGAACTCCTTCGCTTGACACTCATCAATCATTTGCATCCAGCCCAGCTGATCCCCCTTAATCAGTCACCACCCAACCTTTCAACTTCTATCCCTCCATATAGGCTATGCTTCAGCTAAATGGGACTACTAATTCTCCTCCCAAACACTCCCTCCCTCCCACTCTTTCTCTCCTTGGTGCTTTGGCTCACACTGTTTCTACTCTCTGGAATTCCTTTCCACCCTCTGTTTCCAGTGTAAAGAGCACTGACCTTTGAGGTCCCTTTCAGTTCTGGATCCCCATGTCCTAGAATCTCTTCATCTCTTACCTTTTTTTTTAAAGCCTCACTCAAATGCTACCACCACCACCACCACCACCACCACCACCACCACCCATGAAACCAAAAGGGACCAAAATTTCATCTCAACGTTGTTTTTGACAACCTTGGAAGACCAAGATAATGCAACTTTGAAGCAAGGCATCTAGGGTTATAGAATAGAGCAGATTTTAGTTCAGTTCAGTTCAGTTACTATGGGCTGAGGATTCATGAGGTACCTGCCAATTTGCTATTTAATTAGGTACATACAGCATCTAAGAAGATGCAGTTTACTCTGGAGAGACTTAGATGTTCAGAATTGGAAATGGGCTGTGCATAAAAGAGTCCATAACCAGCATCCTTGGAAAAGTCCAACAATCCTTAAGGAGAGTTGGAGTTGGAGATTTGGAAGGAAGAACACATACCCTCATCTTGGCCCTTCTCTATCAAATGACTAAATAGTAGCAAGCTTATAAGATAGTTGTACGGGATTAGATTAAGATTTTGTAGCATATTTTTGCCCCACAAAAGTGACCTCTAGTTCAGAGTTGTAAGTTAGATGTACTCATCTGTTTAGTTTTCATTGGAGATTAGTCCTTTACTGATCTATCTTCTGATTTGTTGATTTAACATCTTTCACTATAATAGAAAAACTTCTAATGACATCAAATGAACATGCTTATCTCTTGTCAAGTGAAACTCAGTTGGTCTACAGGGAAAAGCTAGGTTCTCAATTGCCTATGGGTTTCAGCCAAGTCAGTCCAAGCAATTTGGCAAGGTTGCCAGGGCAGAACCCCTAACTAATTCTTCTAAAAGTCATCCTGGAATGGCAAAAGCTTTGACTTTTAAGGTCTTATCCAAGTAATCCCCAAAGGCCCTAATATAATAAAAAGCTTTCCATTTTTCTATTTGGGGAAGATAAATGACCCTGTCAAGTATTGACCCTGTGGTTGTAGGGAGAAGAGAATGAATTTTTTAGTGGAAAGCCATTTGTCTCCCCACCCAACCAAAAAAAAAAAAAGGTGTTAGTGGCATATAACCAAATATAATAGTTCCAACTATGTGAAAACTCTTTCTGTGCCTTGGAATTTGTGAAGCTAAAGTTGTATGTGCCAAGACACACTTGTGCAATACAGCCTGAGAAAATAAATTTTAAAATAAAGCACTCTGAAGTCCTTTTCTAATGATACAGAAAAATTTAAACCAAATTTACTTCTTCCGCTTAAGACTGCAAGAGTGCAATGGTTTACCGTCTTGGACTGAGAAGGAAAGCCTACCCAACTCCCCTTGATTCTTTACTTCAGCTGGGCTGGATGCAAACAATTAAGTTCCCTATATCTGTCTCCCCAATCCTCAAGTATTATTATACAAGTTTTCTTGTTTTGTTTTGTTTTGTTTTAGCAGGGGATCTGGAGAATGTGTATCTATGTCTAAGAAATAGAGCAACACCGTAACTATGGTGGAGTATTAGGGCTTTTGCCTCAGGGCACCAACATTGGACGGCAGTGTCCAAAAAACAGCAAATTCACTCCTTCAGTGGTGTAGAAACAGCTGGGCTTAGCACCTAGTTAGCAAAAATTAGTTAAAGGTATTTGATGGTTTATTTGTGAGTTATATGTGTGTTACAACTTATAGCTGTGAGCAATAGTAACTAATTCTATCTACAACTCATTGGAATTTTTATTAATTTCTTTTTGAATTATTTTAACATTATGAATTACAAAGTTAGTTTGGGGGCTCTTTGTATTGTTCTGTTTATTCCATGTGCTAAAATGTCTAGTTATGACTCTGTCTTAGGTGCACTTCATTTGATCCTTCCCTAGCTATTTTCCCGCTCTGAGCTACATGCCCAGATTTCATTCAGGCATAAAGCTATTGAAGAATAACCCTGGACCTACATACAGATGGCATAAATTCTACAAAAAGTTTTAGAGCATTTTTTGAGTTATGTCTCCACAGGTCTGCCACATCCTCTCCTTCCCACCTGCAAGAAGAAAGAGTCAAGCTCAAAAACATTCTGATTTTTCTGCAGTTTAAAAATTCCAGTTAAACAACTGAACTCATTTGTTCTATAGACAGGAAGTCAAATACTTGATTTTGGACATAGAAATAACCACATCTTTGGCTTTTGCTGAAGACCGTTGGTCTCCCAATCTCTGTACCAAATTCACAATGAGGGAATTTACAGAATTTCCATAAAAGCAACTACACGTCCATGAACTCCCAGAGTGTACTTCTATTAACAAAAGATGTTTTGCTTTGCTCACACCTGCTCGGTTCTCCATAGAGGCCCAAAGGATACACATTCCAATGGTGAGGCGTCAATAAAATAAAATAGAAATTAAGTTCTAAGGAGCTGAAGGGAGAGATACAGTGTTACCACACAAAGTGCACTTGAGATGGGGCCAGGCAATTGGCCCTAACTTCAAATTGGCCCTTGAAGTGGAACTTTTGTCACAATATTCCAAAAACACATCTAATAACATCAACAACTGCATCACCTCACACCCCTTGATAACTTTTTACAAACTACAACAGAAAATTACATATTTTCACCCATAAATTATGACATCCTAACTTTGCTTTATTCTGTATTAAGCAATACCAACAAACTTTCCCATTTTGGGGGGACGGGGGGGGAGGGTTGGGGTTTAAAAGAAAAGAAAAACGTAAAGAAATTGGTGTTTATTTCATCTGGTATGCAATTGGTTGGAGTTAGGGTATTTCAGAGAACCAATCAATAAACCAATTCCCTGCTTCGGAGGAGTTTATGTTCTAATGGATGAAACAAGTACGTATGTAAACACATACAACATTCACGTAAAGTAAGTAAGTACAAATATGTACATGCTAATTAAATACCAGATTTCTTATGAGGGAGAACATTGGCAGTTGGGAAGAGCAGGAAAGGTTTCATGCAAAAGCTCACAATCACATCATGTCTTAAAGGAGGAGAGGAACTCTATGAGGCAAAGATAAGGAGGGAGTATATTCTAGGTATGTGTCTAGCCCGTGCAAAAGCCTAGAGAGAGATGGGGTGTTGAATTTGAGGAACAGAGAAAGGGTCAATTTGGTTATATTACAGACTGAAGAATGGGGAGGAATATCCAATGAGACTGGAAAGAAGTTGGGACCAGGTTGCATAGGGCTTTAAAAGCTACACAGTTTTTATGCTATCCTAAAGGAAATAGGAAGCCAGTTGAAATAATGAGGGAGAATCTCATGCCAAGGAGTTGAAACCAGGCAGAGCTACCCAGTAGAGTGAGCTACAAAGTCCAGGTTCTGCTCTACATAAAGGAAGGCTTTGGGTGGAGTTGAGTGCTTCAGCCTCCCTCCCTCCAATCCCAGGGGAGAGGAGGCTGAGGAAGGTAGGAAGGTGACTGAGTTAGCAGCATGCTGATGAGATAAGAAGTGATCAGTTTATCCTGGGAGGGGCATCTTGTTCCATGCAAATCTCTGGAACACCCAGTTGGAAATAGGCAATTGTTGATGGAGCATAAGTGTGCATATTTTTCTTATTATTATTTAAATTATCTTGGAAAGCTGAATGAAATCTCAGCTCCTCAAAGTCCTTGTTCTATGTAGAAGTGGGATGTTTTCCTTCTCACTGATTGTCAACATCAGTGGATAACACACTCATACTATATGATATTTTAACATCGCCTAATTCACATTTCTATACACTGTAAATATCTAATTAGCCAGCCTGAGTGTTCTCTTGAAATATAAGAAAATCTTGAAGAAGGGATGCTGGGTACATCATCTGTGGATCATCTATGGGAAAATATGGACAAGAATCACATAGAAAGTGAAGGTATCATTAGGTTGTGATGACCCTTGAAGAGAACACTGCCAATCCACAAGGTTACCGAGCCATTGAAGTATTGAAGTAAACATTTAGACTTCTTTTCCATTCTGGATACATCCCACCCATCTGTCTGACAGCACTCACTCTACGGAGAGCCTTGCAGAGGCAACAAAAAAGATGTCCTTTACGAAGAAAGACAAGATGAGGACTGGAGGAGCTTACAGATTGTTGGGGGAGACGTATGAGAGGAAGAAATGAGCACAGCCAAAGGAGTGCCAATGGAGACAGCTGTGAGGAGCATACACAGAGATTCAGAGGGATGCTAGAATCAATGGAGTAGTAACAGCTTTCAGTAGGATTTTTAATAAAAATAGCTGACATTTATGCAGTGCTTTAAGCTCATCTCATACATGATCTCATTTGAGCCTCATAAGACTCCAATAAGGTAGATATAGCTTATATTACTACAAACTCTTTACAAGTAAGAAAACTTGAGATGGGGGGATTAACCAACCTGCCCCAGGTCGCATGGCTAAGTCAGAATTGGAGGCAGGATTGGAACCCAGGTCTTCCTGACTCCAAATTCAGTATGCAACTCACTATACCATGTCATCTCTTACACCTTAATAAATTACACCTTAGTAAATTGCCAAACTTTATTTTTATTAGTGTGTCCTTTTACAGGTTCCCCTACAAGTGGTTGTTTGAGATGGTAACCTCTTGGAGGAGAAGAGGCCAAGCATCAGAATATTTGTTCTGGTTCAGGATCTTCCACTGACCAGTAGTATGGCCTTGAAGAAATCTCATCAGTTTTTGAGGTCTCAGTTTCCCTAATTGTTAAACAAGGGAATTGGACTAGATGGTTTCTCTAAGGTCTTCTGATTCAGTCAATACAATTCAATTCACCTGAATGAGTACCTATTAAGCACTCATTTTGAACTCTGGGACAAGGAGCAGAGCCTGATTCCTTTCCATGATAGCTCTAAAATTCCCACCTTGAACATTTTTCATAAAACACTTACATAGCTTTGCCATAGACCTGCAGGCTTCTTCCTAAGTAATGGTCATATAAAAGGCAGAATCTATGCTAGTCTTCATGCTCACATAGCCCAGTATACTCAGAACCCTTGTTTTTTTTTCACTGAAGTGTAACAAAAAATTTTAAATCAGCAATGGTAAAACCTGGCATGCCTAGAAGGCAATAGCTAGGTGGTGCAGTGGTTAGTGCTGAACTTGGAGTCAGGAAGACATGAGCTTATATCCTGTCTCTGATACTTACAAGCTGTCTGACCCTGGCTAAGTCAATGAACTTCTCTTAAGCTGTTTTCTCATCCATAAAATGGAGATAATATTAATGTTTCACCTCACAGGGTTGTTATGATCAAATGAGATGATATATATAACATGCTTTGTAAAACTATAAATGCTAGCTCTTATTATTATTACTGGAATGCTTGGGGGAATGAGATGTTAGTCAAATGTTCTGGTAACTGGAATAACTTTGTTATTTCAAACCATGTTGTTGAAAGTATAAAATATATTCATCCAAAAATACACTGACCCACATTCCTGGAAAGCACTTCCTCTGTATCCCTTTCTCATAGAATCCCTCTCTTCCTTTCAAAAAGATCAAGCATCATCTTTCCTGACAGTGCCCTACCTCCCAAATACCTTGTATTTAATGATTTTGTATTTATGAACTTCATATTTATGATATATACATATGTCTATATATGTTTGTCTGTCTATATATGTATATGGACATACATACACATACATATACATTTACATGTATACCTACACACATATATACATATATATCATACACATATATCTACATACACACACAGATATATGGCAGCTAGGTAGCATAGTGGATTCAAGAAGACCTGAGTACAAATCTGACCTTAGATACTTACTAGCCGTATGACCCTGGACAAGCCACTTAACCTAGTTTGCCTCAGTTTCCTCATCTGTAAAATAAGCTGGAGAAGAAAATGGCAAACCACTCTAGTATCTTTGCCAAGAAAACTCCAAATGGAATCATGAAGAATTGGACACAATGGAAACGAATGAACAAAAACAAATATGTATGTGTGTGTCCTTGCTGTCTCTCCCATTAGAATGTAAATTTCTTCCAAGTAGGAGTTGTTTCATTCTTTGTACTTGTATCCCCAGCATTATCATAATGTCTGACCCATAGTAGATGCTTTTTGAAGGATTAAATTGGTCCTTTTATTTGCCCAGGGAATGGAACATATTTGAGACTTTCTTCAATAACTGAGTCCTGTAGCACTTTCTAACCACCATCTGAAAGTGTAGACATAAATAAAGAGAGTAGAAGAATGGCCTGAATCTGTATGACTGAGGCATGATACATACCCTGGAAATGGATTTGTTTTTAAAGTTTGTTTTCCTGTTTCTTCTTTATGATAAGAATCAGTAAAGCAAAAAAAGAAAAAAATCCAGTTAACTGTCATTGTGATTAGTGGTGTTCTCTTTGTTTCCAACTTAAATGTCCTTGGATTGAGGAGGGAGAGGGAAGCAACTAAGCTTAAATGCAACTTTTTTTGAAAATTTGTGAGCACTTGAATCCTTTCTGAGCCTCAGGGCCAGGCCTGATTAATGTGGCCATAAAGCTCTCTTCCTTTTACTTATTATTGCAACAGGTGGCAGAAGCAACGTGATACCAGCCACTGCCGCCATGTATAGCAAGGTAGAATGGAGTCTGGGATCTGAGCGTTTCACTCACTTGCAGGTCGTGTAATCTCAGCCTGACACTTGAATCCTTGCTCTGTATTTAAATTTATCCTTCTAAGCTCTATTGTGATTAAGGGGTGTGTCTGGATAATTATTTTCTCATTAATAAACTTGTGATCCCTATCTCATTGATTAATTAGCTAAAGCCCCCGTGCTAGTTTATTAAATATTAGTCATTTAATGAACTAGAAAAAGCTTTTCTTTAACCGATAATAAGCATTTTATTTTTCTATATTTAAATAAATATTAAATTAATAATACTAAATATTAATATTAAATAATTAGTAAAGCAAATAAATATTAAATAAATAAAATATATTATAATTTATTAAAATATAGAATAATTAATAAACATGATGTGTAATTATTTCTGTGTGACTATGAACATCACAGCCTGAACCACTTCAAATCCTCAATAGCTGACTCCTCTTTATTTTCTTCATAATATTTTTAAAAATATAATATCACAATTAAAAGTTCCAATAAGGGAGAATTTCTGCTCATCTCCTTCCCATTTGTCTTCCTCACCTTCTCTCCAGCAACGGCGGAAATAATCTCTCAAGCTTTTCATAGAATTATCTTAATAAAGTTCTCTTTATAGGATCTTCTCATAAAATAACACATGAAACAGTTTGTACAAGAAAGAAATCCATCCTTATCTTCTTTCTCTTTGACATCTCCATAGATTCTTCATAGATATTTGTGAACCAGAAATCAAACACCTCCCAAATACAGACCTTCTCCCTGAATCCATAGGTAGAGATGTTTCACATCAAGTCATTTTCTGAACTTACTTTTAAAATAGCCAATTCAAAACTTTTTTCCTCAATATTTTATCTGCATCTATGCACTTAGAGAGATACTAACAATATCTCTTAGATATATTCAAGACAACAATATTTACCAAAGTCTTCCCTAACCACCCTTTTGTGTGTTGACAACAATCAATAATCAGACCTCAGATAAAGACATCAATTATCCAGCAATCTTCCAGTCAAATTTAATGATTTAATCCTTCTTTGCCTCAGCTTATCACTTGCAAAATGATAGCATTGGACAAGATTACTTATTTCTCAGTTGTCTTACAACTCAGATATTCTAGAGTTCTTGGATTCTATGAACATTATGACAGAACCAAGCCAGCCTAGAGTGTGGTCTGGAATAATGGCATTGATCTGTTTGAATAGATTTGAGGCTAAGCATGAGTCCCAGAGATAGACAGCAAAAGACCTCTCACACAGATGGTGGCCATAGATGCTAATTCTCCCCTCTCCCCCAAATTGCATTTTTTCTCATTGTGGAAAAGTGATCACACCCTCAGTAGTCATTTCAGTGATTGCTGAATGAGATCATAATAGAATTATGCAAAAAAGAATAGTAATGTATAATTTGGGGAGATGGCTATAAAGTAAATAGACTCATTACTTTACAGTTACAGTGCAAATATTTATACGCACATAGTAGGCATAACTAAGGAGAAGAGTCCTCAGGTCTTCCTTTCTTATGATGTGAGCTCCTTGAACCAGGGACTTTTTCATTTTTCTATTTATGTCTCCTATGCTTAGCACAATGTTTGACACATAGTCAACACTTAATAAAATGGTCTTTAAATTTATTTGTTCAAGTTGTGTAGGGCCCAAAGACTATTCTTTAATGATAGGAATTTCTTTTACTCTATTTTCCAGGAGGTTATATGTCTGGGCACAAAGGGTGACAAGGATTCAGATTGATGGTAGATTAAAAAAAGAAGTAACTAGAATGAAGAGGTTGGAAGATGCAGCCAGGCATGATGGATGATGTGAAGAAAGAGGGGTAAATGAGTAAGCTTGCCATGTTATCCCTAAACTTAAGAGTCCTGGAAGAATCCTGATGACTCAGCAGTCAGTGAGATTAAGTTCTGTGCCTAGGAGGCTTTAGCAGATCTCCATGCCCATCACTAAAACCAAGCAGAGGAGAAATGTATAATGACTGACTCTTTCCTTCACCCAGTTCACCTGCATAAAAGAGAGAGTTTCCTCAATCCTTCAGCCCCCAGAATTAGTAAAACAAGGGACTGCCCAATACCCCTTATGAGCTCATGCAAAGTGTTGCTGAATCAATGCCCCACATGGAATAGATTGGGCAGCCTGCTCCTCAAAGAGTCATGGAGATGGAATGGCCTTGGGAAAAACTGGGACATGGGTAGACATTCTGTAATTGTTTCCCTTTTGCTAAACATACAATGAATAGCAGTTGTAGAGTTAGAAATAGTGTAGAGAATGGAGGAGGAGGAAGGGATTTCAAAAGGCGTGAGCTCACCTCTTCTCTTTTTGTTTGATCTCCCTTAGATTGACTCCTTCCTATATGAGTTTTCTGGTGAGAGAAGAGAAATGATGTTATAATGGAAGGAGCTTTGGACACTTTCCCTTCTTGGCCCTGAGAGGCCCTGTGAATAGGGGTCAGCCTTTGTTCTTTCATTTTAGGTGAATGAAACTCATTTCAAAACTATGACTTTGTGAATTGGCAGAGTGAATGACCCAAAGTCCTGGAGTCTGGGAGCCAAGTCCACAATGGGCTTTGAAGCTAGCCCACACTGATGCCCTGAAGAATGGGGAGTCTAACAGCAACTGTGAGGCGGGCTGCTCAAAAGCAATGATGCATTTGGACCTAAATTCCGTGGGACCAATGCACTGTAGAAATTAGGTTGTTTGAGTTCAATTTTCCTTGAGACCAAGGGAGTATGGAGAAGAGTTTGCTCTTGAAGTGTTGAGGGGGAAATGTTTATTCTTGTTCTACCTGCAAAGTAAATCTCCTTTTGTAAAAGCTAGTTGATGTCAACTGGCTAAATGGAATTGGGGTGCCATTCACAGTGCCGAGGGAACACACCCAGAACCTCAACAGTCTCCAGGATACTTTTAGAAGCCTGAGGGGGAGCTGTAGCCAGTCTGACTGAAATAGTGAGCACTCCCTTCATTTGTTTTCTGGATTGTACTCAATTGTGTTTGCAGGCACTGAGAATGATTCTACACCTTTATTTCCCCTTGTTCTTCCACTTCCAGTCTATCTCAATTAAATGCTTTGGTCCTTTGACTTAAGGTCTGTAAATAGAATGTACACTAATATGTAGCCTTGAGCCCCATAATTATGATTACCCAAAACAACCTTCCCTAAAATCATTTCAGAAAAGGGCTCCAGAACTGGGGTATACCTATGATGCATGCTTCTAAGCATGTAAGTCCCAGCTTTCCACTTATTTGCTGTCTAACTTTGGGCACATTGCTATCCATAGCTCATTGTCCTCACATAAATGGAACCTTGGGATAGATGAACTCTACTGTCCCTTTCAGTTCTAACCATCTAAGGTCCTGTAAACTGATAGGATTCAGTCATGTTAATTATCACCTTTCTATGATTTCGCTTTCAAACCTGTGTCCATAGAGTTAAGGAACTGTTAAAGTGTCCTCTGTTCTGAAATGCATTATTAAAACCATTTTTAAATTGACCTTTTCTAGTCAACCAATAACACCTCCCATTCTTTATTTTAACTTCCATGAGCAGACGTTCTACTGCTCTATTTTTGTTTCTTAATTATATGGGTAAGGGCTGGATCTCACCATATGTACCTCTTTGGAAGTCCAATACTAGTGAACACCTGTTTGTAAATGGCTAAGTAATCTTTATTTATATTATCATTAGAGACCAAATCTGCAGACATCAAAAAAAGTTAGGTTCTCCAAGGAGCCTCAAAATGAGTTTCTTGATCAGGAAAAAAAAGAATATATGACACTGATTATGGTCATCTTGACCTTGAAATGGTCCATTTTTGAACCTAAACTCAATGAGCTCTTCTTTGTTCCTTGGGATGTATCATTTTATAACCAAGAAATTCCCAATTCTTTATAAGCATCATACAGACATTCTTCTCCATTTTCTCTGGCTTATTCTCTCAAAAAATAAGTTTTCAAGATAAGTAAGTAAAGAGGCCAGTATTCTAAAACTTAAAGCTAGGTGTCACAATGGAGAGAGTGCTGAACTTGAAGAAAGGAAGACCTGAATTCAAATCCTGCCTCACTAATTGTGTGACCCTACCTAAGTCACTTAACCTGTTTCCTTTGTTTTTTTTATCTGTAAAAATGGAGATAATAATAGCACCTCCCTCCCAGAGTTGTGAGAACCAAATGTGATAATATTTTACAAACTTTAAAGTACTATATAAATGCAAGCTATTATCAGTAGTATGTAATCACAAGTCAATACCTTGATTACCAAATCCTCTGGGAATAAAGCTCCTTTATGCAGGAGTCTTGTTTTTAAAAATCCATCATCAGTCAGGAGGAGTAGTGTTGATGCTGTCTGCAGCTCAATGACCAGTCCCCACCACATGTAGAGGATTGATAATGTGAAGCAGAGAAATATAAAGGATGACTGTAAAGTGATAGGCTGATGTTTGTCTGGAATGGAAGGATGTTTCTTTGCTTTGTAGTCACATCAGAACTGTCTTGCATCTTCCAAGGATGATGCCTGTGGTCTGTCCATCTTCAAACAGCTTCTCACTATCCCTGTACAGTTGCAGATGAGTGGGATAGATTGTGGGCAAAACTGTGCAAAAAGTTGGCTTTGGTGTTCTCAGGCTCCCTTCTCTGGGAGCTTTACTCCCTAAACCCCATGATGATTGCCTCTTCCTCATTAGGTACCGAGTGTCCTATTGAACTCTAAACACCGCCACTCCCCACCCTCCATCAGCCTCTAGCTGAAAATTAGCATTTCCTTCAATCATTTAAAAATGTTATTCCAAGAAAACGTCCATCCAAAGGCTTCCCCAGACTTCACCAAAGGGGTCCATGACACACTGAGCTGCATGATTGCTAAAATTCCTTCTGGCTCTGGAGCCTATAAGAGTGAGTGAGGCTAGCTCAAGGAACTCTCTCAACCAGGCTTTATCAGGTGTACCTTTTATTTCTGACTAAAGATTAGGAAACACATCCCCCTTCAAGGAATTTCTGGCAATAACAAGCAGATGGAGAGAAAAAACAGGAATGGGGAGACACTCAGAATTCATTATCATACGCGTATCCCAGAAGGTAAGCATTATTTAATTCTTTGGGGATGATCAAGGGAGTTATGGCCATAGAAGATAAGATGGCCTACAGCAGGGAATTTTTAACCATTATTATCATAGGTCCCTTATCAGAATAATGTTTTAAAGTTAACAAAATAAAATGCATAGGATTATAAAGGAAACCAACTATACTGAAATACAGTTATTAAAAGACTTCCTTTACATCACTTTTATATAAGATTATATCTCATTCATTCCCCAATCTAGTGAGTCACACATAGTAACAATAAAAAAAAAATTTTAAAGGAAAAAAGTAGTTAAGCAAACCCAATGCATCAGCTGTATCTGTACAATCTTCCCACCTGTAGCCCCCCAGCCCTGAACAAGAGTGAGGAAGATGCATTTTCTGATCTTTTCTTTGGGGCCAAGTTTGTTTATTAATATTATCAAGTATTCAGTTTTTTTGGTTCATCCCATTAATATTGTTCTAAGTAGTTGCATATATTGTTTTCCCGGTTCTGTGTACGTCACTCTGCATTAATGCATGCCTTCCTATACTTCTATGAATCCTTTATATTCAGCATTTCTTACATCAAAGACATATTCGATGATACTCATGTTCCACAGTCTGCTTAGTCATTCCCCTAATCAATCAACAAGCATTTATTAAGTGATTACTATGTCCCAGGAATTGTGCTAAGTATCAGGGATACAAAAAAAATGGTTTCTGCCCACAAGTATCTTACATTATCATGGGAAAGACAACATACTTATAAATAGGTATGCAGAAGATGGAGTAGGTACACAGTAAATGGAAGCCAACGTTACAGAGAAGTCATTAGTAGCTGGGGTGCTTCTCTTGAAGAAGGCAGCAATTGAATTAAGTCTTGAAGGGAGTCAGAGACTCTAAAAAGCGGAGGAAAAGAGGGAGAGCACTACAGGCATGGGGTACAACCAGTGTAAAGGCATAGAGAGATGGGAGATAGAAAAATGGGAAATAGGCCAGTGTGGCTGGACCATAAAGGGTGTCGAGGGGAGTAATGTGTAAAAAAGACTAGAAAGAGAAGATGAGGCCAGCTTGTAAAGAGCTCTAAATGTCAAAGAGAGGAGTTTATATTGAACCTGAGAGACAACAGGGAACGATTGGTTTATTGAGTAGAAGAGTAGCATGGTAAATCCTTTTGGCAGCTCAGGGGAGGACCACTGGGGCAAGGAGAGATGAGACAGGGAGACCAATTAGAAAGCTCTTACAATAACACTAGGTGAAAAATGCTGAGAGCCTGAACTAGTGTGGAGTCTGGATGAGTTGAGAGGAAGGAATTTATTCGAGAAATGTTGTGAAAATGGAAATAATGAGATCTGATACCTTACTGGCTACATAGGACAAGTGGGCATGAAGAGCTAGGGATGACATTAAATGAAGAACCCATGTGACTGAGAGAATGGTGTTGCCCTCATCAATCATAGGGAAATTTGTAAGAGGGCAGGATTGTGGAGGGGCAGATAAGGAATTCTGTTTTGGACATGTTGTGTTTGAGATGCCTAGGGACATCTGTTTTGTTTCCAGTTCTTCGGTCCCACTTATGATATTAATTTGTTAGCATATATGGGACCTTTCCTTCTGTCTTTGGCCTTTTTGTGGTATATGCTTAGAACTGAGAGCTCAGGGTCCAAGGGTAGAAATGTTTTGGTTACTTTCAAAATCATAATTACAAATCATTTTACAGAATGGCTGGACTGAGTCTTAGCTCCACAAATAAGTACAAAATTTTAAATTGGAAACTATAAAGTGAGGTCAGGGAAATGGTGATAGATTGGGAGAACAGAGGATGGAGGGAATAGTGATCACAGTGAAGATGAAGAAAAAAGATTGGAAGGTACGAGGCAGAGGGAAAGATAGAAACATAGGAGATGATGATTAGAAAGGGAAATTTCCAAGTTGATGGTCATGGAGGTAGCAATTATGAGTGATGTTCTAAAGAACATACATGGCTGTGTTGGGGGTAAGATATAGAACATGGAAGTTGAGAAAATTGGGAGGCTAGAACATTCAAAAAGACATCAACAGGCAGATTGAAGTATTGATTATGGAGATGGAGATGAAGGTTGTGAATCAGGTACTGAACTTACTCCTTGAAAAAGGAAAGAGAATGACCTGGAGGTTAGCACAGTATGGCAAAATGGAATTGAGTACTGTGATATAGACAGATGGAATGAACCTCAGAGGTAGGAAGTTATAGAACAAGGTCAGCAGACGGAGGGCCTGAAAGTGGCAGACCTTGTTGACAAGGGGTGTTGGACAAAGACTCCATCAGTTAAGGGCATGAGAAAAGGATCAATCTTTATTGATGAGAGTGACCAGAGATGCAGTATTTTCTGGAGAGAACTGGGGTTTTGATGAGTGTCAGAAAGAAAAGGAAAAAGTCTAAGGCAAAGAGATCTAGGCTGAAGTAAAGTTAATTAACAAGAGGCTAGGGATTCCAGAGAACACAACCGAATGGAAAGGCAAAGGAGTAGCTGAAATACGGAAGGGCCGGGCTTAACCTCTTCTGAGACTTAGTTTCCTCATCTGCAAAATAAAAAATAAAACTAGAACTACCAACTTCACGAGGTCATTGTGAGGAAACCTTAAAGTGTTATGGAAATATGAGTTAATATTATTGAGCAAAGATTTCTGCTCCATGCTGTAACTTTGTATAGCTCGCTTCTTAACAGGACTCTTTCCATTTTGTTTATATATCCCCAAAGTCTTGTGAACTTAGGCTCTTTCTCACCCTCCCAATCACCTTCTTTTAATCGGTCCCCTTGGCTTTCTTGGCCCAAGCATTGACTGCCCTGTAAAATTAATTTAAATTTCTTCTTTGGTCTAAGTTGCATAACTTCCAAAATTACGATTATACATCAAAATACCTCCCCCATACCCTGCCCAATATGGAGAGGTAACCAACTGTTCCTTGTTTTCCAGATTTGTTCCTTAATTGGGTCCAAATGTTCCTCCCTTCTTCTCTCCTCTCCCCCCACCCCCCTTCCTTCTTTAAAACCAGCAAGGTTGTCTGTCATGAAACCTAACACTAGCTACGAACAGTCTTCTCTTTCACCCTTTTCACTCCCTGCTTCTGCTGCTGACTAACTTTTAAATTGTGAACAACCATAAAACAGTGACAGTTGTGCCCCACACTCTATCACTCCCTTCACACAGGGGAAGATCTGCTGGCCACATTGTGGCCGCTACTGATTGTACGGCACAGCTGGCTGCCTGAACCTCTTCTCCCCTTTGAGAGGGAAAGAGAAGTTACCGAGCAGACTTATGCATGCCTGATGCGATCAGCAGGGGAAACAAAGAAACCATCTTAATAGCAACTGTAAGTCACTATGAAATGTACAGTATCATCTTGATAGTTTTGATAAATATGATGCATGCTGAAATTAGAGACCATAAATTTGGGAGCAGAGGGAAGATGACTTGGGTTTAATAGAACAAACTATTTAATGAAATTTATCTTGTTAAAGTTAATTAAAGGAAGTGAAAATGGTCATTTGTTAAAAGGACCTAGACTTTCGAGGACTATTATGTGAATATACAGTATACACGTATGTATGGATGAAGTTTATAAATGCAGGTGTATATTTATGTATAAAATTATATATATAATGTGTGTGTGTTTATGTATGTGTGTATATATACATACATATATATACACACATATACACATGTGTGTGTGTGTGTGTGTGTGTATATATATATATATATATATACACACATATACATATATACCCATAAATCTGAGAGCCAGCATGACATTGTAGAGAGGATGCTGGACTTGGAGTGAGGAAGACTTGGATTAAATCCCATTTCTGATATTTTTTTAGCTGTGTGACCCTGGCAAATCACTGTTGAGCCCCAGACAATGCAGGTTGCAAATCTGGGATGTTGGGGGCAGTTCCCACATAAATGAAACCTCAAGACCCTGATGTGTTCCCCAACTCTTATTAAGGATCTTTCTTGAATAATTGGACTGAAAACTTGCAATATTTTAGGATGTAAAAGAGACAATGGAAACATTTGGGAAGTATTCAAGGGATTCTATAAAGAGGTTATGTGGTGTAATGGTAACTGATATTTTATAGTACTTATATTGTTGAATTTAAGCCCCATAACAACTCTGTGAGGCATCGTACTACAGGACAACCCCATTTTACGGGTGAAGAAACTGAAGTTCAACATAGTTGTGTGAGCCCATGTTCACACTTAGAAACTGAGGCTTGGTGAAGGTGAATCATCTATCTTTATAAGTATTAGATGCAGATAATCTTGATTCCAAGACCTCCATCTTGTTGCCCCCATGGTATTCTGTCCTCAGCTAGCATCTTCTAGCTCCACCTTCTTTCTCAGGCATTCAAGATATTGACAACTTTCAATGAAGTCAGGGATCATGTTTTCATGATCTTTTTACCTCCCTCAATTCTTAACACAATGCTTTGCACCTAGTAGGCTCCTAATAGATCAGGCCTGCACAACCTGCGAGCCCACGGGCATTTATAGCCCACCTGCCAACAAAGGATTTCAGGTGGGCCACGAAAAACGTAGAAGAAAACATCCTCTACACTTTTCTTGCAGCCCCTGAAGCAGCTCCCCTCCCCATTCCTGAGTAAATAGAACTAATGAATGAATGAAAGTCCTAAGAATGTCATGCCCTCTGCTTCTTGGAGCCTCTCCCCACTAGACTTCAATTCTGGTCTTGCTTATGTGGGGGTCAGCAGCCCTGATTCTACCTTCAGATAGGGTGTCTGAATCTTCCCTCCAAATCTCACCCTATTCTAATGTCAAAATTAGGATTGGGTGTGTCTTCCCCAAGGAAATATTCTCTATTGATCCAGTCATTAACAGGATATCCTAATTGACCCTCAATCTACTCTCTTTAAATGCTTAGCTGGTATTATTCCATTCATCCATCAAAGGCTGCCAGGAACATGGAAGACATAGTGACACCACTACCTCTTTCTTTAGTAGTCTCTACTAAAGAAATGCTCAAAATTCACTTAGAGGTGGGGAATGGTACACTCAGAACTCTCCCCAAGCTTAAGCAGTCCTCCATTACTATTTGGCAAACTTGATTTCAGCAAATTAAGAGGAATATCTAGAGAAAGAATTGCACAGACTAGCATGAATGGTAACAGTTGTTTGAGAAGGTTAATAAACCAGAAAAAAAAACTAATCCAACATTCTTCCTATTTTTCTATATGTGTGTCCTATATGCAAAATTTAATTTGATATTTTTTATGCTGCCTTTTGGTCTTCCAGGCTTGTAAAATATGGTCATACAATCTTTCTTTCTAAAGGATTCTTCTTCCTAAAAAGACCTTAGTGCTCCTAGTGAGCCAGCTTAGAAAAATTTTACCACTAACTCTAAGTCAAAGAGTGAGTATGCATGATTTGGTGTTACACTGAAGGACCATAGGAATTATAGCTGGATGAAATTGCAGAGAGCAGACGATCATAGATTTCAAACTGGAAGTGACCTCAGAAGGTCCACTCCCCTCATTTGGTAGATAGATAGGAAACCCGAGGCTGAGAGAAAGTGACTTGTCCATGGGCACATAGATAATAAATGACAGGACAGAAATTGAAACCGCCCCCATCATCTGACTCGAAAGCCAATGCCCTTTCCACTACACAATACTGCCTGTGTGGTGTGTCACAGTGTTCTGTATTTGACTCTGCCCTGTTTAACATTTTTAAATGTCACAAAGCTAGGAGGGAGAGCTAATAACTTACATGACAAAATTAGTATTGAAGATACTCATAATAGGCGAAGACAAGGGGCTGACAAGATGAACCGTACTAGAAAGGAGTCTAAAGTCCTCAATTTTTGTAACAAAACATTAATTGCAAAGGTATAAGAGGATCTGGCTTGATACCTAAACAAACCGACAAATTCAGAGGGTTCTTTCTTTCCTCCAAGTTGCAGCTCAGAGGCCACCTCAATGACGACTTCTCATACTGCCCACCTCCATAAAAGCATTCTCTCCTTCAAATTTCTCACTGCACTTTGCTAAACCTCTCATCATCCTTGTCACTTTCCTTTTGTTCATATGCATCTTATCATCAAATTAAAACATAAATTCCTTGAAAGCAGAGTCTGCATCATATCTTTGCATTCCCAAATCCTACCACACTAGTTGTACAAAATAAGGAATTGAAATTTTTGTCAATCAAATTAAATGCAATCTGAAATTATAAGTGAGAGGAAGAACAGGAGCAAAGATGACACAGTTTCAGGAATGAACATAGTGAATTAATTGGGCATTAAAGATATTGATTAGAATAGGAGGCATGTGCTAGAGAATGGTGGAAAATAGAATTGAAAAAGTAAAATGAGGCTGGATGTTGGAGGATGTTGAAAATCAGTGAAGAGGAGTTTCTGTTTAATGCTAGAGGAAACAAGGAAGCAACGATGGTTGTTAAGAAGGGTATCGACGTGATGAATCATGGGGATTGCTATGTTTTCAGGGTGGAATGGGAAGTTTGGTTTTCACATATGTAAATATTGAGCTTATAGCACTTGCAAGTAAGGAAGTCCTCGTAGGCTGTTGGAGAAATGGACAAGACAGAAATGTAGATTTGAAAGTTATGAGAAGACAGAAGAGATAGCTTAAGTCGTGACATTAGAATATGTGAGGCTGAGTATAAAGAGAGAAGAAACAAATAGCAAGTCAGGGTGTATGTGAGTGGGATGCTTTTATGATGACTCTGTTTGCCCGACAGACAAAAATAACTAGGACATAAAAGGCTTCCCAGAAGATCTGCTGCTCAACTGACCTAATCAACAGACAACAATAATGACAGAAAAAGGAATAAAATCCATTTCAAAAGTTATAGGAGAGAACCACAACTAAAAACATATGATGAAGCTATCCTAAAATAATATACCCTCTGTAGAAAATACACTGAAGGTATTCATATAAATGTGTCATTTCTTTTACAGTAAAAGTGAGAACATTTTGTTCCATCTGAAATCTAATTTTGCAGCCTAATAAAGCTCATTCCAGTGCAAAGGCCATTTGTTCACTAAGAAAGGCATTTCTTTGCAACATTAATCATCTTCAACTTATAGTTTCTCCAGAGGGATAACCCCCTACTTTGCTTTTCCATTAATATTATCTTTAACAGAAAACTAATGACTCTGTTATAGTTGTATCCTCACTAACATTTCATGATGGGACTCAGAAAGATGGTGGACTTTATGACTTCCCCATGGGCTTCATAAGGTTAAATGATTCACTAGGTTAAATGATTGCTTGAAGCGCAGTGAAAACCATGTTAATGAAAATGACCAGGCTGGAATGTGCCTGAGTGCTGAACGAATTCAAGTGAAGAGAGAGCCTTACCCTGGAGCTGCTTCTTGAACAGGATGATCCTGACATCCACTAGGAGAACAATGACAAAATTCATTGCAGGAAGAGATGTTGTGCGTTATTATTGTAGGTGTTTTTGGGGTTTTTTTAAGGATATCTTCCATTTCCCAACAGAACCCCCATATCTATCAACAAAATGAAGAAAACAATGCTTTTGACACTCAATCTGAAACTAGGGATCAGTCATTGCTGTCACAACAGCCATGTCTCCAGTAGATTGCAAACTCCTTGAGGTCAATTGTTTGAATTTGTAAACTCAGTGGCTATACCTTGCTCTTGGTAAGCACTTAAATTGAACTGAACTGAATTGAATTGAATGCAAAGGAGTTTGTTTAAAAGAGGAACCTCTGACCATTTTCTGTCCTGTCCTACTCTTTGTGACCCCATTTGAGGTTTTCTTGGCAAAGATACTAGAGTGGTTCGCCATTTCCTTCTTCAGCTCATTTTATAGATGAGGAATTGAGGCAAAATTAAGTGACTTTCCCAGAGTCACACAGCTAATAAGTGTCTGAGGCTGGATTTGACCTCAGGACAATGAGCCTTCCTGATTCCAGGCCCTTTACTCTATCCACTGCACCACCCAGATGCCCTTAAACATTATGTTATCCAGACATATTCTGGATTGTACCACTTGCCAGATGTTGCTTGTTCAGTTGTGTCTGCTTCTTCATGACCCCATTGGGTGTTTTCTTGGCAAAGACACTGGAGTGGTTGGCCATTTCCTTCTCCAGCTCATTTTACAGCTGAGGAAACTGAGGCAAACAGGATTAAGTGACTTGCCCAGGGTCACACAGCTACTAAGTGTCTGAGACCAGATTTAGAATGAGTCTTCCTGATTCCAAGCCCAGTGATTTATCTACTGAGCCAAATAGCTGCCTCTTCTCATGAGAGAATAGAAAATAGATGACAACGAATGACTGTCCCCATCCTAAAGAATGATTCAGCAATGGGGACAGGCCTCTTCTCCACTGTGAGAAGTAAGGCCACTTCTCCATTCATGTTCCATGGGATGGCCACTTTAATTGCTCAGACTCAGTTTCCCAGTCCTTTATGTAAGCATCTGCTTTTTGGAAATGAACAAGTCGAGCTGTTCCAAAAGAAAAAGGAAAAGGTTAGAGGCAAATACAGCCAAAGAGATCTGAAAAATCCCCATTAAGTGAGTTGTGAAGTATAGTTAATTTGTTGCTGTTTCATCATTTTTTCAGTTGTGCTTGACTTTTGGTGACCCCATTTGGGGTTTTCTTGGCAAAGATATTGGAGTGGTTTGCCAGTTCCTTCTCCAGCACATTTTATAGATGAAGAAACTGAGGCAAACAGGGTTAAGTGACTTGCCCAGGGTCATACTGCTAGTAATTGTTTGAAGCTGGATTTGAACCCATGAAGAGGAGTCTTCCTGACTCTGGGGCCAGTGCTCTATCCACTTGTACCAACTTGCTGCCTTATAGTTAATTTAATTCAGTTCAAAATCAGTTCAATTTACTATATAACAACAACCTGTCACATGCAAGATACTGTGCTGGGCACTTGGAGCAAAGACAAAAATGAAAGTTCCTGCCTTTAAGAAATTTACATTCTTCCGAGAATATGGAACTAGGTCCCTGATTTTAAATGCACCAAGTTCCCATTTCTTGTTATCAAGTTTATAAATAACAGGGTTTGGGTTTGTCTACATGGTAAAGAGACAGTAACTCTAAGTTTGCATTATGTCTGATTTGCTATCACTTTCAATTTGATAATTTATTCATGCCACTGTTCTGGGAACAATTATCAGTACTGTTCAGTTCAACAGTAACTACTGTAAAATCAAACACCTTTAGAAAAACAATAGGTTATGCCAGAAAAATGTACTATTTGACTTTAACTTAGCATAAAATGGAAGATGGAGGCACTAGGTAAATTGTGTGAACAAAGCTACTGAGTACTGATAGCACGCTTTATTACATCTTCACTCTGAAGTCTATTCCTGACTATGCTTTCCCTAGAGGAAGATATACCTGCAATTCCAAATATCCATCAACCTCAAGTCTTGTGATTATTATTCCTTCCCATTAAGGCAACTGAATCATGAGACTGAGGTTACCAAAAACCCAAATCTGAGGGCAGAGATATAAATCAGACAATTGCAATATCCCTCTGCCTTTGTTTCTCCTTGCTGTCTTCCCGTGAATTACCTTGTATTTATTTGAAATCACAGGTTCAGTCCCTATCCCTGTATTTAATATATCCTTACATGTGTTTATTTCCCTGATAAAAAGTAGGCTTCTTGAGGACAGAAACTTTTCCATCTTGGTTTTTGTATCTCCAGTGCTTAGCATAGTGGCCGCCTCATAAAAGGAACTTAATAAATGCTTGTTGATTGATTCATTATCCTTCTCTTTGAGGTGTTTAGAAGCTTATAGAGGATCACCCTTAGCTTTAAGAGGAAATGCCAAAATCAATCCAATTATATGACTCCCATTTGAAATAATATAACCTAAATAGAATGAGATGCAGCAGTTTGTAGTCAGGAAGACCTGGGTTCAAGTCTTGCTTCTAAAACATACTAGTTTATACCAAAAGCAAGACTTTCAATACCCCAGCATCTCTGTAAGTTCATTAGTTACAGTCAAGCTGCTAATCTCCATCAGTAGAGGAGTTTCTATGCTGGGCATTCCCCACATTGATGAAATCACAGATCATGGGTATGCACACACACACACACACACACACACACACACACACACACATTTGCATTGTGTACTCCAAGCTATTTTTTTCATTGTTGCTTCTCTTTGGAAACATCAAATAGAAGAGTCTTTCCTCTGTGGTTGGTATGGTATCCATAGAAAGTTCAACTTAAGAATGGGTATTTCAATCCTTTAAGGGATCCATGACCTCTTAATATGGGGACTTCTGCATTAATTTAGTTATATACAATTATTTGTATGTTTTCTCCCCCATTAGTTTGTGAGCTCCTTGAGGGCACAGACTATTTTTGCCTTTCTTTGTATCCTCTGCACTTAGCACAGTATTTTGCATATGTTAGGTGCTTAATCAATTTTTATTGACTGACTGACTCCCTCCAGTTACAAATAGTAACTTATCTATGCCTGGCCAACTAGCATGACTCCTGTTCATGTCAACCCATAATTCCTCCACAGGGAGTCCACCCCACATCCTGGGGGCAGGATCTCTTGACACTGCATAGACACCAGTAAGCATATAAGCCATCCAACATGTTACCAGCCCACATCTTTATCTGGACATACATTTCTCTGATGTCATCCTATATACTGCTTTGAATGTACAATTCCTCATTTGTAATGTTGCCATCTCCTTAAACCTATAACCATTTCATTGTCCTTTGGATAATTCTCAACCAGATAAGACAAGATGAATAAATTCAGATTCAAAGCTCTACAAAGCGTCCAGCAGAAAAATAGAAAAACCATACTATGTTAAAGGGAAAAGCATGAGGACTCAAGGAAAAAGAATTTCTAAGAGCTATGAGTTACCTACTTTGCCACATGTACTGTAAGCTTTAGTTCACTTTCCACTGGACTCTGTGTATATTTGAGAAATAGTGCGTCTCAGACATTTTGGGGGGTGGGGATAGGTGAGGTGTGATTTGTACCAGCAATTCTTACTGTATTACCTTAATAAATTAATAAATTACCCTTCTAAAAGTCTGGCTAATTATTATCAACTGATAATCATGGGTAGGTGCACACTAGTAGGGGCTCATAAGTTACTGTGTTAGAAAGAGCCCTCAAGGTTACACATAAAGGTCAGAGGAAATATAATAGCTGCCCTCTAGGGACCCAGATTGCCAGTGCAAGTAGGAATTGGGAGAGTGACTCCAGAACCTGTGCTTAGTCTCCATTTAAAAAAAAAATACTTTTCTTGGATTAAAGAGTCAGATAGAAATTTAGGTAACATAGTGTTGTTTAAAAAAAAAAAAACAACCCTTTAGTTTGTTTAAAAATACTGTATGCAGTAATCCAAGATAGCTGACATCTCTCCTACTATCTCCCTACCCCAACTTCTTGGGGGACTTCTATGATCACATCTGAATCCACAAGATAATATTTTCAGCAAGATCTCAGAAGCAGAGGTTTTTGTTTATTTTTCCACCTAGAGTTCAGTTTTCCTTTTTTGCCTTTTATGTAAGGGGACGCTTTTATAATGTGCAAATATTTCCTGTCAGCCCTTCTAATGAACTGTGACAATTAAGTTGAGAAGGGGAAATGCATGCGATGTGAAAAGTTGGCTTCCTTTCTCTGTAGCTAAGGGCTAACACAACCATAAATTAGTAAAGTATAGTGTTACATTGTGTAATCATTAATTATCATAATTAAATATTGGTATAGATCTAAAACTAGCATCTGGGATTATATTTTTTCTGAATTCAAATTTTATATCCAAATTTTAAACTGTGACAATTAAGTTGAGAAGAGGAAATGCATGCGATGTGAAAAGTTGACTTCCTTTCTCTGTAGCTAACAGCTAACAGAATCATAAATTAGTAATGTATAGTGTTATATTGTGTAATAATTAATATAATTAAATATTTGTATAGATCTAAAATTAGAATCTGAGATTATATTTTTTCTAACTTCAAATTTTAAACCCAGCATTGACTTATATTGTTGTTCCAGTTAACAATAGCATGAACAAGACACAGATATTTTCATTCTGGCTAATTTTTTTCCTCTAATGTAAAATGCTTTATTATTTCAAATTGTTGCTCTCAAATGAAAAGTCTCTGGGATGTTATGATTTTGGAAGGGCTATTTCTAATCAACTCCATTCTGGAGAAAAAGATTCCTAAGTTCTCTTAAATCCTTCAGCTTTTCTAAAGGCTTGTTTTAAATTAAACTTCTTTTAAAAATTCCTTTGTTCATCCAGGGCCCCCACATTTTTAAAGATAAGACCACCAGACCCATTGCTGACATCTGAAATGTTGTTATTGTTTTAATTCGCCTTTAGTTTTTCAGCAGGTTCACATGGTAATGCTTCACAGCTGGTAAAGGAGACAACTCTTGGAAGAGAAGGGGAAAAAAAAAAAAAAAACAACGAGCAACACAGCCTAGCTCTGCAGCTGTATGTTATTACTTTATTCCCAATTCACAGGAAATGAACAATCATTTAGTACTGACAGGTACATACAGGAACTCACTATCTTCCTTTTCAACCTGAAAAATAAGGCACTACAGAAGTTAAGCATTAGACTCAAAGTATGCTTCACATTTTTTGCCAAGGTTATGATGATATCTTCTGAAAGCTTTTGAAAATGCTCTGAGGAAATACTGCCAGCAAGCCCGAAAATCTGAGTGGAAAAAAAAATATCATTCAGAGTCTTTTCTGTTGTTGACCGTAGTAACTTACTGGTCCCATAAGGGTTGGGGAAGGTTAGACACCTCTAATGGTGATTGGGGTGTAATCCAAATTGTGTCCTTAATGTGTTATTAGACTGTAATACAAAAGCAATGTTGTACAAGTAAATGCCTCAACAAATCAAAGTTGTAGGGATTGAAGAATCTTGAAAAAAAAAAAAAGCAATTACAGGGCCTTTGGAAGGTGTTCCCCTACCCTCACCCCATCTGTCTTCTTGAAAAAGTTCAGTGGATTTGTCTCTCAGTTCAAAAACATTTCTGTTGGTTGCCATTTTTGATTAGACCAAATGGAAAATCAATAAGCATGAAGTTGCATAGTAATAATACCTTATGGGACCTGAAACTACACTTTTTTTTTACCTGGGGCAAAAAGAATAAAAGCAGATGCTGATATAAAAGGTGAAACTGGAGGTTGTGAGACAGCTGGCACAAAGTTTGAACCCTGGGGTTGGTAAATGACGACCTAGCAGCTACTAACTAGCAGCTGAAGCCAGTGGAGGACTGGTGGGTGAGATATGAGCATGGGGGATTCCCAAGGGAGAAAGTCCTCCCCTTGCCACCCACCCCATGTCAGCACCGTTCAGCAAAACTCCACCTGCCTTGTGCTAGTTATGGCCTGATCCCTGACACTAACATAGAGTTTTATCATTCTGAATGCACATTCACATACATTATCTTGTTTGATCCTCACAACAATCCCTCGAAATAGGTATTAGTATCCCTGAGAGAGAAAGAAACTGAAATATAGCAATATGACCTAGTTATTACGTGAAGGAACCAAAACTGGGACAAGTTCTCAGCTCAGGGATAGATAGATAGATAGATGATTGAGATAGTTAATTAATAGAGACAGAGATGATCAATAGAGATAGATAATTGATATAGATAGATGGATAGATAGAATGGATAGATGGATGGATAAATAGATAAATAGATGATAGGTGGATAGATAGATGATTGATAATTGATAGAGATAGAGATAATCAATAGGGATAGATGATCAATATAGATAGATGGATAGAGGGATGTATGGATGGATAAATAGATATATGATAGATGGATAGATAGATAGATGATTGATAGATGATTAATAGAGATAGAGATGATCAATAGAGAGATAGATGATCAATATAGATGGATGGATGGATAGATAGAATGGATAGACAGACAGGTGGATAGATCGATGATTGATATAAATAACTGACAGAGATAGAGATGATCATTGGAGATAGATAAATAATTGATATAGATGGATGGATAGATAGATAGATAGATAGATAGATAGATAGATAGATAGTTACATATGCTGGTCCTCTGATTCTAAATACAGCCTCCCATATCTCTTTGAAAAAGATCAAGTTTTCCACTCCTTTTTGAATGGCATTTCAGGTCAGCATGATGTCCTGGAATCCCAAAGCAAAACCATATATGGAATTATGAGACTGCACCATTTGCAGGTGCCCTAGGTATAGTGGGTTCCAGTTCCAACCTGCCTCCAGGTTGAATTGGAGTCTTTTGAAGTAGACCTTCATGGGGTGAACAGGAAGACGACAACCTTTTTATTATAGTTGGCTTCCTTTCTTGAATTAGTGTTTATATTTTCCCAGTAGAAACCCCCAAATTGAAAATATAGAGGTGTCAGCTAGCACCACTTTGGTTAAGGTTGTGTCAACATTTCCTATAACCCTTGTTTTTCTAGGGTTTATAACTAGACCGTAAAAATTTGCTCAGCTCTGAAACTTGGCATAGTAAGTCTCAGCCTAGGAGTAAATTTTTGAGAACTGAAGGGAGGGTGAAGGTGGAGTTTTAGGGAGAGGGAGGAAAGGAGAGTCATTTCAGCTGCTTTGAACTCCTGTCTGGACTCAAATGGAAATTACTTAAAGATTCAGTTTCATTGACTCTGACTCAAATGGAATTTTAATTAAAAAAACAAACCAAAAAAGGAAAGAAAACAACTCTGAACTCTTCCAGGGATTCTTCCATTAATGTGGGCTAATTGCTCTTGTTAATTTTGGGAGAAAATGTTAATGAGTGAGGTGTTTAACTTAAACCTACTGACTATACATCTGCAGATTCCAGTTGGTTTTTTTTTTCCCACAAAGCAGTTAGCTATGCATAATAATGGGATTTAGCAGACCTTCTGCACACACACACACACACACACACACACACACACACACACACACCTTTCAATGCATGAAAATACCTCAACTAGCTTCAAAGGAATTTTCTGATAGTTAATAGTCCCTTGAACATACATATTTATTAAATTTCACATCCCTTTATTCAATGCATCCTTATGCAATCCATGATTTAATATCTCATCACGCATTTACCAGATGAACTGAGCTAGGCAGCCCAGGCATCATTCCTATGAATAATATTGACTCCTTTGAAAACTCACTTTAGCAACATAGTAAGTCCTGGGGGAGAAACGGGTCATACAAGGTTGGCTATTTTCAGGCTCTTTCTCAAGTGCCTCTTCTTGAAATGGTGGAAGATTGATGTAGCAAGAGGTGATTGGCCTAAGTATCAACCAATCAATCAACAATCGATTATTAAGTGCTTCCATGTACCAAACACTATGCCAAGTACGGGGGATACAAAAACATTAATGAAATAGTCCCTGCCCTCAGATTCTATTGGAAGAAAAATGGACAACTATTTGTGCTCATACATATAAACTATATGCAACAAAAAGACAAGGTAATTTAGTCTCATGCCATGTCCAAGGGTCTGTTGTCTTTAAGTTGTGGTAGCAGTCCTGGCCCTAACAGGCCTCTGTGCCACATGGGAATTAATTTCAACAGATTGTACTTCTACTCATGGGCACCTTGACCAATTCCCACAAGAATTCTTGTCTCTTGCCAGAGCCTTTTGTATTTCTGAAACTATCCTTCGTCATAGTGCTTTGTGCTTTCATCCTACATCTGGTCTAGATAATACTCTCACCCTCAGATAGATGATGCTGACCCTGCTGCAAATGTGATTATCTGTACCCTATACAATCGTAAAATCCAAGAGTGGAAGGGACTTCAGAAGCCATCTATTCTAACCCGAACCTGAAAAAGAGTCCCTTGAACACCATACCCAACAAGTGGTCATACAGCTTTTGTCTAAAGACCTCAATTAGATTAATAAAGCATTTACTAAGTGCTTATGATGTGCCAGGCACTGTGCTAAGCCCTGGGGATGGGAATAAAAGCAAGTAAGACAGTGCCTGCCCTCAAGGAGTGTACATTCTAATGGGAGGAAAAAACAACCCATTTGGGGTGATGTGAAAGCAGAGGGGAGAGGGTAAAAGAAGAGTAACTGCTCTGGGACAATGCTGTGAGAAGGAGGTAGAGTTGGGAGAAGGACCACGAGACAGCGAGGCAAAGCATAGCTGGGGTCCTTCCTAATGAGGAAGCATCTCAGCATAAGATTACTCTAGGACAGAATTTCAGAGTTGGAAGGCACGCAGCAGCCATCTATTCTAAGCTATACCTCTGTAATTCAAACCCATTACTGTGTATCTGCACATAGCAGATTTTTCACAAAGTAGTTAGCTGTGCATAATAATGGGATTTAGCAAACCTTCTACACACACACACACACACACACACACACACACACACACAATCTTCCAATGCAGGAAACTATCTCACCTGGCTAGGGACCTCAGCAGTCATCCACTTGAACCTATACCTGAGAAATAATTACTTACACAACTCAAAAGTAAATACCAACTGAGTCTTTGTTTCGAGACCTCCATTGAGCTGGGATCTCACCAGCTCCTGAGGCAATCTCATCACCTCCCTAGCAAGGGAGCCCATCTCATTTTTGTATAGTTCAAGTTGCTTGGTAGTTATGCCTTATATCAAGCTAAAGTCTGCCTCGGCACCTTCAATCTTCTGCTGCTGGATCTGTTCTCTGGAACCAGACAGACCAGGTCTAATCTCTCTTACCCTTTAGGCCTGTAGATTCTCAAACACAGTTATTGAGGGGTAGAGAAGAAACTTTACTCTTTTTCTATCACAAACTCCGATAGCTGTACATAATAATAATGGTATTTAAGCAAACCTTCTACACATATACACACACACACACACATACACATACATCCCTTGTCATTTGTCCCCAAATGAGTGACCTTTGTTGACTCATGTTGCTGGAAATCATATAAAAGTTGTGTTCCTAGGCAGATCTTGCATCACCTTGTTTTGGATGGGGGAGCCCAAGAGAATCCATGATGGGGTGGACCTAAGGCCTAACTGTATCACCCTGGGGTCTACAACCCAAACCAGCAATGATATTTTCCTAGTGGTAGTAAACTCTGTACCATGTACCATACGTAACACGCAGCACAGCATCATTTGCCCATCAGTATTTGATGAAACTTTTCAAAGATGATAATTCATTTGGGAAAGGATTCTTCTTCCCCATTCAACAGACATTTATTACGCACCTGCCGCCTGCAAGGCATTGAATGAGTAGGTGCTGAGGACATAGAGGACAAGGAAATAGTTCCTGCCTTCAAGGAGATTACTTTCAACTGACTTTAGACACAAAGTATGTACAGAGTAATACAAAATGATTTTGAGAGGGAGAAACCAATAACACTGGGTACATTAGGGAAGGCCTCAACAGGTGGGAAGACCTGAACTGTGTTTTGAAGGAAGCTAGGAATTCTGTGAGGTAAAGGTTAAGATGGAGAGTGTCCGAGGCTCCTATGATGGCTGAAAAGGCTCAGTGTCCAGAGAGATAGAATCTTACTATGGGAAAAACATACAGGATAGTTTGACTGCAACTGAAAGGACGTTATGGGGTCTAACAGGACCTTGAAAAGGGAGTAATTACATGTCCCTAAGGATGTGCTTCATGCACTAATGGAAGGGAAAAGAAGCAAAAATAAAAAGATGTGAGTGTGAACTTTAGGCTGAACTCCAATTTTAGTCTTCAGAGGTAAAACCCTTCAATGATACCTACTGAATCTTTTGGTAGCTTTTAAGCAGTATGTCAGAAATGCTTCTGGGTGCCGATAGAGCACCTCTACTCCTTCATTTCCCACCTCCTTCTAGTGCTCCCCAGTGCAGCCCTTCCTCACTTCCCAACTCCCACTCAAATCATTAGTCTGAGTTCCCAGAGGGCAATGAGTACTTCTCTTCTTTGGGTGGGTTCTAGGTTAACCCTGAGGGGTTGGATTTTTGAAGTACTGATGTCTATGAGCCCCCATCTGGTGTGCTTCCCAATGCCATTTGAACAGTTGATATCAAATAGCTTTTACAAAAGATATAGTTGTTGAAATTATAACAAGAGGAATAGTTATAAAATAACACTCCCAAATTTAGGCCACACTCTCTCCTTGCACATACAAAGTCTCTGGGGAGAATATGTTCAAATATGGACAGCATATATGGCCAAAGTAAACTCCCAGCCCCCAATTATTAAAAGTTCTTATCTCCCTTTGTGGAGTCTTCATGAAGTTACCTCTAGGCTCCTCATAGCCTTTGCTAGGCTATGAGTATCAGCACCTGACACTGCCTTCACTTGGTGTATCTAGTTAATTCATGGTGTGTCTCTGAGCAGTGTGATGTTCATAATTCAAACACTGTCATTAGCCACCACTACTCCAATGAATGCTGTTCCTAGCATCTATTGGAACTACAGATCTTCCAACCTCTCGAAGATCACAAGGTCATCACCTGGTTAACAAAGGGAGAGGGAAGAAGAAAATTCCATCCTCTTTTCTATGGGCAATTCTCTCAACCATCCCTTGACTGATCTGTTACTGGAATACTGGTATACAGTAACAGATTGAATCCCAGAACTGGCTTGCTATTTAATCTGTAGCCCCAAAGGACATTCTCTTCATGTAATCACAAAATATCTTGTCTGGTATCATCTGCTTTGATCCAATCATCAAGGAACGTCACTCCCCCCGAACTGATTAGGATTTATTTCACCAAGTACATGCCTTTGCTTGGTTTAGTCAGTGGAGAAGTCTGGGCCTTCTGTGTTTATATTAACTAGGATTGGGGTAAAAACCCCCACCCTCACACTGGGAAATGACAATGAGCTACAATGAGGCCAAAATGCAGACATCTTAATTGGAGTGAGACAAAGGCAGCAAGGTGAGGCTAAGATGCAGAATCCTAGACACTGACAGGTTCAGTACATGGTAACTGGAGCTTCACAGTCCATGTGAATGGTGATGGTACCATCCACACGCATACATACACAAGGACTAATGCTCCAATATGGACTTTTCTTCCCTCCCCCACCCTGCACCCTCTACCTGATAGTGAGTACTTTACAGACCGCCATCTTGGAATCTGAAGAGTAGTCCTTTACCCTCAATTATAATTACCTATTGTAATATTTAGTAGAAGGGCAAAGCAATAGAGTGATGGGTAATCCAGTAAAATGTTGACTCCTCAAGGGCAGGGACTGTCCTCTTTTTGTGCTTTTATCTTGAGTACCTTACACATAGTAGGGACTTATTAAATGTTTGTTGATTGACTTTAGAACCAGATCCGGACTAAGACTTATCTTGTGCACTTATATAGGATTTAGTCATTAAATTTGGGGAGATCTGTCTTGATCAAACATATACAAATTCAAGTAATAAGTAGTCATTACATAATAAAGTTCTATTGAATATGAAATGATAACTGGCAGCATAGAGAGGGTTAGGAATAATATCTGAAAGGATAAGGCTAATGCAAATTTGGCAAATCCAATAGAATTCTCGCTGGCAAAATTATTTTTTGAAAGTTACCTTTAGGTAACTAGGGTAAAAATGGCCCTAGGGGGAAAATGGTCCTAGAAAACAATGCCAAGGAAGCTTAAGAGAGAATGGATTTTTCCCCCCTCCATTTTTATTTTTCCTGCCTGGAGAAATTTTTCTCTCATGTTCTTTGCCAGTTGTCAGTGATGGGGGTTGTGTAGGCTCTCAGGTTTTCTCCAAATGTTTCATTCTCTCATTCCCTTGATACTTCCTTCCTCTTGAAGAAATAGGTTTCATCTACAGTATGAGTCATTTGGGTTCAACATAGAAAAGGACTTCCTGGCAGTGGGAGCGACTGAACATTGGCATGACTTAGCAGGCTGAGGTAACTGCCTCTGGAGGTTGGTAGAATATTAGACCAGCTCCCCATGTGGGAACTGTGGGATTCTGTCAGTCTAGCAGGAAGATGGACCTGGTGCTCTCCTCTCATCCCTTGCAGTCCTATAATTCCTTTTCTCTTCCATTTTTTTTCCCACCAACTGCATGTGTACCCCTTGGCTCAGCTGTTTTTCTCATACAAAATTAGCCACTGAGGACACCCCTTTTTGACGGTAAAAAGCACATCCCTTTGAGGTCAGCGAGTTCGTTCAGAAAGCAAACCAGGAGGTGTCCAATGGCCTGAAATAACTCTGCACAGCCCAAGTCCGGAGCTTAGGAATCCCTAGTGTTGAAGAGAGCCCCATAACTACCTCTGCCTTCATTTCAAGCATCCTTGTTTTCTTTCCAGCGCTGTCTGGCATTTGTAGGCCAAACCTATTACCCCACTCCCAAAATCTGGAGTCTTGAGCATTCTTTGTCCTCTATTGTTTGGAAAGGCTGTGTTGCCCAGACCAATTCAAACTCCATAAAGCTCTCTGAATTGTGATATTTTAATCTCCCCCTTCCCCCAACCAACACAGAAAAACATGTTTTAGAATGCCCCTGAAAGGGTGACTTTGACTTAAGGCTAATAATACTCCTAGGGCGGCTCTTGAGTAGAAGCTTCCTTCAAAGTTCACGGTGAGAAAATCAGCAGCCTGGAAAGAGAATGGCAAAGCTATGCCAACCAGGAATTTAACAATAAAACAAAACAAAAAAAGTAAAACAAAAACAACACACACACACACACACACACACACACACATCCCTTTATGAATGTGGCTGAAAGCAGAAAGCAACCACTTCACTCCCCGGGCATCTCCTTGGCTTGTGGCTCAGGGAGCAGGTGGGGAGTTGTTTTTGTGTATGTTGGCTTATCTAAGTAAACAATCGTAGGCCCTTAGATCACACTGCACACCAAACCCATTAGACATCTTAAATGAGAAAGACTGGCATGCGCAGGTCACTGCAGTCATTTGCAGTAATGAGCAGGAGTTAATGAATTTCATAGATTAGCCATAAGGGGAAGGAAGAAAAGCCCAACAGATAAATCCTGAAGAAACCGTTAAATACATACATAAAAAAAGACTAAGGTGTGTTACTTAGACCCATTACATTAATAATGACTAGCACATTAATTAATGTGCTTTCATCTTTTTGGCCAAGATGATTCATTCCTTCTATTCCCAGACCTCCTGTCTCCTGCTATTAATTCTCTTCTGAAAAACCAAGGGATTCTGCTACCCCAGAAGCTGTGACCTCTATCTCCTTAGCTGACCCACAGATAGCCCTTTGTTGCTACCTAACTTGTTCTATTTTGTATTATACAGGATGACCCAAAAGTCTTCCTTTGATCCATCAAGGCTTAACATGGCACTAAGACTTTTGGGACACTATTTATTTATTTATTTATTCACTTATTTATATGCACACACTGCTCATTTCCTCATACTATACATTCTTTGAGCACCAGGATATTAGGACTATAGATCATAGGGTCAGAGATTTAGAGCTGAAAGGGACCTTAGAGGTCAACCAGTCCCAGCCCTTTCATTTTACAGATGAGGAAACTGAGACTCAGAGAAATTAAGTGATTATTAGCCCAGGGTCACATAAGTAGTAAGTGTCAAAGTCAAATTCAAACTCAGTCTTCTGGCTCTAAACTATTGTCATTATTGTTATTGTTTCTGTTAATAATAATAGCAAACATATAGGGAGTGTTTGCCAAGTGCTTTACAAATTTCTCATTTTACACTCACAACAACTCTGGGAGGTAGCTACTATTATCTCATTTTGCGGATAATAATAATAACAATAATAATAACTAAAACTTATATAGTGCTTACTATGTACCAGGCACTGTGCTAAGTGCTTTACACTTATTATCTCATTTGGTCCTCACAACAACCCTGGGAGATAGATGTCCCTATTACCCCCATTTTACAGTTGAGGAAACTGAGGAAATAAGGGGCTAAATGATTTGCCCAAAGTGACACAGCTAGTAAGTTTCTGGCACTAGATTTGAACTTGGGTCTTCCTGACTCCAGGTCCAGCATTCTGCACTATGGCACCCTTTAGTACTCTTTCTATTATACTACTCAGTCTTATTTGTCTTTGGTCCAGTGCTTTTCCTCCATCCCCCAACCTAGACTAGGGGTAGGCAGAGTTGTCAGTGGTCAGGAGCTAAATGTGCATGGAAATGCAAGGAAGGGAACTTTTTAATATTATTATTTACAAGTGCATGTATTTTAATGCCAGAAATTTCTGCTCTGTGCTGCATGAAGGAATTGATTTTGGGATAAGCCAGTGCACATGCTCCGTAGAGCAATCCTTGACTAAGACACATACCGGCCTTGTCTGGCCCTGCTCCTCTCTGCCTTCCCCCACCTCCCCTAGGCTTCCTCCTCCATCTCCACCCCCTTCAGCACAGAACCTTGTATGTAGGAAAAGTTTCATAAATGTTTATTGAATAGAATGGAATGAAATTCCTGGTGCATGAATAGAATCAGAAGCAAATTCGGCACTTACCATCAGAAGTGTGCAGCCATTATAGAGGATGGGAGAATTTCTTTGTAACTTTCACACTTTGGGGTACCCTAAGATTAGCCTCTGGCCTTGGATGCCTTAGGGGCCATGCACATGTCCCTTTAGGGCACAAGGGATTGCAAAATCTCAGATCCATTTGTCACAGGTCAAAAATCCAGTCACTGAAAACCTTACAAACAAAAGCAGTCTAGTAGCTGGAAGGCTCTCCAAAATGTCTATGAGAATCCCATGCCCATTCTCCATTCACAGGGGATTGCTTCTGGAGGTCCTTAACCATTTTTTTTTTTTTGGTCTCATGGACTCCTTTGGCAATCTGGGGAAACTTGTGGACTCCCTCTCAGAATAATGTTTTTACATGCATAAAACAAAATTCATAGGATTACAAAGGGTGGAAAAAGGTGAATGAAGATAACAATTTTTTCCCCAGTCAAGTTCACAAACCACTGAAATCTACCCATGGACCCTTTGGGGACCTGTGAACTCCAGGCTAAGAGCCTCTTTCTATAGTTCCCTGTGAATATGAAATTCTGCAAGTACAGTATCCGGCCTGTGGAGGGACTAGTAAATGTCACAGCAGAGAGGACTCTGGCTTGGGAGTCAGAGAATAAGGATGAAGATGAGCATGAGAATTCAAAAACCTGGGGTGGGGGTAGGAGAGTCATTCTCTTTCTCTCTAGGTCCCAGTTACCACATCTATAAAATGAAGAGGTTCCAAATGACAGCCTCTATGTGTCCTTTCAGGTCTAAATCGGTGACCCTATGATCCTACATACCCCATCCCCTCCCCTCCCAAATGGATGGCTGGAAGCTTCTGGTGACAGTTTCTCTCTAGTCAGCAAGGCTAATTCTAGGACCAGCGTTACCACACTCCAAGCCTTTCCAGTTTGGTATCTTTGACCAGCACTTCCAGGAACCCTAGACCACCTCCACGAGCAATCTTCCTAGCCACAATTTAACAAAGGGGCAAAGACTACTTTATTCTCACAATTCTATGGTAGAAGTAGGCATAGTGATGAGTTTCTTTGCAGGTTTTTTTTTTTTAAAGAGCTGCATTACAAGAATGAGAACATAATGATCATTTTGGCTTTAAGACAGCCCTTAGAATCAGCATAAAGTTCTGTTCATCCTATCTGGAGCCAAATTCGCCAGGTTCTGGCTGAAAGCAAAGACTTTGACTTCCTCCTAAAAAAGTGACATCCAGTGTGCCGACCTTTTAGCCCTTTCTGAAGGTAGTTTCTAGTAGCTTAATAAAGCCATCACTGTGATGGACTAGGTACTTATGGAAATACAGGTATTTTATTAAGACACATTGTGCTTTATACGGGGAGTGAGAGTGTACAGATAGAGCTATTACCAAGTGAGGTAATTTAAGCTAACAAAAGGTCCTCATTTGATGTCATAATCAGCTAGGGCTGCTGATTCAGCTTTGAAATGAACACACTTCGAACCATGAAAAGGGGCCAGAGGCAGAGTGCAATTTCAGGTTATGGATAAACCTGATCCTGCAGTCCTCCCTCTGAAATCAATGGGAGTCCTCTCTGCCGAAGAGCTCAGAGCATCATTAGAGCCTTTCTGGTATTATTTTCTCGGGCCATTAGTGTGCACTGTCCAAATCAGTGTAAAATGCTCATCATCCCAGCCCTCTGGGGTTCCCATGAGTAATGGTGCCCAGCAAATGCAATTCTTGCTTCCGAATCAAGCTGTTCCGAGACCCCCATGATGTACTGAATCCTCTTCCTCAGCAAAGTTACACGTGTTGGTTCTTCAGTCCTAGGGAAAAAGATTCCTAGAATCCTGGGGAAAAGGAAGTAGAAGGTTCAACTAGGGAGGGATCTTGTTTGTCCTTAAAGAAATACTTTTAAATGATGTCAAGGTATGGTTATGGATCGTTGTATAGGAAGAATCACTAGGAAGATACAGACTTGGAGAGCCAGGTGAGGGTACAGCCACACAGCTACCAGCGGTCAGGAAAATTGAATGTCAGGAATTCCAGCTATGAAGAGGAAGGTTAAGGAAATACACAGATAGAATATAAGTTCATTGAGGTCAGGGACTGGTGCATTTTGCATTTTTTGTATCGTCAGAGTGTAGCAGGTGCCTAGAACATGGTAGGTGCCTAATAAATACTTGAATTGAGTATCCCAGATCAAAGTGCACAGAAATAAGTCAGGACAGAGATAAGGAAAAATCGGCAACCTGCACATGGACAATGTGAATGCTCTATTGCAAACAGGATACAGAAAGTACAAGGTTTAACAAATTTCAGGTATTAAAAGTCTGTGACGCCTAACATTTTCAGCTTTGTTCCCAATAGCAGTTGGAATCCTTCCTAACCAAATCTTTTGGCTAATTCTTGTGGTGATCTGCAGTGGTAACTGCCTAGGGGCTTCTGTAGAAGGGTTTATTTATTTATAGAGGATAAGTGTTAGCCTGCTCAGCTGTCTTTGATTGGCAATTAGCACATTCCTGCCAAACCCTAATGCAAACAGAAGCCGCCTCAGCTGTCACCTGAGAGAGGGTTTCCAACAGAAATTCAATAACCAACAAGCCTTCATTCATTTAAGTCAAATTACCTACCTCATCCCCCTGATACCTCTTCTGACCTCTTCCCATTCAGACTCTTCAGAACTACCTTGCTACTTCCCAGACCACTATACCCTCTGACCTCACTTGCTATGTGAAAGTCATTCCCCTTAATGAACTTCAGGTGGACTTGTGTCAGCTGCCACTAACTTTTATGATCATTGGAAATGGATGTGTCAACCTTTGTAGAGAAATCTTGTCATTTCACATAAAAGGAAGTTAAAGCTTAGAAAGGGGAAGGGATTGGCCCATGGCCTCAGAGGAAGTCCCTTTCTGAGCAAAGACTAGAACCTAGGTTCTTGTCTCCCACTTGAATGATCCTGTACCCATGCCAAAAAAAATTTTTTTTTTAAATTGTCAATTTCCCTTTCTTTACCTTTCTACCAGGCTATCCCCTGGGATAAGATGAAAGGAACAGGTGACTGAATCTGGGAAAACTGACAGAAGGAAGGGGCCTTTCTGACCAGAGCCTCCTTCCTTCCTGCCTGCCTGCCTTCCTTCTTTCCTTTCTTTCTTCCTTCCTTCCTTCCTTCTTTTTTTCTGACACTTTGCTTTTCTCTGGGTCAGAATGCAGAAAGCTCACACAGACAGAATACTGAGAGTTCCACAGAATGTATGTCTTGCATACATTCCCTGTTCTACAGGAAATTTTCCCTTCACCCTTGGAGCAGAATGACAAAGGTAAGGATAGGAATCCCAATGATTCTTTGTCATATCAACCTTTCGTCTTCAAAGCACTTTTTATTAAGCAATGAAAGTTAAATGTAGTAACAGCTGACATTTAGCAGTTCATATGTATTAACTTATTAGATCCTCACAACAGACCTATGAGGTAGGCACAATGGGGGCAATTAGCCCAGTTTTACAGATCAGGAAAGTGAGGCTCGATGAAACTGACATAGGCATCTGGAGGGTAAATGACGGAGGTGGGATCTAAACTCAGGACTCTTGTCTAGACTCTAGGACCAGAGTGTTTTCAACTATACCCTATTATAAGTGCTTAAGTTCTTCAGATGCCTCTTTCCTTTGTAACTGAGTGACAAAAGTTAATTTCTTTAAATGAGGAGATGTCAGTGTGTTAGGGTGGGAAAAGCATTGCTAGTCTGGGAGACATGATGTCAAATAGCAGACAATTTCATAGGATCAAATAGATCCTTAGAGCTGGAAGGGACCATAGAAATATAATTTACGGATTAAGGAGCTCAGATATAGAAAGAATTCAGAATCTGAGTTGGAAAGGACCTCAGAGGTCATACAGCCCACCAATTCTCTACCACGTACTGGTGAAACACTACAGTACAATTTTTGGCATATAGTAAGAGCTTAATAAATGTTTCTTCATTGATTCATCCAGCCTTTGATTAAAGATCTAAAGGGAGAACTTACTTCTTACCAAAGTAGCCTAGTCAACTAAAGCCAGACATCTCTAGCTCCTTCAATGGATGGTCACATAAAATGGTTTTGAGGCCATTCACCTTCTTGGTTTTCCTTCTCTGGATGCTCTAATGTGCACCTAGAACAGAATACAATATACCAGAAGTGAAATGATCCCTCGCCCTGATCACTAGGCCCCTTTTACTAGATTCTACAATGTCACGACCTTTATTGCATACTGTGTTACCCTGTTGGCTCATATTGAGCATGTGTTCAACTAAACCTCTCAGATATTTTTCCAGACCGACTGCTGTTGAATCATAACTCACCCATCTTGTACCTGTCAAATTGATTTTTTGAGCCCAAGTGTAAGATTTTACATTTATCCATTTTACCTTCCATCTTTAAGAGGCTGGGTGCCATAGTGGATATGGACTGTCTAGACTGCACACTGAAGGTGGTGATACTTAATTTCCCATTTTCCCTTTCACTCCATTTCTTTTGATAAGTCATGAACCTGATGATTTTTCTCTCCCAACTCTCCTCTCCTTCACCCCAAGACCTAATAAGGGAGGTTTATCTTTATTTCTTAAAACTTTGCTTACGGAAACTAAGAGGATATATAACAACTGAGGAATGGCTGAATAATTTGTGGTATATAAATATGATGTAGATACTGTTATTCTGTAAGAAATGAGGAAATAAATTATTTTAAAAAACACGGTTCTTCCAAACCTTTTCATCCCTCCTCAAACTTCCCATGACTCTTCTTTCCCCTATTCTGAGAAACTTGATTCTTAGTTTACAGAAAAAAATGAACTACTTCTCCCCTCTTCCTCACCTCCTATCACTCATCTGTCTTCTGTCCCTGTTTCCTCCTTCACTCCTGTCTCACAGGATGAAGTGACCCTACTCCTTACCAAAGCTAACCCCTCTACCTGTGAGGTGATCCCATTCTACCCTGTCTCATCCAACAAATTGCCCCCTCTCTCATCCCTACCCTTCCACTTATTGCTAATCTCTTCCTCAGTCTACTGGCTGCTTCCCTACTTTCTTTCTTTCTTTTTTTTTAATATTATTTTTTTTTTGCTTCCCTACTTTCTACAAACATGCTCATATCTCCCCTTTCCTGGAAAAAAACAAAACAAAACAAAAACACTCTCACTTGATCCTTCCATCCCACTATCCTTCCTATTTCTCTTCTGCCCTTTCTAGCTAAACTCCTTGAAAAAGCTGTCTACAGTAGATTACCTCACTTTCTCTCACTCTCTTCTTAATCTCTCACATTCTGGCTTCCAACCTTATCATTCCATTGGAAACTGTTCTCTCCAAAATTACTAATAATTATTCTTTAGTTGCCAAATCCAACAGCCTTTTTTCAATCTTCATTCTTCTTGACCTCTTTGTGGCCTTTGGCACTGTTAAGCACTCTCTCCTCCTTGATACTCTCTTCCTTAGAGGTTTTCAGAACACCAATCTCTCCTTTTTCCTCCTGCCTATCTGATTGCTCCTTCTCTGACTCCTTTGCTGGATTCTCTCCCAGATCACACCCTCTGACTGCAGGTGTCCCTTAGGGATTCTGTCCTCCATCATCATTTCTCCCTCGATACTACTTCACTTGGTGATCTCATCAGCTCCCAAGGATTTCATTACTATCTCTATTCATTCTCTACAAGGATCTCTAGATTCTCAAATCTATCTTGCCCCAATCTCTCTGCTAACCTCCATTCTTGCATTTCCAATAGCTCTTCAGACACCTCTAACTGGATTCTTAAACTCAATATGTTCAAAATGAAATTCATTATCTTTCCCCCTAAATCCTGTACTTCCCCACCCACATCACCACACTGTCTTCTCCATTAGTATGAATGGCAACACCATCCTACTAGTCCCTCAGGCTCATAACCCAAGAGTCATCTTGGATTTCTCACTATCTCTCACCCAGCCACCCTCCCCCCATAACCAAGCTGTACCTTTGCAACATCTCTCAAATATGCCACCTTTTTTATGCCACCGCTGTAGTGTACACCCCCTTATCACCTCGTGCCTGGGTTATTATAATAGCCTGCTGGTGGGTCTGCCTGCCTCAAGTCTCTCCCTACCCCAATTCATCCTCCATTCAGCCACTAGAGTGATATTCCTAAAACACAAGTCCAATCATGTCATGCTCCTACTTAATAAACTCAAGTAGCTTCCTATTGCCTCAGATCAAATAAAAAATCCTCTGTTTGACATTCAAAGTCCTTCCTAACCTAGGCCTCTCCTACCTTTCCAGACTTACACCTTACTTCCAGACATGTCCTCATTGAGCTAATGACGCTGGCCTCCTGGCTGTTTGATAAATGCCACCTCTCCACTCGTGGCATTTTCTGTGGCTGTTCCCCATGCCTGGAATGTTCTCTCTCCTCTGCTCTAACTATTGATCTCCTTTGCTTCCTTTAAGTCCCAACAGAATCCCACCCCCTACAGGAAGCCTTTTTTCAACCCCTCTTAATTCTAGTGCCTTCCCTCCATTAGTTATTTCCTATTTTTCTTGTATACAGCTTGCTTTGTATATATTTGTTTGTGTGAGTTCCTTGAGGGCAGGTCCTGTCTTTTGCCTCTTTTTGTATCCTCAGCACTTAGCATAGTGTCTGACACACAGTAGGTGCTTAATAAATATTTATTGATTGATTATTCAAAGACAAGTGAATGGATGCTGAGTGAACATAAATATCCCCAAAATTATCAATTTTGAGAACTTTTACAAACAAATGAAGAATGAAATTAGTTGAACCAGGTGTCCAATTTATATGACAAACACAATTTAAAAACAAAGAACATTGAAAGCTATAGGAACTATGATCAGCACAATGAGTATTCATGATTCTAGAGGACTGACGATGAAACATAATCCATTTAAGAGAGGTGATAGAGTTCATGTATAGAATAAGACATATATTATACATAATACATACATATATGTATATAATTGTTCATATTTTATTTCCAGCATCTATCACTGTGACTTGAACTTTTTTTTTTAATCAGGAGCCATGATTTTAGTGTGGGGAACTGCAGTGTAGAAACACTTTTCTGTGGATATGGATAATTTATCAGCACTTATTTTGTACAAAACACTATGCTAAGCAATAATGATATAAATAGAAAAAGTAAGGCAGTCTCTGCTCTTAAGGAGCTCACCTTCTAATGGGGGAGACAAGACACGTAAGAGATTTCAATTGCGAGTTAGATGGAAGGGTCCAATGGTCCTTGGGGTGAGGCAAAGCAAATGGTAATACCTCTTCTTTAGTAAAAGTCATATCCATTCTGATGTTGGCTATTTGACAGTACCAAGCACTTTGGTGATGAGAACTTTTTTTCTTTTCCAAGTCTTTAGTAGTTGTGGCTGCTTTCCAATACAACAAAACAAATAAATCTTCTACCTCTGAAATAATCTAATTAAAATGATTTTTCTTTTCACTTCACTATTTGTTTTCATATCTTCTAAGTAATTTGGTGAAATGATGCTACAGACATGAACATTCTGAGTTTCAGGCCATAGTGAGAATGATTACCATTGTTCCAGAGAGGAAAATTTCTTATATAGTTAAGCCCTCATTAATTCAGACCTTACTAAACTGGAATATGTGGTCATTCCCATGGGGACATTTATATTGTGAAAAAAGGATTTGCTAAGGAAATTAGCAAAGTGATCAGGATGGCAAGGGGAATATTAACCCTTCTTAAGGAAGAAAACTATTTAGAAACAAAGAACAGATGGGCTCATTACAAATTATTCTTTATTCATTAAATGAGGTCCCCTAACAGTCTCAACTAATGGGCATTCCAAGGCAGTCCTTACTGAGGGTTAGCTAAAGCTACTTTTTTTTTTTGTTTTTTGAAAGAAATAAAACTGCATTTAAATAAAACTTTTAGCAATATTTGAAATTTAGACTCTTACTAGTTCAAACTAGACTTTTCCCCCATTGACCAAATTGCAGGGGGTCCATTGTTATACTTTTCAGTGCAGATATATTAGATAAACATGAATGGGGAAGATATTCATGGTTTTGGCCCTTGTAAAGACAAAATCAATAAAGCAGCCACTTTCTGTGGATAGTAAATATGTCATTCACCTGAAAATGAACTTTCTGGACTTTTCATCCAGTAGACTGACCTATTTTGTGGTCAGTCCAAGTAGAATACCGTGGTTCAAACACCTTAATGTGGAGAAGCCATCGTAGCCCAAGGGCCTGGTTATTATGGCCAGCTTCCCAGAGACTAGGGTTTTCTAGTTAAGCACCAAGTCATTTCAAGACACACTTCTTACCACCCACTGCGAAAAAGGCAATACATCAAAACTCCATTTCAAGCCTATTTTTGCCTCACATGTCTCATCCAGTACTATATCCCTCGGACCTCTGGGCAGCAGCAAGCAAACTCCTGGAACCCATGGAAGGACCAAAACCACTGATGCCTGAACAAAGGTACCGGGAAGGAGATAGGTTCAACCTCCAAATTTGTTCCAAATGCCCACCCCAGAAGAGGGAGAAGAGAATCTCCCCAGATCATTTTCCCACCATCAGCATGATTTTAGCCATTTGTAATTTTCTTCATCTTCATAGTACGGGATGTGCAAAAGGAAATACCATTCGTATGATAATCCCATCTCCTTACAATCCAATCATCAAACTTCTTTTTTTTTAAATTAATCTCCTTTTCTCTTCCCTCACTCCTGTCCTGCCATAAAAAACAAACAAAAAAAACCCCAAACACACTTGTATACTATGTCATTGTAGGACATTTCTAAGAATAAGTAATAACAAGGCCTTATGACAATAACTAATAGCTAGGTTATAATCACTAGGTTTACAAAGCATTTTATATATGTTATTTCATTCATTCTTCACAAGTACCCTCTAGGTATTCCTATTATACTCATTTTACAGATGAGGCAACTGAGGCTGAGAAAAGGTTACATGACTTGCTGAGGATCACATAGCTAATAAGTGTTTGAGCCAGGATTCAAACTCAGTTCTTTCTGGCTCTAAGCCCAGCACTTCCTATAACAAGGACTTTCCCTACGTTATTTCATTGGAGCCTCACAACAACCCTGTGAGGTAGGTGCTATAGGTACTATTCTCCCCAATTTAAATTTGGTCACACCGTGTCAGAGGCAGGTATGATTTCAAGTCAGCACTCAAAGAATGCTGATTCAGAAATCACAGGTTCAAAAACGCTTTGGACGTCCTTGGACCAGTCACTTAATCTTGTTGGACCTCAGTTTCCTTATCTGTAAAATCAGGAGGTGAGACAAAATACTTTCTGAGATCCCTTCCATTTCTCTATTTATGCTCTTTTGACCGGCTCATTGTGCCTCACTACCTTTATTTCGCCTAAATTTGTTTTAAATGGCCCTTCTGTGTGGTTGGAAAGTCTCTCAAGTTTACTCTTTCGTTTTAATGGCGAGAGGGGTAAAACAGTAGCCCAAGGCTATGAGACACTTGTGACCATAATCTAGAACTTGTAAGAAAAAAAATAATTACAGCACAGACAAGACCAAACAAAATAGCAATGGCAGAAGCTTTTCATGGTGCCATCCTACTCGGTGCCTTGCCAACTAAGCTTCCATTCACTCTACCTTTCTTCCCTCTGTTCCATCTTATACCAATCTTCTCTAAAAAAGATGACAGAAATATACATGATGGGATATGTTATCAATGTTATCAGCCATGATTTGCCAGCACATAGCAGGAAATGTGTCATCCAGATGGAAAGCTGTGATAACTTCAAGAGATACCTCATGGAGACAGTGCTTAATTTAGACTCAGAAAGACCAGAGTTTAAATCTTGCCTCAAATATTTATGGGCTATGTAACCCTGGATAAGTCATTTAAGCTCTCTCAGACTCAATTTCCTCATCTGATAAATGAAGATAACAACAGCATCTACTTAACAGGGTTGTTATGAGGATCAAAATGGGCTAATTATCTGTAAAGCACTTTGCAAATCTTAAAGAGCCAAGTAGAATGGTGGACAGAGTGCTGGACCTGGAGGCAGGGAGACTTGGTATAAGTGACCCTGGGCAAGTCACTTAACATCTGCTTTAATTTTCTCATCTGTAAAATGCAGATAATAATAGCCCCTATCTCTTGGGCTTGTTATAAGGATGAAATGAGATGTTTGTAAAGTGCTTTTCAAACCTTAAAGCTCTATGTAAATGCTAAGCAGGAATAATGGATAGAACTTAAAGGGAGACAGATTTCAGCTCAGCTCAACGTGAGGGAAAACTTCTAACAATTCATGTTAGAACTCTCCTCTCTGCCGGAGGTGGGTGATTATGGTTGTGGAATATTACATATGCTGGGCGCAGCTAGGTGGCACAGTGGATAGAGCACCGGCCCTGAAGTCAGGAGGACCTGAGTTCAAATCCGACCTCAGACCAAACACTTGACACTTACTAGCTGTGTGACCCTGGGCAAGTCACTTAACCCCAATTGCCTAAAACAAAACAAACAAAAAAATATTACATATACTGATAATCACAGCTAGTATCTTGGTTACATTTGCTAAATGGTTTCTTTTTAAGAAAGAAGGAAGAGGGAGGACAGATTCAGAAATGAATGCATCATAACTGCAAAAAATTTTTTATAGAAAAAAGCTGGAATCTAAGGTCAAAAGAATGCTTTGGGAACAGAAATAGAAATCATTACTAGGATTAAATAGAGTTGGGAGCAAAGAGATGTGGTCTGTGGGTCAAAGTGAATGGTGTATACCAGAATGATAGTATGGCCTCAGTTCCACAAAGAGTTCAGGTAATTTGCTACACTTAGTTTCCTGTGGGCATATGGCTAAGGAGATGCTTTCCTGTCTAGGGACATGGCTATCACTAACAGGTGGCTGATGCCATGTTCTGGATAATTCATTCAAAACTAACCTATTGTCAGGGAAAGAGAAACTCTTTGACCCAAATTACATGGATTCAGTTCTACGTTGGTTGATTTATTTTTCATCTTAACGTCAGGATGAGATGGTGAAGTGAGAGTCCAGTGAAGGCACAAAAACCTAATTAACAAAAAAGATAAATTGGAGGGGGAGAGGAAGGTTAGCATTACAGAAGGATTCATGATCTATTCTTTTAATAACGAGACTGCATAGTGGGTTTAAATTTGGAATCACATGGAACTTTTCAGAATCACAATTTTTGTATAAAATGAAGGAGGTTCATACAGTTACTAAATGTAGGCATTTAGGCAATTGGAGACCCTTTTCCTATTTCAGTTGTTCAAGTAGCAAATATGAACCCAAGGTTTTCCTTGGCTCTAATTAACCATAAATTAATAAGGTCTCCTACTACATGACTGCACTGTAGGGCCCTGAGCTTGACTCCTGGACTTGGTGCTCCATTCAACTTCCTCTCTGTGCCAAATCATTACAATATGCAAGGCTATGCCTTCTACTGTACCTCTTTTGTTCAAGGGGACTGTAAGTGGCATTTTATTTAAACAATAATGACTGGTGGAGAGGGCATTTTCTAATAGCTAATGACCAACTGGAGGAACCGAGGGCCTGAGGCAATGCATGTAATATGCTATTAAACTCAGAAATTTAAAAATGTAAAGAAAAATAATTACCTTTTTATGCATGTTGCCATGGATACAGAGTTTTGTTTATGGTACCCGTCTCTTCCTGGAGGTTAAAGACCAATACATCTACCAATAGGAAGTGAGGACTTCAATCTCAATGTTCCGTTCACTTTATAATGTTTGACATTACCTAGTTAGTGTGTATTTCTTTAAGAAAGTACACTTTGCCATTGAAATAGGCTATGTAGCATGTGATATGGACTGCCATAATAAGTATTCATATTTTATTGAACAGTTTGGCAATCAGTATTTAAACTCAGTTAACCTTGTAGATAATCAAGTTTCATTCCTACAGAGTTGCAGGAACTTTCAAAACATTCTTTCTTTTCCCCAAGAACTATCCATTTTTTTTCACTCTTTAATTGCGCACACATATTTTATGTATTAGTGCCAGAAACACTTTTTCAGTCAGTTCTATTATTGTAGCACATAGTTCAGAGATGAATATTTAGCCATAAGGGAGAAAAATATTAAGTCAACCACCTAATACCCCATATTTTATGTGGTAAATGTGTTCAGTGCTTTTTAGTTCTCAAAAGAATTCTTTTTCTTTATACTTTTTAAGGGAGGAAGCATGATATAGTGAAAAGGGGGCAGAGGACCCAGGTCGGAATCTCGGCTCTGTCAATTACCACCCATGTGACTTTGGGTAAGTCACTTTTCCTCTTCTGACATCAGTTTGCTCATCTATAAAATGAGATTGCACCAGATGACTTCAAAGGTCCCTTCTAGCTCTAAATCTGCAAGCTGAACAACTTTTAGTAAAAGGCTGGAATTTTATTTTTTAAAAACAACATTTTTTCTAAGTTAATTCCTTAACACTATGTCCAAATTATTTTTTTAAAATCCTAATTATTCATACTCTTGGGAATTATCCAAGGAACTAATCTCAACTTTAATTTCAAAGCCTTCCTCAATACATCTTTTACCAGAACCATTAGTAAGTTTGACATCATTTTATTCCTTCTCTTTACCTCTTTTCAGAGTTAATAGATTCGAATTGGAAGCATTTATCATGTACTTCACATAGGCGGGTAGAGAATGAGATAAGAACTGAACCCCTCATTTCACTGGTACCAAGAACTGTTTATGAGCAAAGATATCGTCTACAACTGCAGGTCGGGGCCTTCTCTGAATGTTGTTGTCTTAGGGATGCCTAGAGACATGAGAGGTTGTTACTTGTCCAAGAGTCAAACAACTAGAATGTGCCAGCGGCTAGTCTTGAACCCAGCTTCAAAGCTGGCTTTCTATTCACTAATCATTGTTGCTTCTCATAACCATGTATGTAGAACATTCTGGATTAAGTGCAGATATGTGTGTAAAGGGGAGGGGAGAAGAGCAGTGATATTCTTACATGCAGAGATGAATAAAATAATCTACTTGACTCAAAACAAACACACTTGGCAATAGATACAAAGCAAAATATATTTATACAATTATATAAAGTATAATCTGACTACTCCCTATTTAACCAGATTTCCATTTATTAGGGTTATTTTTACTATGTTCCTCTGTCTCTGTCTCTCTCTGACTCTGTCTCTCTGTTACCTCTTCTCTCCTCTTCTCTCCCTCTCTTTCTCCTCTACTCCCCTTTCCTCCTCCTCCTCCTCCTTTTTCTTCTTTTCTCTCTATCTCAGTCTCTGTCTCTGTCTCTCTCTGTGTGTGTGTGTGTGTGTGTGTGTGTGTGTCTCTCTGTCTCTCTCTCTCTGTGTCTCTCTCTCCCCCCCCCACCTCCTCTTCTAAACATTTGCAAACAATAGCACTGTACATATAGTACAACATGTTGGACAGGAGAGATCAACAAACTAGAGAACCCTACAAACCCTCTTCCATAAGAGACCCTTTGGAAGGAGCCTCTGAAAGTCCTGCTGTATTGATTTTCCACACTGAGACATTACATGAGGTATAAATGAGTATGAGAAGTAGCTGAAGCCAACACTGGAAATCCAAATCAGAGTTAGTGCTGGTTACCTGGATGCTGGGGCTATTTATCCATACTAATACCACCTATTAAGAAGATATAGAATAAACTGTGTAGTAATAATAACACCTAGCATTTATATAGCACTTTAAGGTATTCAAAGCTCTTTATATGTTATCAGATTTGATCTTCACAACAATCCTGAGGTAGGTGTTATTATTATTCCCATTTTACAAATGAGGAAACTGAGGTTAAAAGAGGTTAAATGAGTTGCCCAAGGTCACACAGCTAGTAAGAGTCTGAGGCAGGATTAGAATTCAGTTCT